>NC_066857.1:33610745-33953975 GCF_025177605.1 Cucumis melo | reverse complement strand
GATCTGTAAAGCTTTCCTTTTGCCGACATTACGACATTCATTTCTTTTAGATCTCCACCGACACTACACCACTCCCTAATACTAATTATTATTTTCCTTTTAACTTCAATTATTATCATTTTATTTCTTTTTAACTTAAATAAAATGTAATATATATTAAATATTTACATTATTTTAAAAAAACTATTGTAAATAAAAATAAAAAAAATAGTAAAATTTTGTTAGATTTGAAGACGATGGTGTTATTTTATGAATATTGAATTTAGGTTTTTTAGGTATATAATGTATTTATTTTAATATATAGGGTAACTAATGTTGATAAATGTCTCCATGGATTTTTTTTATAATTATTTTAAAATATTTTTATATATTTATATTATTTAATTATTTATCGTTTAACAAATTAAACGATTGTATATGAGTTTTTTTAAAAGAGAACAAAATCTAAAATATTTATATTTAGAAATTAATTTTGAAAATAGAAAAAACTTAGAAACCCATCATGTAAAATAACAAAAATATCTCATGATTAACGGTTACACATACTGCGCGCGAAAAGCTTGTTATATAATCGTTCAGATCTTGGAAAAAACGGATCTTGGTACATGATCTCTTGTACCAAAATCTAAACATTATTGGTATACTAAATATAAATGTTATTGGTATATGATCTTATACCAAATCTAAATGATCTTCGTATACGATCTTTTACCAATCGTTTAGATCTTAGTTAACATCATTTGAATCTATCACTTATCTATTCCAGATAGACAGTGATAAAAAAGACTAATATTTAAATAATTTTGGTACACAATCTTGTACCAAAATCATTTAAATATTGGCACACAATCATTTAAAACTATCACTTATCTATTTGGGATATATAGTGATTTATTTCTGTATATCTATGATAGACGACTGATTGTTTATATTTTGATAAACGTTCGTGTAGTGAACAAAGAAGGAAAAAAAAAAAGATGAAAGATGACGAAGAATAATGAAGAAATTCTAAAAGAGAAAATGAAGAGAAATCGCGAATGAGAAAAAGTGGGAATATGAAAAATGAAAACTAATAATATGAAGAAGATGTACATGAATTCAATACTCGTCTTGGAAATTTAAAACCAATAGTTTAAATATAACAAAATATTAAAAATATATATAATATAACAAAATCTATCAAATTAATTTATAGTCTCTTTTTCTTGCTATAATTTATAAATAGTTTCAATTTTATTATCCATAAAAATGTCTCTCAGTGGATAAATAGTTTTCAATATTTTGGTATGCATACTAATTATTTCATTAATTATATAGTATTAATAATTACTAATAAACTTTAATATAAATAGTTAAGAATGATATATGGATTAGTTAAAACTTATTGTGTTTAAATAATATATTTATATTCAATAATTAATTAAATTTAATATTAATAATTAATTGATATTAAATATTCAATTAATTTTAATCATGAAAGGAAGTAGGATCAAACAAGAGCGATAATAATATTGTCAATTTAGTTGAGATATTTAGAATGTACTTACTAACTCAAAATTTACATTTATTTTTACGAACTAATTGCTTAGTTACGTAAAAATCCATTTTGTATAAAGGGTATTAGAAAATAGATTTCGATGTTTAGATGATTCTATATTTGATTTTAGATGTGAAATCGTGTAAATCAAAAGATAGTACTAAATGTTTATAACGAAAATCTTATGGCAAAAAAATCTACTAGATAAATCCAAATGATGATGGTATCTTTTTATTTATATTTGGATTAAGGTTTTCATGTCACATGTAGTAAAAATACAAATGTATGAATGAAGTGAGCTTTTGTCAATTTTGTGTATCTCCTAATTCACTCACTCATTATTTGAGAACATCTCGTAAAATGCAATGATATAGAAATGATGAAACTTTGGTGATATTCTTCTTAATTAATACTATTTTTTGACACCATCTTAATTAATTAGTTTTGCTTCATATTTTATATCAAACTGGTGTTTTTTTGTTTCTTCATATAATAAATAAATATCATACTGGATCTCAATATCTATTATATCAAATTATTTTGTTGGAGAGAGGTATATATGAGACATTTAAAACACCACATGTTGGTCATGTGAGCTTGTTTTATCCAATCCTTACACTTTTCTTAAGCAACCTTATTAATTGGACGGTACAAAATTTATTTTTCCTACTATCAAATAATACAAATAACTATTTTCCAAAAAAAAAATATATTTTTTTTTAATAGCAAAAAGAAAAACTCAAACCAACTACAAAGAATTGGATGATTTTGCTAAATATTTTCAACTTCTTGAAAATATATTTTAAATTTTAAATAAGGATCATTTTATTTTATTTTTTTGAAAAAAATAATATCTAATTTTTAATTTAGATATTTGTGATTTTTAGAGGTTTTAAATTAACAATAAAATTTGTTCACAAAAGATCATTCCACACACACACACATTTACTTTGTAGAATGAAATTGATTTTTATTGATTTATAGTGGTACAACAATCTCTAATATGCATAATCATTTGATGTTTCATTCAAAAGTAGACTTCAATATAAGAGTTGCATAGCTTATTGGAGATGAATCTTTGGATTTATAAGTGGTGAAGAGGGGATCAAATTTGTTGATTTTTGTGTTTTTAATTCTTTGGATCTTGGATCATGTATGGGCTTAATTAGACTTATCTAACTTTTTGGGTCTAAGTTTTGGACTTAGGCTTATTTAGTTTAGACTTTAATCCAACCCCTTTGTAACCACACCATGTAGCATTTGATTAGACCAGCGCTCTCATCATTGAATACACAAAATGGCATAATTTGATTTACCTATTTTCATGTTTTTTTTTTTTATAAAAAAAAAATTAATTTAATTTTAGAACAAATAATTTTTTGATATGTCCCAAATAAAATATATTTTTTAATTTATTTTATCTTCGATCTAAAGAAGTGACACGAGAACTTTTGATTGGCTGAAATTTTTCTTTCAATAAAACTACCGACATATACAAATTTTAAGAAAGATCAAAAGATATATAAGAACTAAAATCAAGGTTTAGGGATTGAAAATAGTATCTTTTTAATCTAATATAAATTCCTTTTACCCCTAAAATTAAGGAAATGTCAGATTGTCATTGAATTCATGTCTCTTTCTATGTCCTTTCAAACTAAGTTTAGTAGATAAAACATTTGTTGTATTTTTTATGATCAAAGACTTGTATTTGATGTAAACTAGAATAAAATATGTATAATAAGTGAAGTTCAATTGACATGTAATATATATTGACGACTAAGAAACTTGCGATTTGAATCTTCTAATCTTCACCTTGTTGTCTTATTGAGTTGAAACAATGTGTTTTTTTTCTATCCTCTTTTGACTGATGATATTTATAATTAAACAAAACTAATGTACTTATATTGAATGGGTTGAAAGGAATATAAAAATAATTAAAAGACAAAATGTAGATTAGTGTCTTTGAATCACTTTTCCATGTTGTAAAATATATTAATATTCATCAAAATTAATGTGCTTGAAAAACCATTTAAAAATTTAATAATTAGCGACAAAATTAAATCTCCTTTGATTGTAGCAAAATTAAAGGATTACAAACAAAATTATGGTTTAAATATTCCATTCATCTTAGCATTAAGCCTCCACTCTCTCATTATCTCTGTGTGAGAAAGGATAAAAAAAATAGAGTATTTTCGATTTGTGAGATCGATCTAAAGACATGATTTAGAATTTTCAATTTAAATAAAAATCTTCAAACATCTCTTATTATTCTTTTCGGATCTATTTCAAAATGCTCATCACCTAGCATAGGGTTACGATCAAACTTAATATTCGTAGTCACTTTAGTGCCAACGATAACTTGTCGTTGACAGCGAAGGATGAAGACAAAGAGAGAGAAAATAGAGGAAAAATAAAAAAGAATAAATGTTTTACATTTCAATAAAAATAAATTTAAGTGTCACATAATTTCAAGAAAAAATGATAAGTTTAAAGATTCAAATATCTAAATATAACCTATTTAAAGGTTTATGGATCAGAATTACAACTCTTTTGGTAGACCAAAATAAACATTGAAGAGATTTGTTAATGATAAAGAAAATAAAATGAAAGAGAAAGAGAACATGAAAAAGAAAGAGTGGTTTGGTGTATGGATGACAATTTTCATTATATTACAAAAAAAGATATGGAGAGAGTCACATGCCCTCTGATTTTCAAGATATATTAAATGTAGATAATATAAAGACATTGGAAAAGAAATTATAAAATCCAGCTGCTCTAAGAAACATAGAAGAGGATAGAATTATATATAATTTGGCAGGATGCTGGAAATTATTTGATGAACAGACAAAAAGAAAAAAAAAATTAGTAGAATAACTACCGGAGTAGTAAGGATGTGAAAGGGTTGAGTTGTCGGGTTGTATTGTTTTTTTAGGGTTTAGTATTCAACACAAGCGGAAGATTTTCAATCCTGGAGAAGCAAAGGCTTGTCGATCCCTTCCCTCAGTATGTATGTTCTTCTTCCTTGATCAATCAACCATATCTTTTCTTCTCCTCTTTTTCTTTTTCTTTTTCCTTTTTAGTTTTGTTTTCATAATTTTTGTAAAATATTCTAAAACACAGCTTCCCTTCAATCCATCAATTTCGTTTTCACAATTCACTCTTGTATTCTAAAAACTTTTCTACTTTCCAGCATTAATGAAATATTAGATATAAGAATGAACTTAGGAAGGGTGTAGTTTAGCAAGTGCCTTGAGATGAAAAACAAAAGGAAAATATTTTAAAACTTGGGGTGATCTCGAGGCACCGACAGACAGATTCATATGACCTTGTTCATCTCAAATTCTTTGACCCTTATAATTTGATGAAATCCAGATTCACCTCCGTCTCATTGATAAGGACACTAAAAAAAAGGTTTTTCACAATGTAGATGTATCAAAGATGGAACTAAATGTAGATGTATCAAAGATGGAACTAATAGGCTCGATTAAATTAAAGACGTTCGGAAGGCTCGACTGAAAGGAGAGGATTATGTATATATTAGCTTTCATCATTGATAAGGTAAAAAGATGGAACTAGAAGAATTTGAGGAGCTAAGGCCAAAGACTTTCTACAAAGGCAGGCTGCCACGGTGGGAAGTTGAGTTGCTATCATTCGCCATGGAATGCCGCCCCGAGTTTCAAAATCTTAATCCTTATGTTTTTCATCTTGGGGCAACTTTACCCCGAGTTTTAAAATCTAAACCTTATGTTTTCATTTAAAATCTAAATGTTGATAACATTTACTGTACAACCGAACATAGTTATAATTAATTCTCAGACATCTTATTCCCATGTATTACACTGTCACAGTACAGTTTATTCCTAGCAATATTATTCTCATCCCAATTCTTTTAATACAAACGACCCCTTAAGATATAAAAGACATGCTAATCAACAGCCTTGGTTCAGATATATCAGCAATGTAAGTATAAATGTGCATCTAGCTTACTGTGCACTTTCTACATGCATAGCACTTTTCTTTCTATGTTTCAATTTGTGCTTATTCAAGCATGTGAAAGCTCATTTCAAGTTCATTTCTAGGGCCAAAATGGTGAATGATCATGGATCACTTTAAAACAAAATCTAATTTATATCATGCAATCCATCGAAATAAACCATCAATTTGAACAAAATACATTTTTAGGGTTTAAATTTTAAACTAAACCTTAAAAATGAGAAGGCGCCATGGAGATGTAACTGGCCATAGAGAGGATGAGAGGGAGAATTGGAGATGGCAGGCCGTACAGAGGGAGAATCGAAGATGAGAAGGCGTCGACGATGCTGGCCGTAGAAAGGATGAGAATCTGAGATGGTTTAGGGCCATCGTGAATCAAAGAATCAAATGGTCGTTGGTCGTGAGGGAGACAACTGAGAGAACTTGAGATTTGAGAATCAAAGTGAGAAGGCGTCGACGATATTGAGATTTGAGAATGGAAGGGAGAACTGAGAGGGAGAGTGAGACTGACCGTGACCTAATTAGTCATTTACTTTTATTAAATAAATTTTATATATATATATATATATATATATATATATATATATATATATATATATATATATATATATATATATATCGAGTTGTGTTGGGTTGAACAAAATATTTCAACCCCAACCCAAAAAAACCAAAAATTTCAACCAAACACAACCATATTATAAACTAATACAACCCAACCCTATAAACTAAAAAATCTAACTACTGATCAAAACCGATCAAATAGTCTTGGTCAACTGGAGATGAGGAGGAGTTCAGTTAGTGTCCGTTTGGAAAAAATTCCAAATCAACATTTTTTAAAATTTTCAAATGCTTAAATCATCCAAAATCGACCGTTTAACTGAACAATGGTTAGTTTGTACTCTTTCATGATTAGGGTCAATTTAAATATTTACTAAAACAAACATAGTCGGTTTGATCGAAATAAAAGAAGAATAGTATGAGAAAATACCTCTTTATCAATCAAAGAACAACTAAGAGAGAAAGTCAAAGTTGCAATAACATGACCATATTTGTTCTCTTCCCTGGGCATATTTAACCAAAAAGAGAAGTATTAACTAGATTAGGCTCTCCCACTTGAAGCTTATTAATTTAGCAAGGGAGACCGAGACTGACCGTGACCTAATTAGTAATTACAAATTTTACTTTTATTAAATAAATAATATATATATATATATATATATATATATCGGGTTGGATTGGTTGAATTGAATTTTTCATCCTCCAACTCGAGACCCAACCCAACTCGAAAAAAACCAAAATTTTCAACCAAACTTAATCCACATTTTAAACTAACCCAACCTAATTTTATAATATAGGTTGGGTAGTCCGAGTTAACGGGTTATTCTAGTTATTCTTATACCCCTACAAGGAGGTGAGCATGATAAACTAAAAAAATCTAACTACCGATCAAAATTGATCGAATTAAAGATGTTTAATTTGTACCCTTTCATTGTTAAGGTTGGTTTGAACATTTACTAAATGAAACATAGTCAGTTCGGTGACAGTTTGGCCGAAATAAAAAGAAGAATAGTATCATAAAAGGCCTCTTTATCGATCAAAGAACAACTAAGAGAAAAAGATTAAATTTGCAATAACATGAGTATATTTGTTTTCTTCTCTAGGCATGTGTAGCAAAAAAAGATTAGGCTCTCCTACCATACTCATTCTCGCTTGAAGCTTATTAATTAAATTCTAATTTATTTTTAAAAAAATCTAAAAATAAAAAAATCGACAAACTATTTAATTACCTTCGGATAGACCAAATTTATAAGAAAAAAAAAAGTAAATATTTTGTGAAATATTGTATTTGGGAGAATTTCCTTAAGATAAACCAAAAGGTAGGATTTATCTCTATTTATACGTTCTTCCCATTTGTACGGCAACGCAAAGACAGCGCTAATGGGAAGAACCAAATCCTTCAAGGACGAGTTCACCTACGGTATGATTGACTTTTTGTGGCTTCAAACTCGAGATCATCATTCTAATTTTTCATCAATTTTTCTCTCCTTTTATATATTTTTTAAGATCTTTTGTTTAATTATGGCCTTGATTTTTTCACAGAACAACGATTTGAGGAGTCGTTCGAAGTCTTGGCCAAGTATCCTGATCGAGTCCCCGTAAGTTGCGAGATTCTCTTCATATTTATGTTTTATTAGAGAAGATTCGGTCCTAGTTCCATCTGTTTTGCATTTTGTTGAGAAATTGTAGTAGATGATGGTGAATTTGTGAATTTAATCGATATGCACGATATCGGTGATTCAGAGAGTCTGCAGGTGTCGAATTCTTAGGGTTTTTTTTTTAAATCTTTTTTCCTCTTTACGAAATCTCTGCGGAATAGCTTGCGTGTTTTGCTATAGGGAGATGAAATTCTAAAGTTATCAAATGATTTTAGTCAATGTTTCCTTTGTTATCCAAGAACAAAATTGTATGAGGTTTTTCGCATAACTTGTGGCTAGAAGCTTCTTGTTGATTGTATTCAAATTCAATTTTGGTTGCTTATACAAATGAAACATTCACTATTTTTGTTCCTAAAATTCAATGCCACGGAAAATAACATGAAGTCTCAACATAATTATGTAATCTTCTTATGTTTGTGAGGTGCAAATGATAGATAGATATTAATTTCCTCCAAAATACACGGAAGTGAATTAATGGTTTTCCTTTTGATATTTCGAGTAATTGCAGGTAATTGTTGAGAGATATGGGAAATGTGAACTTCCTGAGATGGAAAAGAAGAAGTGAGTTTCTTCATCTTGTTTTGAGTTTCCTCAATGTTTCTGTTCTACTAATTTCAATTAACTGTCTCTGAAAATCAATTGAATGAAAACAGAGATTAGCATTACACTCTTTTCTTGATTGCTCGTGTTTGTTTTTATTTAGCTATAAACTTCAGGTATTCTCTATTATATAGTCATCCCGAAATGAAACTTAGTAAATTTAGTATCATCTAATAGTTGAATCATGTTTTTGTCATAAAACACTCCATGTTTCATAGATTTCTCACCTCGTCCGTCACGAGTCTGCTTGATAATATTCTCATTTCTTGTTTCCTACCCATTTCTATTTTCGTAAGAACCAAACTTTTTTTATAGACCTTTTGTTTCTTGTTTACAAAGTCTTCGAAATCTTTCTAGACACAAATTTTGGGAAGCAACCAAAAATGTAGAAACATGAATATGATAAATAAACAAGAACGTAGTTAGGAAACTTCAAATAGCCCACTTTATATTTGAATGTAGCATAGCATGGCATATTGTGTCGTCTCGATTTTGCCTTCTCTATCGAATGTCATTTGTTTTCTCATTTGACTTAAAGGTACCTCATTCCTCGAGACATGTCTGTTGGCCAATTCATCCATGTTCTAAGCACCAGGCTTCGTCTAGCACCTGGAAAAGCCCTCTTTGTATTCGTAAACAATACTTTGCCTCAAACAGGTAGAGTTGCAATTGAGTTGATGCTATTGACCATTTTCATTCTCGTTCACGTTCTTGTTCTCTAACTGACCTAAAACTCTTGCAGCTAGCTTAATGAGTACGGTGTACGATTCATACAAGGACGATGATGGCTTTCTGTACATGTGTTACAGCAGTGAAAAAACCTTTGGCTGAGACTAATCTTGATTGAGATTAACGAATGCTGAAGCTGTTGTATATTTCTGTAATCTCCTTGTGTGTCAATATATATATATATTCCTTGGACAAATTTGTTTTTACTATGTTGACATTATCCATAAATTATAATGTTAATGTGTATATCCCTTCATATTGCATTTTCTTTCAAAATTTCGATTATAGAAATTGTTTTGAAAATGCAGACAGATAGGATGTCCCCATGGATCCAAGTAGACCTTCATTTGATACTTTAGGCTTAGTTTTCAAAAACAGAAAATAGGAAGTAAATGATTAACAAAAAACCTGAAAATAGAAACGAAAGAAAGAAGTTGCTGTTCGGAATATGATTATGGAGTTTTTGATAGTTGCGTTGTCCTAATATATTCTTTTAAAGAAACTACTTTTAAATTAAATAAATATATGTATAATATCTATTTAATTCTTTTTCTTCTTCTCTCTATTCTTTGCAATCAATTAGTTCACGTTCAATTTTGTCTACATACATCGGTTGTTATTTACATGTGCTTTGTATTCGGTCCGTAAAGAAAAAGCACAAATTGATTCGCGGAAAGTACTCGATTCGATTGCATTTGAAAATTACATAATTATATGAATGAAGCAAAACAGTAATAGTAATGATCACGATAATTGTAAACGTAATAGATTCATAATCGTTTGGTTGCTTTATGATTAATTCATTAATGATATCTCATCTAATTTGTTATTCAATTACACAAATTTTGATTATAAGATCGGTATATACTTGACCTTCATCTCTACTTCTCATCCTATCTCATCTTTTTTTTTTCTTTTCTCGTTCTTCTATCTTCAATCAATTACTGATTCTTCTCCATTTCTTCTTTCTTTTAATATGTTTCCCGAGTGCCCTGAGTGAAGAAAACTCACGGACCACTGTTGTGTGATCGACAGTCCGTTGATCTAAAACCTCATCGACGGCTGGTAATAATTTTGGTCGACTAGCTAATGACACCGGTGAGTAATATAGGATCTCCTTCACGGGAAAAAAGAACACAATTAATCTCAAACATTTGGAAAACAATACTCTCTTAGAACTGTGAGCATAATACCTTTTTATTCCTCCAAATAAGATGTCCTTAACAGGTGAACCCAAAACTTGATTAAGGTGACAATCTTATGGGAAAAACAATAGTAAAATTTCGAAAGAAATGTTGCACACACAACAGCATCGACTAAGGCAAGCATTCCTTGTGGAAACATAAGACCTTATAAAGAAGTTAAATACAGTAAAAGTGAGGTTCCTTAAACATCAAAAGTTCCTTCATTATGCTCCCACTTCAACACAAAAAGGAACATATCAATCATATTATCCACACTATGATATATCAAAATGATAAACTCAGAAAATATGAAGAAAGCATAAGCCTAGAGCCATTGCTTTCATCACCAATGCAAAATTTCACCCTCCTTTCGAGTTCGACCCATCTGGTTGTACAAATCCTCAGACAGTTCAATCGAATTTTGTTGCTTCTATATCCACAAAATGTTATTACATTTCACCAAACTTGTGCTAGGAGAAGAGCCTGTGGGCTCCATTCCGCCAAACTCCCCGAACAGGCAATGCCCCTGCAGCATTGTTCCTGTCCTCTACTCTTTCATCTGGGTCAGGGTCTGAAGTGAGATTGGAATTTTTTAGATCCAAGAGTGCAGCTACCGATCCATCACCTAAACGAACTCTATGAAACTTGGAGGTTTTCTTTTTTTGTTTGCTCCCCCCACCACCACCACCATCCCCAGTGCTTTGGTTCGATAGACCAGTAGACGGTTGACTTTTTTGTCCTCCTGTCCCACCTTGCTGGTCATCAGATGATATCTTCAGTTTCCCTTTCGAAGTTCGGTACTCACCCTTTGATAATACCTCTACATCTTCCTCTGATGGCCTGTAACTCGACTGCAGTTCCCGAACACTGCTCAAGATACTATCTGCTAATTTGTCTTTGGAACTGCTGTCTTTAACTTCTATAGATTTCCCTTTACCTTTTTTCCCCTTGCTTTTGTCTTTAATTTGAATACTATCTTGAGCTCTACCATTGACTGGGATCACATCTTTATGAAAACTAGCGTTATAGGTCTCCACAAGTTCTTTCTGTTTCCGAGGATCAGGACAGAGCCTAGCCAACTCAAGCAAAAGATGCGACAAACCAAACTGTTGAACGCAATCTAGATACATTTCCGTGTCAATCTGACCCTGACGATATTGTGCAGATATATCTTTAAAAATGGAATATCTATCTTGGTCAAAATCGAGTGCAGCACGTATCTTTTCTACTAGAGATTTGTTTGCTGTCTGGACATCTTCCACGTTCATTGAACTTTGGCTACTTGATGGCACTTTCCGTGCCTGTGCTGCAGATACTGGAGGGAATTCGTTAAGTGACGGTTCGGTATGCGCAATGTCGGTGAGATTGGGTGCGGAAGCAGAGTGGCTGATCCTACTGCTACTGCCTGATCCACTTGAAGAACTAGATCGAGGCTTCGGATGCATCTGAGCAGCATTTGCGTAAGCAGAGACTGAAGGGCCATTATTAATGGTGGCAACCCCCTTAGTCTGCCCAGAACTGCTTGAAGCTGAATGATTGGAATTTATTGCTGGCCAAGCTTGAGATGAGTTATTTGAAGGTAGCACAGGGGCACGACTTGATTTTGACCAACCTGCAGAATTTAAAACGGTCACATTATTCCTCTGGCGCCGAAGATGAGCTGCCATACTGTCTTTGTCCTGATTGGGCTTTGGATGGCTACTGCTAGATGCAGTTGAAAGGGGGGGAAAGGATGATTGCTCCAATTGGGAATTCCTAGAATGGCCCAAGGCTTGAAGGTATCGAGAAGCTGATTCAGGATCTGTTGTTGCTAATGCTTCGAATGGTTCAATCAAGGGGTCAACGTTGCTTGCATTTTCCTGATCCGAGGCTACTTGTCCGCTAGGTAATGGGTCATGATTGTTGTCATCAACATTGGCTGTTTCAAAACTTTCTTGAATGGCCAAAGAAAGTAGATCATCCGAAGAATCACGACGAAATGTTCGTCTGCCACGGCGATTATCTTGCTCGTTACTTCTTCGATATCGAAAACTGGTTGGTATCTGGAAAAGACAATGTTAATTGATAAATAATGCAGGAAAAGGGAATAAGATAAAAAAAATGGCATACAAAACACAAATTGAATTTCTTAAATCCCATTTATAACCAAATTGGTTGTTGAAAATTAAACCTTACACTACCTTCAGTTATTGATTTCTATGTCAAGTTGTCCACATATATAAGTGTCATCGAAATTCAAGCCAAATATTGAAAACTAGAAAGAATAACTTTTAAGAACTTATTCTTGTTTTTGGAAACTAGGATACCTAGGAAAGACGAAAACCATAATTACAAAGTATAGAGAACAAGCACAAATTTGAAAAACCAAATGGCTATCGGATGGGGTCTTAAAAGCCAGAACTGGAAGAGAAGTAATACATACCTGCAAGGCAGCATTTCGCTTCGATCGAGATAGCTTGCCACCATGTTCAATAGTATTGTGCCTCTGAAATATAAACAAGTAGACATGAAGAAATGAGGCACTGTAAACTAGAGCCTTACACACTTGAAATAAGTGGGCAGAAACATAACAGAAAGCATTTAACTAAACACATAAAAAACGCCTTTCTTTCCATGTCCCAAGTTACCTTCATTTCTGCTTCAGATTGGAACACAACAAACTTTTTAGCAAGGCAGCCTTCGTCTTCACAAAGAAAATGTCCTTGTCGGAAATGAATCTGTCGCCAAAAGAAGCTCACTACATTAAAGTCAGCTCAAAACTCAAAACTCAAAACAGTGATTGAAAAGACAATATATTATCGATAAACAACTTGCCTCTAGGTCATCATAGTTCTTATAGTATTCATACTGTCCAGGATGGAGCCTGCAACCACAAAAAAATGGAACAATTTTTAATCTTCACTAAGATAAAAATGAAAAAGGATGAAGGTATAGAGTTGAATCAGTTTGGTACAATTAAGTTTCCATCTTGAGATTTTGAAAATTGAAAGGTTTGGTTCCCCAGAAAAGAAGAATGGAACAAGAAAAGAATTGATTGGTTCAGGTCTTTTAGATCCTTCTTCTTTATAATCCCAACTCACCTATTCATTTTTCTGACAGATTCATGAATAAAATTAACTTTAACCACAGATTCCTTTCAAAAGATATCGAATTAAATGAGTTGACAACCAAGTCTATTAAAAAAAAAAAAAAGAGAGAAATTGATGGATCAAATAAAAAACAAAACAATATCAATTTGGTCTAGTTCAGTTTTACATTGCAGCCAAATTTAGTTTAAATTATAAACCCTAGTCACACTTGAGCATGTTCAGTATACCTTTGGCATATATGACATGTATAATGCTCAGTTGACATATGAGTATACAGCTCATTATCTCCGTAAAATGGAGTTCTGCAAAATTCACACATAGGGTGCCCGGTGAAACCACCTCTCTCACCCTCACTTCCATCCACCTCAGAGTCACCAGTGTGTATGTGCTGATTCAATTGTGCTCTATTATATAGCTTTTGTTCACAAATAAAAACCTGAGGCACACCAGAAAAGCTAATCAGCACTATGGTTGCAATTGAAGAAAAGATAAGATAATTTCTGTTTCATATTCAGTGTTTGGATAAAATTATGGTCATCATACCATGGATTATAAAATATAGGCGATAATATCAGACATCTGAAAAAATCAACATGGATATGAGGTGGCAAAGTTTTTTCTTTTCTTTTGTTACTGTTGTTATTATTCTGTGTTTGATATATTATCGCACTTGTACATACATACTGGTCTATTTGCTGGCTTGAAATTATCCAGCAGCTTCAGACTCCTGTGTTATAATCTTAAGTTGATTGGTTTTAACTTTTTTCCTCTCCCTCCTTCTCTCCCTTTTGCTCTGTTCCTCTCTCCGTCCCACTAAAGAGGTATTCTTTAGACAACTCATCGAACGGGGTAGAATTATTTCCTACTGTTTTTTCCTCTAATTTATATTTAGCCTTTATTTTGTTACATTTTTTCCACAATATTTTGTGTTGCATATATAACAAAAAACACACTTTTTTTTTTAATTTATATTCTCATCCTTGATCATAAATATCTACTTAAAGTAACTGGACTATGAATTTCAATGTCCAGCATACCAGAAAAATTTTAAAGGAATAATAAGCATACCTTCCTGCCTTCCAGACAAAGGCTGCACATGAACAACTTATGCCGATGAAACAAATGACCCTTTAGCTGCTCAATATTCCGAAATCTTCCTCGGCGCTTTGAGGCATCATTTGGTTGATCTTCACCTATCTTATCACACACACTGCATGACAACCTACACATTGCTTTTATCATCTTGTAGTGGTCAGCATCATCAAAAAATGCTTGTGTGTCTTCATGATACCAATAGGATCCACTACGACCCTCTTTTGGTTCTGAAGGAAAGACTGTGAAGTCGTTAATCGTCCTAGTATAATCTCCCAAGGCCTACAGCAGAGCATAAAAATCATAAGCCCAGTCAAAAACACGAAGGTAACACTGAGAGCCAATAATTGTGAGTGCAATTTGGAGAAATTTTGATCATTGTCATGGACACCAATCTTCCTAAAACCATACAAAAAGTCAGATATAACATAGAAATCCCAATGAGAGATCAAGCTAAGTACTTGAACTCACCTTTCCTCAACCTTCCCGGTGCATTCGTTTTCAAATTTATTTTTGAAAATTCAGATGATATTATAAGGTATTACTCCTATTCACATTGAAACCATTGTTCCTAAATTCATTAATATTATGGTTTTTATTCTGAATTAATAAAATGAAAAATTATTTCCAAGGCAGTATCCAAACAGACCTTATTCTATCAAAGAAAGAAAGGAAAAAAGAGAGAGAGATGAACTATAAGAACATCACATTAACATTGAAGCAAGGAGAAACGGATAGAATAACCAGACATTCGAAATGCATCCGCATTCCCTTGATATAACTACTAAAGTACGATAATCTAAACCGAACAGAAAACAAAAGCGCATTCATAATTTCGGAAAATCACGACAGTAAAGGGGAAAAAACATTCAATAAAGAATTCGAATGCAACTACAGCAGCAGAGCACTTAGGAAAAAACCAAATTGCATATCAGAATTCAATCACTAAACACCCCTAGAATTGAACGCGATCATGGAAGGGGAATAGCAGCACTCTCACCTTAGAGACAAACACGACAGCGGATTCGGACTTGCAGATGCAACAACGGCGATCACTACAAATGAATCGAAGACGAGCAACGCAGGTGGAGCAAACATCCCGATGACCGCAAGACCCATAGGCAACCCATTCAAGAGTATCGGCACACACAGCACAGCTATCGTCCATTGTTCTCTTGTTGTCAACGGTTGAAGGAAGGAGAAAAGTCCAATTGGATCCTAAAAGTAGAGGGCAATCCGACTATGAAGAATCTGGAACTTGAAGCACAAGAAATTATGTCAGATAAAAAGGGAGACGATGAATAATTAGAGAAATCTGAATGCCTAGGGTTTGAAGAACAAGGGAGGATATTTGATTGATTCCCAGAAAGTTCTTAAAAGGGGGTCGAACGAGAATTTGGAGAGCCGCGACGAAACTCACTCCACATACAATTTTACATTTTTATTCTTATTATTGTTATTTGTTTATTTTACTCTCAATTGCATTCTCCAATTTACTACCAAAATATAACTTCATTTTAACCAACGTTTCCATTTCGTGCGTTTCTACTCTATTCCGAACTCGTTAGTCGGCTTGGGCTTGGGCTGGGCCCTATACCTGATTACAGCCCAAATCAAAATCTAACACAATTTCGACCCAATTCTTTTGGAGTTCAATAAAATTTTACTGTCCATTGTAATTACCCTCTTTTAAGAATATTTTTTATATATTTAAAAGGGATAGTTGCAAATGTAGCAATTATATTCAAAATAATTAAGTATATAACAACATTTTTAAACAATTGCAAATATAACAAAATCTGTCAAAATTTATCAATGATAGGAGTCTATCACTGATAGACCATATAATAAATGTTGGTCTATCACTGATAGACTTTACTATATTTGCAATTTTTTTAAAATATTGCTACATACTTAATAATTATTCTAAAAATTGCTACTATTATAATTAACCTATTTTAAAATGCCTCAATCTTAAATTTAGTATTTAAAATTATTTTAATTAAAATTGGTTGAATAATAATGATCTTTCCTAAAAAATGTAAACCTAATTCTCAAAAGTTATAGTAGACATGATAATAGATTGGACAAATTATTAGACAAATTATAGAGACTGAATTTATAATTATTGAAAATACGAAGATCAAAATTGAAAATTTTAAAATGCATAAACTTAACATAAAAAATATGGGTAAAAAATGCTATTTAAACCATATTATTATTATTACGAATTACGAAGGATAATTTATTAAAATAGAAGTCAAAATTTCTATCATTTTGTTTTTTTAACTCTCTTGATTTTTTGGAGGGTATTACCGTAAATTTAGGGAGTAGGTGAACGTGCGCCGTCTTTTCTTACCGAAAAAAGTACACCCGCCGCCGGTCAAGCGACTTGTGATCCAAAGTTTCAAATTAGGGCCCGACGGGTGACCCCACCTGTCTTAGAAACCCAATCCATTCTTACTTTAATATTTGACTCACAAAAATAATAAAATTAAGGGAAGATTTCAATTTCCATCCTTTGGAAATATGTCCATTTAAAATTCCAATTGTTAGTTGTATTAATTTTACATTATAAACTTGCATATAAGCTACAATTTTCCATCAAATAATTTCATCTATTCCAAACAAGTGTAGCTCAATTAGTATGTAGCATTCGTACTGTCAACTTTGAGATTAGGGATTTAATTATCTATCCATTATTTAATTATGATAAAACTCAAGGAGAGTATGAAGACGTGATCAAGAAGATTCACTCGAACATTATTCAAAGAGAGTCTGCACTCTTATGCTATTAAGCTTGTTAAGATAGTCATATAGTTGATCAGAGAGCATTTTTTGTATTGATGTATATTGACTATGTGTGAATCATAATAATATTACTCATCAGAGTTGTGCGCAGCTCCCCGACGTAGGTAACATTGGCCGAACTGAGTAACCAAAGTTTCTTATGTTATACCATTTTGCTGTCCCTTTAGCTATTACAACAGTTATTTACTTTATAATTAACCAAAGGTATGTCTGATTATCTCATGCTGTTTTTTTTCAAAAAAATACCGGCTAATGAAGTAAAAAACAATAGAAAAAAGTGCAAGATAAAAAGACAGGTGAACATAAAAAAGGTAAAACTAAAGGTCAATCACCATCCTAATTGGTGTGCTTGATCAACTTCCAAACCTCATAGCACTAGTCAAGAGTTTGGAGATGTCGATGCAAGTGTTGGTGACACGGAAAGGCATAAGCGAGGAAACCAAGATGGGAGCATTTGGAGTGAAAACATATATTATTGTTGAGAGTTGAGTTTAAGGCACACCTACAAATTAATAATTCAATTCAATTCATATTTAAACCAAAATAAGAAAACTCTAACCTTTGGACTAAAACGAGAACTTGGGGTTATGTGAAAAATTAATGGATTATGAGTTTTAGGTTATTACAACCTTAGTTGCATGTTCTATCCCAATTTAGGCAGTGTTTAATTGTTTATCTACAAGTGTAATTTGTCAATGATTATTTGAAAAGTTGCTTGTTTGATTATGTTTACTGTCGTTTAGGATTTATGGTGTGAAACCGAGTCGTGGATTGACCATCCATTGACGAAGCTCTGAGAGCACATCAAAGCAAGGTTAAGAAGGGGTCTCGAAGTAGCCATTTGGAAGAGTAGGTGAGACCATAGAGGATGTTTCTGTCATCAAATGAATGATGAACGACAATAACAATCTCACATGATGCCCCCAAGGTTGGAGATTGTTGAGAGGAAGATGGATTATATTACATGTGGCAACGAAGGAAGCAATGTGAGAGAGAGATGGGGGAGCCACGTGGGTTGGCTTTATCGGGTAAGTGAAGTTCGACGATGTGTGTTTAAAGTCATGAAATCGACAAAATAAAGTTGGATGAGAAGAGAGAATATGAAAGGAGTGAAAAAGAGGAGGAAAATAAGAGAGAGGCAAAGGAAAATAAATAAAATTTTCAAAGTCATCGCCTTGTCACCATTTAATCCATTAACCATATATCTCGATGCTATATTACTTTATAGGCATGATGATTAAAAATGGTTAATTGTAGTTTAATGGGAATCATGACCAAGATTTCATGAACTAATTATTACAATTTTAATCGATATTCATAGTTTTCCAAAATTTTTATCGACATACCTATTTCAAATTTTTATCACAAATCATGACTTATAAAATACGATCTTATAACCATAACATGAAAAGCTAGAGACAAGAGACTCATTAAAACAAACTTCAACTTTTTTAATACAAGTAGAAGTGAGGACTAGAAAATTTTGAACCAAACATTAAGATTACAAACATATTCATATGTGATAAGCAAAGCTTCAAGTTTGTTTAGTGAAACAGTGTAATTCAACCAAAATTCAATTGTATAGAATGCACCTTTTTTATTTTAAAGTTCAACGAAATCTTAAAAAAAAAAAAACATTTATTGGCAAACATAAACATCAATCAAACGTTATCCAAAGCGGTTCATCAAAATTTCCTTTCAACTTCTCACCAACCACCTCATCTTTCAAGCTCAAACCAGAAAGTGCCACCTCACTCCCATAATACCAAGTGGGAGTCCCATTTTCATATCCATTCCACGTCAGCCTCCTTAACCCGGTCCCATCCAATCTCACCACAAACAGATCGCCATATGGCTGAAACTGATTGGGCCACGACACCGGCTCTGCTGTCACCCCACTCAAATTCGCTGTAAATAAAAGCCATTTACCGTCTCTACTAAAACACACGTGGTTAATCCTCTCCCTGTCCACCTCACTAGACCCTTCCGGTCCAGCCACGTATACTCTCCTCAACCCCGAACCGTCCGGTCTTATGACGTATATACTAAATGCTTCGGTGTTCTTTGGATTATGCATATTTGAAGAAAATACTATGAGATCTCCCCTCGGCGACCAGTTAGGCATTGTATCAATCCACGCTCCATCCGTCAACCGTCGTAATTCCCCCTCAAACTCGCCCTTCACGGCGTCGACGATGTAAAGATTCTTGTGTCCTGATCGCCCAGACCGGAAGACCAGAAACTTACCGTCCGGTGAGCACGCCGGAAAGGCATTGTTTCCGGTATAGTCTTTTGTAAGAATCTTTACTTCACTGGAAACTTCATCGCTATCACCATCTTTGAGATCATCAGAGTTGATCGTGATCCGAGCGATTTGGACCGTTGCTGTTACCGCCCCGAAAATGGGTCCTAACGAAGTGTAAATCACGTTTTTCTCCGTTGGGCTCCACGAATTGTAAAAGGCGGTTCGATCTTTTAAAACGGTTCGACATTTTGAGCCGTCAAATTTAACGATTTGTAATCCATTGAAATTGGGATTAAAGGCGATTAAATCGCCGTCAGGTGACGGCGTTGGGAACGAACCGTTTATTCTGATCATTTGGAGTTCTTTAATTGGGGAAATTACCGGACTGAGATATGGAATCAATTCGCTTTGAGTTGACTCGCCGCGAAATCGGTGGTATCCGATGAAATTGGAATCCGGTGAGACAAACGGGTTGTAATGATGGAAATCGGGATTCAATTTCTGGGTAATTGGGATGAATTCTTCCAATTCAGAATCGAAAATCTCGATGTGTCGGAATTTACTGTCGGCTCTTCGTGTAGCGACGACAACTAGTCTGCTGTCGTTCATGGCAGCCGGAGTAAAGCAATGAAGACCCGCCGGAGTGACCCGGATTGGAACTGGGGAATCAGAGGACATAGAGGAATCAAGATTTTCAGGAATCTCCACTTTAAAAATGCTCCACCACCCATCCTCGGCCTTCCGGTGGAAGAAGACCGTGGAGTCGCCGGACCACGATGGCCATCCACCCCGACTGGCAACCACAACCCGCCGATCCGGGTCAGAAGATTTAAACACAACAATTTCTAGGTTCAGCTCATGAAATTCGCCGCCCCAAGAACGAGAGCCATAAGAAGCAACCGCCACAAACTTCCCACTTCCGGAAACCGCTGGACTGAAATCGACGGACCCGAGAGGAGTCAGCCGGGTAATCGAATCGTCGCCGTCCAACGGAGTGGAATACAGAGCAGCCCAGCTGGTGAAGGGCTTGTGGGGATTTTCATGAGCAGAGATGAAAAGGAGTCGGCCATTTCTAACGATGGGTCGGTCATGAAAGCAGCTTCCGGGGGCGGAAGCAAGCAATTTAGGGGAAGAATTAGGGGAATCAGAGAGGTAAATTCGAGAAGAGCCGGAGCGTTCAGAGATGAAGACAACGGAAAGTTGGTTATTGAGGAATTGGGCGTTGAAATTGACAGAGATTCCGTCGGTGAGACGGCGTTCGACGGTGGGGGAATTGAGTGCAACAGAGAAGATATCGAAGCCGTATTGGTTGAGGCCGATGGTGGTGAAGAGGACGGCGCCGGTGGGGTTATCCATTGTTGAGTGAAGCGGCGAAAGTGAAGAAGAGTGAGAGAGTGATGGAGAAAGGAGAGATTTTTGGGGTTAAATTAATAATTGTGGAATGGGAATTGGAAGAATTGAATCTTACGTAAGAGATGAGAAAATTGATTTGGATTTATGCTATTTTCGTTGAAAAAAATCGTATAAAAATCTTTCTTGGTTGACAAGGCGAAACATTGGAGTGAGGAACTTGAATACGAACTGTAAAAAACATAGTCATAAGGAGAGAAAATTATAATCGAATAATTGCAATAACAAGCATCGGGGATGTAGCTCAAATGGTAGAGCGCTCGCTTTGCATGCGAGAGGTACAGGGTTCGATACCCTGCATCTCCATGTCATTTTTATTCAACTCACACAGTTTTATATTCTCAATACATCAATCGTAAGACTTTCTATTAGATTTTTGTAACCCAATATAGAAAGTTAATAGGTCCGTTAAAAGAACTAAATTTGTAATCTAATTTAAAAAATTCATTTTGTCAGGATATTATTTACTATGTTATTTTAAACTTTTAATAATCATGAAATAGACTATTGAATTTTTGGATGGTTGATCATATCAATAGGTAAAGAAAATCACAAAAGTTTGTAACTCATTATGGATATAAGCTTGTCATAAAAAAAGGTCTAAGTGTACTATCAACTAGGATTAACAAATTAAAATGCAAATTAAAATGCATGCAGTCTAATTTGGTTTATGTTAAATTGCAACTGAACTAGATCGAATCGAATCCTTTTATTTATAAAAAGGATTATTATATATAAATATAATTAGATTGAGTATGAATGTAATCGACTTTTAGACTTCAATGTCTTGTACTTAATCACCGTACGAATTAATTTAATCTATGTTTGCAACTTTATAGGACTTTTATTTATGTATAATATTCATAACAGATTTCGATTCTAATATTTATGCATAAACAATTCGATTTCGGTTCGATTTTATTTATGCTTAAGTAGTTTTGTTTCAATTTGATACAGATGAGTGGTCCGATTTGGTTTCACATGAGATTTTTTTTTTCTTTTTTTCTTGCATTTTGCAGAATCTTACTATCAACTAATAATTTTTAACATTCACTAACGATTTAAAAGAATAATTGAAAGATATCAAAATGCAAAGTATTAAATTACAACATTTTAAAGAATAGAAAAAAAAATACCATACACATAAGTATAAAACACATGAAAACATAATGAAACAAAATTTGGCATGACCGTACTCAAAAAAACCAAGCAGGAAAATTTTGTCATATACTATTTTCAAATTTCAGAACTAACTGTTTACCTAATTTAAAGTTTCAAATTGAGATGTCACAATCTGAAAACAATAATCAAACACATTTTAAGAAAAAAAGATTGCGCTCTTTCTTCATCACATCCTTGATTCTCAATGCTTGTTTCTAAACAACCAAACTGTTGAAGAGTTAATACTAACCCACTTATTCTCACAATAAACCATAAATAAAAATTTAAATTGCAGCATATAATTACGTAGCACAAATATTTCTGCATTTAGCAATTAGTAAATGGTTTTCAGGGGAAATGGTAGATGGAACATACTTAACAAGCTGTGTTTCCAATCCACATTCCTTCAGCCACATTAGTCTTCCCATATCAATAATCTCCTTGCACATAAATCCCAGGACTGCCCTTTCCACTGGATTCATACTTTTTACAATTTCGTCTACTGTGCACCCAATCATCCCATCGCTTTCATTTTCACTGCAACGATATGGGAGTTGAGCAGAAGTTATGTAAAATGGTTATCATCCATCACAACATTATAATATGAACAGTAAAAGTAATGCTTTTGTATGGATCACGTGATAATGGCTACCTAGATTGAAGAAATGTTTTTGAGTCCGTAACATCTGAAATATCTTCACTGTGATTAGCATCCACTGCCCAACTAGTGAACCATGTGATAGCAAGAAATTCTTCTTTTGTGATTCCCAGTTCTAATAAATATCTCTTATCTGTAGAGCAGATCATCTTTAGCTAACTACTGATTACTGCTTCCGTCTAAAGTAAAGGAAAAAGATACCTCATTTGAGGCATATATTCGCAAGATGTAAAGGGATTGCTTACTTGTGTAATGCTTCCATTGACAAAGGTGATGGCAACATGTCGCTATTGCCAAACCTTTCAATTTTGACTTATCTCTGCACTGTTCGGTATCAGCCTGATTGGGTTGTTTGGTAAGGCAACATCTGAGAGCCAAATCTATGAAATAAAATAAGGAATAGGAGTTAAAACAGCTTTATTTCGGTAACAACTATAGTTTACAATAAATTGATTACTACGATTTAACAACCTGTTGCAGGCCCACAGAGATGTTTACCAATGGCTAAGTAAGGATTATGCCTCAGAGATTCGACGGCATTCAAGTTTAGATCCTCAACTGTAAGAATGAATATAACCGTACTTGTGTTATCAAGATCAAGAATCAGATGGAATTAACACAATAATGCAGGTATACGATTATCATGCACTTCTTTCTAGATTAAGAGACGGTTTTCAGAAAGCCAAAAAACAAAATTTGAGAAGACCTTACTGTCGATTCTCAAACGCTCTAAAATCAAGCTCTCTTTCTGTCGCAGTGATCGATCAGCCTAGGGATTGCATTGGCATAACAAAACACACAAAACAAAGGATATAAATCCAAATGAAGTTTAGCAATGGCAAAATTTAACCAATCAAATTGCTAAAAATCTAGACGTACATAAGGGCGAAATCTTGAATTTTAACCTTCAGTTTGTATGATTTCCGCTCAACCAGAAACACCCTCTTGATACCATAACAATCTGCAAGCATTTGAGTTAGGTAGCCTCTTCCTGCTCCAAACTCAACCACGGCGGGGACGACATTAGCATCATTGCCATATGATCGGTTGCCCTCACGTTGTTGACCTCCATCATAATTCCTCAGCACTCCAAATTCGTCCAAGTTTCCGAGAATTGAAGCCTGCTGCAGAACGTGTTTCTCTTGAAATGGAATTTTCCTACTCAAAAGAAAACAGAGGACATTCTAGAAAACCCATTAAATCCCATGAAAGCCATTAATTGCCAACAACAACTAAATACCTATCTATTTCCCCTTTAATCCACATATTGCAAGCTTCCTTTATCTGATAAGAGTCTTGAATATCCTTGCATATCAGATCATGAAGAGCTCTAATCTTTCCAAGAAGGCGATGAAATTGATCTCCAGACATACCATAAACAATATTCCTCTTCATTTCAGAGGAAATACTATCTGACAAACCCGAATCCGGTCCATTTGCCGACATCGAATCCTCCTCCCCAGCATTGATGCCCTTTTGATAAAAGGGTTGGCCAGCCAATGATTGAGTTTGTTTCAATAATGGACACCTCTTTACATGCCCTTGAAGATTTTCTCGAAGCACAGAGCTAGAGAAGTGAATATAGAGAACATAATAGGCTAAGAATTATTACCAAACTGGAAACTACATATCAGAGTTACGAACACTAACTACAGAGATGAGAAAGAAAGTTATTAAACTTACTGAGACGGGTCTACAGGGCATGGAACCATGTCTCCATCAGCTCTGGAGCTATGATTGCCACAAAATCTTCAAAAAAAAAAAAAAATCGAAAATGAAAGAAAAATTATAAGAGAAGCCAGCGATTGAAATAGGCATTAAATTTCAGAGAAATAAAGGTGGTGGTACTTGGAATCGTTAATTGGAGCAACTGCACAGAATCTGTTCTTCTTTGGAAGCCAAAACTGACAACGGGAAGCCATTTCAAAACCCTAATTCTTGGTTCAATGTCAATGTCTTCGAGCTCGAAATGTACCCTAAAACCCTAAAACCCCACAAAGAAGATGCCCATTGTTTGGATAACCGAAAATTTTCATTCCCATACGGAATATGGATTGCTTTGAACGGGACAAGTGTACTCTTATATCCAATCTTCTAGGAAATCTTTTTTTCATATATTTTCCTCAACATTTCCAATTTTATCATATTAAATTTAGCCTTAAACTTAGATTTTTCAATTACTTAACTTAGAATTTTCTATTTGATTATTTATGGAGTTCGTATTTTATCATATTAAGATGGCATAAAAGAGTCATTTTAATACTCATCGATTCAAAATAAAATATATAAAACTTGGTTTAAACTTATGTTCAATTGATAAATAAGATCCCTCATCGAATAAAAATGTCAAAATTTAAAAAATATATATAAGAAAATTTAAATTCACGTGTCAACCTTTTCTTGTCAAGATTTTAAGTCGAAAGTTGATGCTTAATTGTCATACAATATAATTATTATTTTTACCTTCATGAAAGTTAATAGCAAATATAACTTGGTATTGATTGAAAGAGACGACTAGCCTCTTTAGCAAAAATTTTATCGTTAAAACCATCTTTTATGCAAAATTTAATATAAACAATAATGACCATGTTTAAGAAAACTAATCAATCACTTTTAATATTAGTTCGTAAAGTCAAGCGTATAAACACGATGGTTTGTTAAGAGTGAGGACAAATAAGATGGATATCGTGCTTAAATTTCACTTATCAAATCTAGGTTTAATGATGGATTTTTTTTATAAAGATGGAGAATCATAAATATTGAATATACGTCTATTTGTAAATAATTACATTTTGTTGTATTTGTAAATAAAGCAACTAGTTACAATAATTTCTCTTTTAGATGTGCTCTTTATATTATTAAAATTAATTTTGAAAGAGTAAAAAAATATTTACATTTAATTTTAAAAACGATAATTTTAACAAATGGAAAATCAAAACAAATGATCTCTCGAAATTATGTTATTTTATATGTCAAAAAGGTAACAAACATTAATAAAAATAACAATCTTTTAATAATGCACAATCTTTTATTAACAAAATGCAACTTTTTTTTTGTTTAATATAAAGTCTGTCACGGTTAGTAATCATTTGTCTCCAATATAACAAACACAATTGAAAAATTCATATTAGAATTGAATTAGTAACTTCGTATAATATATAGTTGATTAGCTTAGAAAATTTCATGTTTTCACTTATTGCTCTATGCTATGCCTAATAATTTATCTCATAGTTACAGCTTTTAACACTGGTCTCTTTTTCCAAAAGCACTTTTTTTAGAAAAATCCCACTTCCTCACACACACAATTTCTTAGGCTATAGTAATTATACAAATACATATTTTTATTCACAAACCCAAAACAAAAAATTACACACGTTCCAGTGGCTTTCTTATTCTTCTTATAAAAGTTTCTAACTTCTCTCGAACCTCTCTTGCTTCGTCTTCCTCATTTCTCTCTTCTCTTATTTTACTTCCTGCAGACCTAAAAGTTGACTTCTATAAATCATCTCATCCTCATGCTAAAGCTATTATCAAGAACGCCGTCGACGAGATCGTCTCTTGTAACCCTGACATTGCCGTCGGATTCATTAGAAACATTTAAATAAATATTTCAAATGTCTAAATAGTAGGAAATGTTATCAATTTTATGTTTGATCAATAACATTTCCTACTGTTTAGAAATAATAGATCTATAATTTGCTAATCCCGAAGCCCATTGACATGTTGGCTTAGCCCATAATTTTCAAAATTCAAAATTCACGCTTTTAACGGTAGCATTTCCCTAGGATCATCATATTTAAGGCTCCTCCACTTGTCAACTTCATAGAATCGCTTCATTTCTTCTGGCATCGTCAAAATTTTGTTTAGATTGAAGAAATTTTGTTTAGGGTTTTCTCGTCGGCCATCCCAGAGTCAAAATTTCTTCAATGAAAACAAAAATTTGATCTCCATTTCGCCATGGATTTCCATACTTCGTCAAGGAGAGAGTTCCGAATAAGATTTCGGCCAATATCACTAATGTCGCCATGGCCGACGCTCTTGCTGCTCGATCTTCAACCCCTGAGTCATCTTCTTCCCTGTAGAGTGTTCATCTTTTGATTTTGGATTGTTTTTTCAATATATGTTTTCTGATTTTGAATTATTTGCTCTTCGTATAGGCTAAAGGAATCGAGGAGTTTTTGTACGGTGATAGAGCCTGAATCGTTTTTTGATTCTGTACTTTAATCGTGTAATTTTAGTGATTTTGAAGTGTATAATATGATTCTACTAAATAAGATTTTTCTAGGGTTTTCGAAAGTTAATTTAGATATTTCCTTATTCGCTCTTGGTATAGGTTGAAGGAATCAAGGAGTTTTTGCACCTTGACAGATCTGGAATAGCTGAATCGCCGATAGAGGTTATTTCCTCGGGAATTCCACGAATTGCATCGAGAACTTCGAAAAGAAGAAAGGCCCCTCAAAGATGAAGCAATTACTACTCGATCACATTGAGAACTTCAAAAAGAAAAAAGGCCCTCTATAATGAGGCAAATCACGCCTAAGTGCAGCTTGAGTTTAGGGGGAGATCTGAAAATGGAACCAATTACTGTCCACATATCGTTCAATGATATGCCCAACAGTTCAGGTTTGCATTTGTTGACTTCCTTATGCTTTTTCCTTTGTATCTTGATCTGTTTAGTTGAAAATTTTGACGATTGATAAAAATTGGTGCAGAAACTCGTGAAGGAAAGTATGGAATTAGAAAATGAAACCAATTATTGTTCATATGTCTATTGGTGTGACAGGTCTAACAGTTCAGGTTCGCATCTTGTGATTGTCTTGTTCTTTTTTGTTTTGCATAACAATATGTTTAGTTGAGAAGTTTGATGAATGATAACAATTGGTGCAGAATCCGTGAAGGAAAATAGCATCAACTTCCTCTTTAGTACAGCTAAGTTCGGACCAAACCCACCTTCAAATTTTCCCCCATAGCTCCAGACTCCAAAATTTCACAGGAAGAAGAAGACACAGTAGGAGTACCAGCAGAGAAAACATGACCATTCCCCTCTTGAGATGGAACAAGAGAACCCCCATTCTTATCTCTTCCATCATGGCTTTTTCTGTGCTTAATCACAAAAACCTCCTTCTTCACAGGGTACTCACTTCTTTCTTCTTTCCTCTCACCATTTTCCTCCCCTGTTTTGTTGCAGTTCTTAAGTTGCACATCAGTGGTAGGAGGCTGACAAATTGGAATGATGGGTTTGGTGCAACCGTTAGAAGAGGTGGGATCTGGAGGTGAAGGTACAGAGGTGGAAGAAATTCAAGGTAAAGTCTTCTTATTTTTGCTCAAACAAGCACCCATTAGAGATATTGAGAAGACCCAACAATGGAAATTCTCTAAAGAAGTAGGAAGAAAGAAGAGGTTGGTGAGTTTTTGAGATACTTTAATTTCGATTTATCTTTTGGCTTCCTTGCATTTTTGTATTATGGATTATGGTGAAATTTTGAGTTTCTGCTTTTTTTTTTTTTTTTTTTCTTTTTTGTCCTTTTTTTGTCCAATTACTGTCATGTTGTTCGATGATATGCCTAACAGATCAGGTTTGCATTTGTTGATTTCCTTGTTCTTTTTTGTTTTGTATATAGATCTGTTTAGTTGAAATTTTTTATTATTGATAGCAATTGGTGCAGAACTCAGTGAAGGAAAGTAAGGAATTAGAAAATGAACCCAATAAAAGACCTCACCATTGTAAAAGACCTCACCAGCTTTCCCTCTCAGGTTTTTCTATTCTTTTTCTTTAATATTTTAGAATTTTGCATGTGTGATTTCTGAATATATTATTGGTTATTTTCTTTATCATTTCTTTTGATTTTGGAGAGCGTCCCTGGTAATTTTGATGTGATTTAAGGAAAATAATGGTTGTCCACGAATCAATATTTCTATATTATCTTAACTCTACCTTAATTGAAGACATGTATGTCTTCTAGTTTCACTTTAGTTGTGTCTTCCTTTCTTATTTTTTTTTAATTCTAAATCTTACTCATTTGGTTACGGTGATTGAATGATCATTATTTTATTTATTTCTTGTTGGAGACTATAGGTTTTATTTTATTTTTTGGCCTTTGTTATTTGCACCTATACAGGGGTTTGAAAAGTTCAATCCCTCCCCTCTTTTATATGATATTCTTTTAGTTTTGGCTGTTTTCTAGTTGATCATTAATTGGTGTGGAACCCGTGAAGGAAAATACAGAATTGGAAACTGAGTTTAGGTTTCAGTCTAGGAAAACCGATGAATCAGGTAGCAAATTAGATGGAGATCAATCGAGTGTGTATGTTGATGATGGAGAGAAGAATAAGATGGAGTCTGAAGCTACTCTCAAAGGAGAAACCAGAAATGGTTCTTGATGATCTATTAAAATCTAGTTACTGCAAAGAAGGTTGATGATTCTAATTTGTAGAGGGTATTAATAATCGTCAATAATTTTTCTCCATATGTGCATGAGCAATATTTAACTGATATGTTTGTCCGTTTTTTACATTCATGCAGCACCACATGCTAATTTGGATGTGAAATACTTCTCTGAAATGAAAAGTAAATAAAGCTTCCAAAAGGAAGATTCTGTGAAGACTTTTGCCGAGGAAATCAAAGATTGCCATTGTAAAAAAACCTCGCACCTGCTTTCCCTCTCAGGTTTTTCCATTCTTTTTCTTTAATATTTTGGAATTTTGCTTGTGTGATTTTCTCCATATATTATTGCCTTTTTCCTTTAGTGTTATTTTTTGAGTGTCCTTGGTAATTTTAAGGTGATATAAGAAAAATTGGTTGTCCGGGAATCAATTTTTCTATATTACCTTAACTCTACCTTAATTGAAGACATGTATGTCTTCTAGTTTCACTTTAGTTGTGTCTTCCTTTCTTATTTTTTTTTAATTCTAAATCTTACTCATTTGGTTACGGTGATTGAATGATCATTATTATATTTATTTCTTGTTGGAGACTATAGGTTTTATTTTATTTTTTGGCCTTTGTTATTTGCACCTATACAGGGGTTTGAAAAGTTCAATCCCTCCCCTCTTTTATATGATATTCTTTTAGTTTTGGCTGTTTTCTAGTTGATCATTTATTGGACTGTTCAAATAATTTTTACTTCTTCTAGATGTTATATTCATTTTTCTCACTGTTTTTGTTTTTTATTGAACCATTGTGTGGCAGTCTTTATTTATTGGTTATCTTTTGTTTCACTTTTGTTTTTTCATATTTTCTTAGTTTCTTTTAACGAATTTGACTAAATATGAATTGTTTTCATGGTCTTCCATACTCTCAATTTTTGTAGTTCCATTGTTCTATTCTATATTGTTTTCTTTTGGTCATTTCTTGTTTGCAATGTCTTTTTGACGAGACATTTTTAATGTAGATTTATATTGCATTTTGTATTATGGATTATTTATACTTTTGAACTGCTTCTCTTTTTTTGTTCTCCTTTATGTGGACATTTTTTTCTTTTTGGTATTCTCTGTTTTCTCTTTTCTTTCTTTCTTTATTTTTTATTTACTTAACTGGTCCTACTTTTTTTGTTTTCTTTATTTTGTGGAATTTTTTTCTTCTAATGTAGTTGTGTCCCATTAAATTTATTTTGGTGATTTAACAATCCATAATGTTCTTTTTCATTTTTATGTTGTATTTTCTCTGGTTCTTTGTCCTGCAATGTCCATTTATGGGACATCTTTAATTTAGTTCTTTTAGCTTCTTGCATTTTATTTTATGGATTGTTTTGAAATTTTGAGTTTCTTCTTTTTCTGGTGTATTGTTGTTGTGACATTTCTAATTTAGATTTATTATCTTTTAGCTTGTTTTGCATTTTGTATTGTGGATTGTTTTTTGGAATTTTGAGTTTCTTCATTCTTTGGTTCTTTGTTGTGCGATGGTTTCTTATGAGACATTTTGAATTTATATTTATTATTCTTTAGCTTCCTTGTATTAAAGGATTGTTTTGATATTTTGAGTTTCTGTTTTTTCCTATTTTTTGTATCATGTTGTCTCCCTTTATGAGATTCTTTAATTTAGGTTTATTATTTTTTAACTTGCTTGTGAATGTATGGATTGTTCTGAAATTTTGAGTTTTTTTTTTCTTTTTTTTTCTTTGGTCATTTGTTGTGCGTTGTCTCTTTATTCCATTTTTAATTTAGGTTTATTTTTGTGCTTTTCTTTCTCTTTTTTGTGAAATGTCTTTTTATGAGACATTTTAAATTTAAATTTGTTATCCTTTAGTTTGCATTTTGCATCATGATTGTATTATTGATTGTTTTGAAACTTTGAGTTTCTATTTTTTATCCTTTGTTGTGTGATGACTTTTTATAAGACGTTTTTAGTTTAGATTTTATTATGTTGTAGTTTGTTTGCATTAGGAATTATGGATTGTTTTTTGAAATTTTGAGTTTCTTCTTTTTCTTTTTTGGTCTTTTGTTGTGCGATGTTTTTTTATGAGATATTTTTAATTTTGATTTACTATCTTTTAGCTTCCTTGCATTATATCTAGAATTATAGATTATTATGAAATTTTGAGTCTCTTCTTTCTTTTTTGTCACTTGTCATTGTGCGATGTCTCTTTATGAAACGTTTTTTAATTTAGGTTTATTGTTTTTTTTGCTTCCTTGAATTTTGTATTATGAATTATGGATTGTTTGGAAATTTTGACTTTCTTTTTTTTCTTTTTCTGGTCATTTGTTATGTCATGTCTTTTTACGAGACATTTATAATTTAAATTTATTCTTTTAGCTTGCATTTTGTGTTATGGGATTCCTTTGAAATTCTGAGTTTTTGTTTGTCCTTTGTTGTGCGATTACTTTTTATGAGTCATTTTTAGTTTAGATATTTTTAGCTTGTTGAATTTTGTATTATGGATTATTTTGTGAAATTTTGAGTTTCTTTCTTTTTCTTTCTTTGGTTCTTTGTTGTTGTGTGATGTTTTTTGATTAGACATTTTCAATTTAGATTATTTATTACCTTTTTAAGCTTGCTTCAATGGTGGACTGTGTGTTGTTTTGAAAATTTGAGTTTATGCTCTTTTCTCTTCTTTTGGTCTTTGTTGTGCAATGTCTCTTTATGAGACATTTTAGTTTAGATTGTTTTGTGAAATTTTGAGTTTCTTTCTTTTTCTTTCTTTGGTCCTTTGTTGTGTGATGTTTTTTGATTAGACTTTTTTACTTTATATTATTTATTATCTTTTTAAGCTTGCTTGGATGATGGATTGTGTATTCTTTACTTTATATTATTTATTATCTTTTTAAGCTTGCTTGGATGATGGATTGTGTATTCTTTTGAGAATTTGAGTTTCTGTTCTTTTCTCTCTTTTTGGTGTTTGTTGTGCGATGATGGATTGTGTATATCTAGTATTATAGATTATTATGAAATTTTGAGTTTCTTCTTTCTTTTTTGTCACTTGTCATTGTGATGTCTCTTTATGAAACATTTTTTAATTTAGGTTTATTGTTTTTTTGCTTCCTTGAATTTTGTATTATGGATTATGGATTGTTTGGAAATTTTGACTTTCTTTTTTTCTTTTTCTGGTCATTTGTTATGTCATGTCTTTTTACGAGACATTTATAATTTAAATTTATTCTTTTAGCTTGCATTTTGTGTTATGGGATTCTTTTGAAATTCTGAGTTTTTGTTTGTCCTTTGTTGTGCGATTACTTTTCATGAGTCATTTTTAGTTTAGATATTTTTTAGCTTGTTGAATTTTGTATTATGGATTATTTTGTGAAATTTTGAGTTTCTATCTTTTTCTTTCTTTGGTTCTTTGTTGTTTGTGATGTTTTTTGATTAGACATTTTCAATTTAGATTATTTATTATCTTTTTAAGCTTGCTTCAATGGTGGATTGTGTGTTGTTTTGAAAATTTGAGCTTCTGTTCTTTTCTCTTCTTTTGGTCTTTGTTGTGCGATGTCTCTTTATGAGACATTTTAGTCTCTTTATGAGACATTTTAGTTTAGATTGTTTTGTGAAATTTTGAGTTTCTTTCTTTTTTTTTCTTTGGTCCTTTGTTGTGTGATGTTTTTTTATTCGACATTTTTAGTTTAGATTATTTATCATCTTTTTAAGCTTGCTTTTGGATGATGGTTTGAGAATTTGAGTTTCTGTTCTTTTCTCGCTTTTTGGTGTTTGTTGTGCGATGATGGATTGTCTATATCTAGTATTATAGATTATTATGAAATTTTGAGTTTCCTCTTTCTTTTTTGTCACTTGTCATTGTGCGATGTCTCTTTATGAAACATTTTTTAACTTAGGTTTATTGGTTTTTTGCTTCCTTGAATTTTGTATTATGGATTATGGATTGTTTGGAAATTTTGACTTTCTTTTTTTCTTTTTCTGGTCATTTGTTATGTCATGTCTTTTTACGAGACATTTATAATTTAAATTTATTCTTTTAGCTTGCATTTTGTGTTATGGGATTCTTTTGAAATTCTGAGTTTTTGTTTGTCCTTTGTTGTGCGATTACTTTTTATGAGTCATTTTTAGTTTAGATATTTTTTAGCTTGTTGAATTTTGTATTATGGATTATTTTGTGAAATTTTGAGTTTCTATCTTTTTCTTTCTTTGGTTCTTTGTTGTTTGTGATGTTTTTTGATTAGACATTTCAAATTTAGATTATTTATTATCTTTTTAAGCTTGCTTCAATGGTGGATTGTGTGTTGTTTTGAAAATTTGAACTTCTGTTCTTTTCTCTCCTTTTGGTCTTTGTTGTGCGATGTCTCTTTATGAGACATTTTAGTTTAGATTGTTTTGTGAAATTTTGAGTTTCTTTCTTTTTTTTTCTTTGGTCCTTTGTTGTGTGATGTTTTTTTGTTAGACATTTTTAATTTAGATTATTTATCATCTTTTTAAGCTTGCTTGGATGATGGATTGTGTATTCTTTTGAGAATTTGGGTTTCTGTTCTTTTCTCTCTGTTTGGTTTTTGTATTGTGGATTGTTTTTTTGAAATTTTGAGTTTCTTCATTCTTTGGTCCTTTGTTGTGCGATGGTTTCTTATGAGACATTTTGAATTTATATTTATTATTCTTTAGCTTCCTTGTATTAAAGGTTTGTTTTGATATTTTGAGTTTCTGTTTTTTCCTATTTTTTGTATTTTGTTCTCTCTTTATGAGATTTTTTAATTTAGGTTTATTATTTTTTAGCTTGGTTGCGAATGTATGAATTGTTCTGAAATTTTGAGTTTTTTTTTCTTTGGTCATTTGTTGTGCGTTGTCTCTTTATTCCATTTTTAATTTAGGTTTATTTTTGTGCTTTTCTTTCTCTTTTTTGTGCAATGTCTTTTTAGGAGACATTTTAAATTTAAATTTGTTATCCTTTAGTTTGCATTTTGCATCATTATTGTATTATTGATTGTTTTGAAACTTTGAGTTTCTACTTTTTATCCTTTGTTGTGTGATGACTTTTTATAAGACGTTTTTAGTTTAGATTTTATTATGTTTTAGTTTGTTTGCATTAGGAATTATGGATTGTATTTTGAAATTTTGAGTTTCTTCCTTATCTTTTTTGTCATTTGTTGGGCGATGTTTTTAATTTTGATTTATTATCTTTTAGCTTTCTTGTATTATATCTGGTAGTATAGATTATTATGAAATTTTGAGTTTCTTTTTTTTTCCCTTGTGATTGTGCGACGTCTCTTTATGAAATATTTTCTAACTTAGGTTTATTGTTTTTTTTGCTTCCTCTATTTGTATTATGGATTATTTTGAAATTTTAACTTTCTTTCTTTTTTCTTTTTCTAGTCATTTGTTATGTTGTTTTTTTACGAGACGTTTATAATTGAAATTTATTCTTTTAGCTTGCATTTTGTCGTATGGTATTGTTCTGAAATTTTGAGTTTTTTGTCCTTTGCTGTGCGATTACTTTTTATACGTCACTTTTAGTTTAGATATTTTTTAGCTTGTTACATTTTGTATTATGGATTGTTTTGTGAAATTTTGAATTTCTTTCTTTTTCTTGCTTTGGTCCTTTGTTGTGTGATATTTTTTATTAGACATTTTTAATTTAGATTATTTATTATCTTTTTAAGCTTGCTTGGATGATGGATTGTGTATTGTCTTAAAAATTTGAGTTTCTGTTCTTTTCTCTTTTTTTGGTCTTTGTTGTGCATTTTAATTTAGATTCTTTTGTGAAATTTTGAGTTTCTTTCTTTTTCTTGCTTTGGTCCTTTGTTGTGTGATGTTTTTTGATTAGACATTTTTAATTTAGATTATTTATTATCTTTTTAAGCTTGCTTGGATGATGGATTGTGTATTATTTTGAAAATTTGAGTTTCTGTTCTTTTCTCTTTTTTTGGTCTTTGTTGTGCATTTTAATTTAGATTGTTTTGTGAAATTTTGAGTTTCTTTCTTTTTCTTCTTGCTTTGGTACTTTGTTGCGTGATGGTTTTTGATTAGATATTTTTAGTTTAGATTATTTATTCTTTTTAAGCTTGCTTGGATGATGGATTATGTACTGTTTTGAAAATTTGAGTTTATGTTCTTCTCTTTTTTTGGTTTTTGTTGTGCGATGTCTCTTTATGAGACATTTTAAACTTAGGTTTATTAGTTTTTAGCTTGCTTATTGTCCTGAAATTTTGACTTTTTTTGGTCATTTGCTGTGGTACGTCTTTTGGCAAGACATTTTTAATTTAAACTTATTCTTTTTTTGTGTTATGGACTGTTATGAAATTTTAAGTTTTTGTTGTCCTTTGTTATATGAGACATTTTTAGTTTAGATATTTTTTAGTTTATTTGCATTATGTATTATGGATTGTTTTTTTTTTTTTAAATTTTGAGTTTCTTCTTTTTCTCTATTGGTTTTTTGTTGGGTGGTCTTTTTATGAGATGTTTTTAATTTAAATATCTTTTGGCTTCCTTGTATTTTGTATTATGGATTATTATGAAATTTTGAGTTTCAGTTTTTTTTTTGTCCTTTGTTGTTGTGCAATGTCTCTTTATGAGACATTTTTTAAATTAGGTTTATTATTTTGTTGCTTGCTTGAATTTTGTATTATTATGGTCTGTTCTGAAATTTTAACTTTCTTTGTTTTTCTTTTCTGGTCATTTGTTGTGCCATGTCTTTTCATTTCTTCTTTTGGTTCTTTGGTGTGCGATGTCATTTTAGGATACATTTTTAATTTAGATTTATGATAATTAGTTTGCATTTTATATTAAGGATCGTTCTAAAAACATTTTTTGTCTTTTTCCTTTTCTGTTTCTGGTCATTTGGTGTGAGATGTCTCTTTTATGTGACATTTTTAATTTAGATCTATTTTTTTGCTTGCATCTTTGGTTAGGGATTGTTTTGAAATTTGGAGTTTGTTTATGATATTCTTAAAGTATTCTCTGTTTTTTATTTTCTTTTTATTAGTTGGTGATACTGTTTTTCTTTGAACAAATGTGGAATTTATTTTCTTCGTATGTAGTTGCATTTTCTCTACAATTTTTTTTATGTGAAATTCTTTGGTTTAGTTCTATTGTTGTTGATGTTCTTGTAATTGTAGATAACTCTTTTGGTATATGTTTATTTTGATTTAATTTTCTTTATTTTATTTGTTCAATGACATAGCAATATTATTCTACTCTCTTGACCGATGATCTATTGGATTTTTTTTCTTTTCATTGTGAGGGTTTTTTTTTCCATTTCTTTTGTGTAATCATTTTTTGTGCATTTTCATTCTACTAGTCGTTGCATTCATTGTTTTGATTTTTTTAATTACGGAATTTTTTTTGAATATTTTCATTCTACTTGTAGGCTTCCACTACCATTTCCCTATTGGGAAAAGTCAATAATGCTAAAGAATCCTCCTTGTCCTCCTTGGATTACCTTTTCTTCACACTGTGTCTTATAATATATATATATCTTATTCCAAATATATGCTTGTATATAAAAAAAATGGAACCGATTACTGTCCACATGTGATATGCCTAACAGTTCAGGTTTGCATTTGTTGATTTGTATATAGATCTGTTTAGTTGAAATTTTTTATTATAGCAATTGGTGCAGAACTCAGTGAAGGAAAGTAAGGAATTAGAAAATGAAACCAATTATTGTTCATATGTCCATCGGTGACATGTCTAACAGTTCAGGTTTGCATCTTGCGATTGTCTTGTTCTTTTTTGCTTTGCACAAAAATATGTTTAGTCAAGAAGTTTGATGAATGATAACAATTGGTGTGGAACCCGTGAAGGAAAATGCAGAATTGGAAACTGAGTTTAGGTTTCAGTCTAGGAAAACCGATGAATCAGGTAGCAAATTAGATGGAGATCAATCGAGTGTGTATGTTGATGATGGAGAGAAGAATAAGATGGAGTCTGAAGCTACTCTCAAAGGAGAAACCAGAAATGGTTCTTGATGATCTATTAAAATCTAGTTACTGCAAAGAAGGTTGATGATTCTAATTTGTAGAGGGTATTAATAATCGTCAATAATTTTTCTCCATATGTGCATGAGCAATATTTAACTGATATGTTTGTCTGTTTTTTACATTCATGCAGCACCACATGCTAATTTGGATGTGAAATACTTCTCTGAAATGAAAAGTAAATAAAGCTTCCAAAAGGAAGATTCTGTGAAGATTTTTGCCGAGGAAATCAAAGATTGCCATTGTAAAAAAACCTCGCACCTGCTTTCCCTCTCAGGTTTTTCCATTCTTTTTCTTTAATATTTTGGAATTTTGCTTGTGTGATTTTCTCCATATATTATTGCCTTTGTCCTTGGTAATTTTAAGGTGATATAAGAAAAATTGGTTGTCCGGGAATCAATTTTTCTATATTACCTTAACTCTACCTTAATAGAAGACATGTGTCTTCTAGTTTCACTTTAGTTGTGTCTTCCTTTCTTATTTTTTTTTAATTCTAAATCTTACTCATTTGGTTACGGTGATTGAATGATCATTATTATATTTATTTCTTGTTGGAGACTATAGTTTTATTTTATTTTTTGGCCTTTGTTATTTGCACCTGTACAGGGGTTTGAAAAGTTCGATCCCTCCCCTCTTTTATATGATATTCTTTTAGTTTTGGCTGTTTTCTAGTTGATCATTTATTGGACTGTTCAAATAATTTTTACTTCTTCTAGATGTTATATTCATTTTTCTCACTGTTTTTGTTTTTTATTGAACCATTGTGTGGCAGTCTTTATTTATTGGTTATCTTTTGTTTCACTTTTGTTTTTTCATATTTTCTTAGTTTCTTTTAACGAATTTGACTAAATATGAATTGTTTTCATGGTCTTCCATACTCTCAATTTTTGTAGTTCCATTGTTCTATTCTATATTGTTTTCTTTTGGTCATTTCTTGTTTGCAATGTCTTTTTGACGAGACATTTTTAATGTAGATTTATATTGCATTTTGTATTATGGATTATTTATACTTTTGAACTGCTTCTCTTTTTTTGTTCTCCTTTATGTGGACATTTTTTTCTTTTTGGTATTCTCTGTTTTCTCTTTTCTTTCTTTCTTTATTTTTTATTTACTTAACTGGTCCTACTTTTTTTGTTTTCTTTATTTTGTGGAATTTTTTTCTTCTAATGTAGTTGTGTCCCATTAAATTTATTTTGGTGATTTAACAATCCATAATGTTCTTTTTCATTTTTATGTTGTATTTTCTCTGGTTCTTTGTCCTGCAATGTCCATTTATGGGACATCTTTAATTTAGTTCTTTTAGCTTCTTGCATTTTATTTTATGGATTGTTTTGAAATTTTGAGTTTCTTCTTTTTCTGGTGTATTGTTGTTGTGACATTTCTAATTTAGATTTATTATCTTTTAGCTTGTTTTGCATTTTGTATTGTGGATTGTTTTTTGGAATTTTGAGTTTCTTCATTCTTTGGTCCTTTGTTGTGCGATGGTTTCTTATGAGACATTTTGAATTTATATTTATTATTCTTTAGCTTCCTTGTATTAAAGGATTGTTTTGATATTTTGAGTTTCTGTTATTTCCTATTTTTTGTATCATGTTGTCTCCCTTTATGAGATTCTTTAATTTAGGTTTATTATTTTTTAGCTTGGTTGCGAATGTATGAATTGTTATGAAATTTTGAGTTTTTTTTTCTTTGGTCATTTGTTGTGCGTTGTCTCTTTATTCCATTTTTAATTTAGGTTTATTTTTGTGCTTTTCTTTCTCTTTTTTTGTGAAATGTCTTTTTATGAGACATTTTAAATTTAAATTTGTTATCCTTTAGTTTGCATTTTGCATCATGATTGTATTATTGATTGTTTAGAAACTTTGAGTTTCTATTTTATATCCTTTGTTGTGTAATGACTTTTTGTAAGACGTTTTTAGTTTAGATTTTATTATGTTTTAGTTTGTTTGCATTAGGAATTATGGATTGTCTTTTGAAATTTTGAGTTTCTTCCTTTTCTTTTTTGGTCTTTTGTTGTGCGATGTTTTTTTATGAGATATTTTTAATTTTGATTTACTATCTTTTAGCTTCCTTGCATTATATCTAGTATTATAGATTATTATGAAATTTTGAGTCTCTTCTTTCTATTTTGTCACTTGTCATTGTGCGATGTCTCTTTACGAAACATTTTTTAACTTAGGTTTATTGTTTTTTTTGCTTCCTTAAATTTTGTATTATGGATTATGGATTGTTTGGAAATTTTGACTTTCTTTTTTTCTTTTTCTGGTCATTTGTTATGTCATGTCTTTTTACGAGACATTTATAATTTAAATTTATTCTTTTAGCTTGCATTTTGTGTTATGGGATTCTTTTGAAATTCTGAGTTTTTGTTTGTCCTTTGTTGTGCGATTACTTTTTATGAGTCATTTTTAGTTTAGATATTTTTTAGCTTGTTGAATTTTGTATTATGGATTATTTTGTGAAATTTTGAGTTTCTATCTTTTTCTTTCTTTGGTTCTTTTTGTTTGTGATGTTTTTTGATTAGACATTTTCAATTTAGATTATTTATTATCTTTTTAAGCTTGCTTCAATGGTGGACTGTGTGTTGTTTTGAAAATTTGAGTTTCTGCTCTTTTCTCTTCTTTTGGTCTTTGTTGTGCGATGTCTCTTTATGAGACATTTTAATTTAGATTGTTTTGTGAAATTTTGAGTTTCTTTATTTTTCTTTCTTTGGTCCTTTGTTGTGTGATGTTTTTTTATTAGACATTTTTAATTTAGATTATTTATTATCTTTTTAAGCTTGCTTGGATGATGGATTGTGTATTCTTTTGACAATTTGGGTTTCTGTTCTTTTCTCTCTTTTTGGTGTTTGTATTGTGGATTGTTTTTTTTTGAAATTTTGAGTTTCTTCATTCTTTGGTCCTTTGTTTTGCGATGGTTTCTTATGAGACATTTTGAATTTATATTTATTATTCTTTAGCTTCCTTGTTTTAAAGGATTGTTTTGATCTTTTGAGTTTCTGTTTTGTCCTATTTTTTGTATTTTGTTCTCCCTTTATGAGATTTTTTAATTTAGGTTTATTATTTTTTAGCTTGGTTGCGAATGTATGAATTGTTATGAAATTTTGAGTTTTTTTTTTTCTTTGGTCATTTGTTGTGCGTTGTCTCTTTATTCCATTTTTAATTTAGGTTTATTTTTGTGCTTTTCTTTCTCTATTTTGTGCAATGTCTTTTTAGGAGACATTTTAAATTTAAATTTGTTATCCTTTAGTTTGCATTTTGCATCATGATTGTATTATTGAATGTTTTGAAACTTTGAGTTTCTACTTTTTATCCTTTGTTGTGTGATGACTTTTTATAAGACGTTTTTAGTTTAGATTTTATTATGTTTTAGTTTGTTTGCATTAGGAATTATGGATTGTTTTTTGAAATTTTGAGTTTCTTCCTTATCTTTTTTGTCATTTGTTGGGCGATGTTTTTAATTTTGATTTATTATCTTTTAGCTTTCTTGTATTATATCTGGTAGTATAGATTATTATGAAATTTTGAGTTTCTTTTTTTTTCCCTTGTGATTGTGCGACGTCTCTTTATGGAATATTTTCTAACTTAGGTTTATTGTTTTTTTTGCTTCCTCTATTTGTATTATGGATTATTTTGAAATTTTAACTTTCTTTCTTTTTTCTTTTTCTAGTCATTTGTTATGTTGTTTTTTTATGAGACGTTTATAATTGAAATTTATTCTTTTAGCTTGCATTTTGTTGTATGGTATTGTTCTGAAATTTTGAGTTTTTTGTCCTTTGCTGTGCGATTACTTTTTATAAGTCACTTTTAGTTTAGATATTTTTTAGCTTGTTACATTTTGTATTATGGATTGTTTTGTGAAATTTTGAGTTTCTTTCTTTTTCTTGCTTTGGTCCTTTGTTGTGTGATATTTTTTATTAGACATTTTTAATTTAGATTATTTATTATCTTTTTAAGCTTGCTTGGATGATGGATTGTGTATTGTCTTGAAAATTTGAGTTTCTGTTCTTTTCTCTTTTTTTGGTCTTTGTTGTGCATTTTAATTTAGATTGTTTTGTGAAATTTTGAGTTTCTTTCTTTTTCTTCTTGCTTTGGTACTTTGTTGCGTGATGGTTTTTGATTAGATATTTTTAGTTTAGATTATTTATTCTTTTTAAGCTTGCTTGGATGATGGATTATGTACTGTTTTGAAAATTTGAGTTTATGTTCTTCTCTTTTTTTGGTTTTTGTTGTGCGATGTCTCTTTATGAGACATTTTAAACTTAGGTTTATTAGTTTTTAGCTTGCTTATTGTCCTGAAATTTTGACTTTTTTTGGTCATTTGCTGTGGTACGTCTTTTGGCAAGACATTTTTAATTTAAACTTATTCTTTTTTTGTGTTATGGACTGTTATGAAATTTTAAGTTTTTGTTGTCCTTTGTTATATGAGACATTTTTAGTTTAGATATTTTTTAGTTTATTTGCATTATGTATTATGGATTGTTTTTTTTTTTTTTTAAATTTTGAGTTTCTTCTTTTTCTCTATTGGTTTTTTGTTGGGTGGTCTTTTTATGAGATGTTTTTAATTTAAATATCTTTTGGCTTCCTTGTATTTTGTATTATGGATTATTATGAAATTTTGAGTTTCAGTTTTTTTTTTGTCCTTTGTTGTTGTGCAATGTCTCTTTATGAGACATTTTTTAAATTAGGTTTATTATTTTGTTGCTTGCTTGAATTTTGTATTATGTGGTCTGTTCTGAAATTTTAACTTTCTTTGTTTTTCTTTTCTGGTCATTTGTTGTGCCATGTCTTTTCATTTCTTCTTTTGGTTCTTTAGTGTGCGATGTCATTTTAGGATACATTTTTAATTTAGATTTATGATAATTAGTTTGCATTTTATATTAAGGATCGTTCTAAAAACATTTTTTGTCTTTTTCCTTTTCTGTTTCTGGTCATTTGGTGTGAGATGTCTCTTTTATGTGACATTTTTAATTTAGATCTATTTTTTTGCTTGCATCTTTGGTTAGGGATTGTTTTGAAATTTGGAGTTTGTTTATGATATTCTTAAAGTATTCTCTGTTTTTTATTTTCTTTTTATTAGTTGGTGATACTGTTTTTCTTTGAACAAATGTGGAATTTATTTTCTTCGTATGTAGTTGCATTTTCTCTACAATTTTTTTTATGTGAAATTCTTTGGTTTAGTTCTATTGTTGTTGATGTTCTTGTAATTGTAGATAACTCTTTTGGTATATGTTTATTTTGATTTAATTTTCTTTATTTTATTTGTTCAATGACATAGCAATATTATTCTACTCTCTTGACCGATGATCTATTGGATTTTTTTTCTTTTCATTGTGAGGGTTTTTTTTTCCATTTCTTTTGTGTAATCATTTTTTGTGCATTTTCATTCTACTAGTCGTTGCATTCATTGTTTTGATTTTTTTAATTACGGAATTTTTTTTGAATATTTTCATTCTACTTGTAGGCTTCCACTACCATTTCCCTATTGGGAAAAGTCAATAATGCTAAAGAATCCTCCTTGTCCTCCTTGGATTACCTTTTCTTCACACTGTGTCTTATAATATATATATATCTTATTCCAAATATATGCTTGTATATAAAAAAAATGGAACCGATTACTGTCCACATGTGATATGCCTAACAGTTCAGGTTTGCATTTGTTGATTTGTATATAGATCTGTTTAGTTGAAATTTTTTATTATAGCAATTGGTGCAGAACTCAGTGAAGGAAAGTAAGGAATTAGAAAATGAAACCAATTATTGTTCATATGTCCATCGGTGACATGTCTAACAGTTCAGGTTTGCATCTTGCGATTGTCTTGTTCTTTTTTGCTTTGCACAAAAATATGTTTAGTCAAGAAGTTTGATGAATGATAACAATTGGTGTGGAACCCGTGAAGGAAAATGCAGAATTGGAAACTGAGTTTAGGTTTCAGTCTAGGAAAACCGATGAATCAGGTAGCAAATTAGATGGAGATCAATCGAGTGTGTATGTTGATGATGGAGAGAAGAATAAGATGGAGTCTGAAGCTACTCTCAAAGGAGAAACCAGAAATGGTTCTTGATGATCTATTAAAATCTAGTTACTGCAAAGAAGGTTGATGATTCTAATTTGTAGAGGGTATTAATAATCGTCAATAATTTTTCTCCATATGTGCATGAGCAATATTTAACTGATATGTTTGTCTGTTTTTTACATTCATGCAGCACCACATGCTAATTTGGATGTGAAATACTTCTCTGAAATGAAAAGTAAATAAAGCTTCCAAAAGGAAGATTCTGTGAAGATTTTTGCCGAGGAAATCAAAGATTGCCATTGTAAAAAAACCTCGCACCTGCTTTCCCTCTCAGGTTTTTCCATTCTTTTTCTTTAATATTTTGGAATTTTGCTTGTGTGATTTTCTCCATATATTATTGCCTTTGTCCTTGGTAATTTTAAGGTGATATAAGAAAAATTGGTTGTCCGGGAATCAATTTTTCTATATTACCTTAACTCTACCTTAATAGAAGACATGTGTCTTCTAGTTTCACTTTAGTTGTGTCTTCCTTTCTTATTTTTTTTTAATTCTAAATCTTACTCATTTGGTTACGGTGATTGAATGATCATTATTATATTTATTTCTTGTTGGAGACTATAGTTTTATTTTATTTTTTGGCCTTTGTTATTTGCACCTGTACAGGGGTTTGAAAAGTTCGATCCCTCCCCTCTTTTATATGATATTCTTTTAGTTTTGGCTGTTTTCTAGTTGATCATTTATTGGACTGTTCAAATAATTTTTACTTCTTCTAGATGTTATATTCATTTTTCTCACTGTTTTTGTTTTTTATTGAACCATTGTGTGGCAGTCTTTATTTATTGGTTATCTTTTGTTTCACTTTTGTTTTTTCATATTTTCTTAGTTTCTTTTAACGAATTTGACTAAATATGAATTGTTTTCATGGTCTTCCATACTCTCAATTTTTGTAGTTCCATTGTTCTATTCTATATTGTTTTCTTTTGGTCATTTCTTGTTTGCAATGTCTTTTTGACGAGACATTTTTAATGTAGATTTATATTGCATTTTGTATTATGGATTATTTATACTTTTGAACTGCTTCTCTTTTTTTGTTCTCCTTTATGTGGACATTTTTTTCTTTTTGGTATTCTCTGTTTTCTCTTTTCTTTCTTTCTTTATTTTTTATTTACTTAACTGGTCCTACTTTTTTTGTTTTCTTTATTTTGTGGAATTTTTTTCTTCTAATGTAGTTGTGTCCCATTAAATTTATTTTGGTGATTTAACAATCCATAATGTTCTTTTTCATTTTTATGTTGTATTTTCTCTGGTTCTTTGTCCTGCAATGTCCATTTATGGGACATCTTTAATTTAGTTCTTTTAGCTTCTTGCATTTTATTTTATGGATTGTTTTGAAATTTTGAGTTTCTTCTTTTTCTGGTGTATTGTTGTTGTGACATTTCTAATTTAGATTTATTATCTTTTAGCTTGTTTTGCATTTTGTATTGTGGATTGTTTTTTGGAATTTTGAGTTTCTTCATTCTTTGGTCCTTTGTTGTGCGATGGTTTCTTATGAGACATTTTGAATTTATATTTATTATTCTTTAGCTTCCTTGTATTAAAGGATTGTTTTGATATTTTGAGTTTCTGTTATTTCCTATTTTTTGTATCATGTTGTCTCCCTTTATGAGATTCTTTAATTTAGGTTTATTATTTTTTAGCTTGGTTGCGAATGTATGAATTGTTATGAAATTTTGAGTTTTTTTTTCTTTGGTCATTTGTTGTGCGTTGTCTCTTTATTCCATTTTTAATTTAGGTTTATTTTTGTGCTTTTCTTTCTCTTTTTTTGTGAAATGTTTTTTTATGAGACATTTTAAATTTAAATTTGTTATCCTTTAGTTTGCATTTTGCATCATGATTGTATTATTGATTGTTTAGAAACTTTGAGTTTCTATTTTATATCCTTTGTTGTGTAATGACTTTTTGTAAGACGTTTTTAGTTTAGATTTTATTATGTTTTAGTTTGTTTGCATTAGGAATTATGGATTGTCTTTTGAAATTTTGAGTTTCTTCCTTTTCTTTTTTGGTCTTTTGTTGTGCGATGTTTTTTTATGAGATATTTTTAATTTTGATTTACTATCTTTTAGCTTCCTTGCATTATATCTAGTATTATAGATTATTATGAAATTTTGAGTCTCTTCTTTCTATTTTGTCACTTGTCATTGTGCTTTGTCTCTTTATGAAACATATTTTAACTTAGGTTTATTGTTTTTTTTGCTTCCCTGAATTTTGTATTATAGATTATGGATTGTTTGGAAATTTTGACTTTCTTTTTTTCTTTTTCTGGTCATTTCTTATGTCATGTCTTTTTACGAGACATTTATAATTTAAATTTATTCTTTTAGCTTGCATTTTGTGTTATGGGATTCTTTTGAAATTCTGAGTTTTTGTTTGTCCTTTGTTGTGCGATTACTTTTTATGAGTCATTTTTAGTTTAGATATTTTTAGCTTGTTGAATTTTGTATTATGGATTATTTTGTGAAATTTTGAGTTTCTTTCTTTTTCTTTCTTTGGTTCTTTGTTGTCGTGTGATGTTTTTTGATTAGACATTTTCAATTTAGATTATTTATTATCTTTTTAAGCTTGCTTCAATGGTGGACTGTGGGTTGTTTTGAAAATTTGAGTTTCTGTTCTTTTCTCTTCTTTTGGTCTTTGTTGTGCAGTGTCTCTTTATGAGACATTTTAGTTTAGATTGTTTTGTGAAATTTTGAGTTTCTTTCTTTTTCTTTCTTTGGTCCTTTGTTGTGTGATGTTTTTTGATTAGACTTTTTTACTTTATATTATTTATTATCTTTTTAAGCTTGCTTGGATGATGGATTGTGTATTCTTTTGAGAATTTGAGTTTCTGTTCTTTTCTCTCTTTTTGGTGTTTGTTGTGCGATGATGGATTGTGTATATCTAGTATTATAGATTATTATGAAATTTTGAGTTTCTTCTTTCGTTTTTGTCACTTGTCATTGTGCGATGTCTCTTTATGAAACATTTTTTAAGTTAGGTTTATTGTTTTTTTGCTTCCTTGAATTTTGTATTATGGATTATGGATTGTTTGGAAATTTTGACTTTCTTTTTTTCTTTTTCTGGTCATTTGTTATGTCATGTCTTTTTACGAGACATTTATAATTTAAATTTATTCTTTTAGCTTGCATTTTGTGTTATGGGATTCTTTTGAAATTCTGAGTTTTTGTTTGTCCTTTGTTGTGCGATTACTTTTTATGAGTCATTTTTAGTTTAGATATTTTTTAGCTTGTTGAATTTTGTATTATGGATTATTTTGTGAAATTTTGAGTTTCTATCTTTTTCTTTCTTTGGTTCTTTGTTGTTGTGTGATGTTTTTTGATTAGACATTTTCAATTTAGATTATTTATTATCTTTTTCAGCTTGCTTCAATGGTGGACTGTGTGTTGTTTTGAAAATTTGAGTTTCTGCTCTTTTCTCTTCTTTTGGTCTTTGTTGTGCGATGTCTCTTTATGAGACATTTTAATTTAGATTGTTTTGTGAAATTTTGAGTTTCTTTATTTTTCTTTCTTTGGTCCTTTGTTGTGTGATGTTTTTTTATTAGACATTTTTAATTTAGATTATTTATTATCTTTTTAAGCTTGCTTGGATGATGGATTGTGTATTCTTTTGACAATTTGGGTTTCTGTTCTTTTCTCTCTTTTTGGTGTTTGTATTGTGGATTGTTTTTTTTTGAAATTTTGAGTTTCTTCATTCTTTGGTCCTTTGTTTTGCGATGGTTTCTTATGAGACATTTTGAATTTATATTTATTATTCTTTAGCTTCCTTGTTTTAAAGGATTGTTTTGATCTTTTGAGTTTCTTTTTTGTCCTATTTTTTGTATTTTGTTCTCCCTTTATGAGATTTTTTAATTTAGGTTTATTATTTTTTAGCTTGGTTGCGAATGTATGAATTGTTATGAAATTTTGAGTTTTTTTTTTTCTTTGGTCATTTGTTGTGCGTTGTCTCTTTATTCCATTTTTAATTTAGGTTTATTTTTGTGCTTTTCTTTCTCTATTTTGTGCAATGTCTTTTTAGGAGACATTTTAAATTTAAATTTGTTATCCTTTAGTTTGCATTTTGCATCATGATTGTATTATTGAATGTTTTGAAACTTTGAGTTTCTACTTTTTATCCTTTGTTGTGTGATGACTTTTTATAAGACGTTTTTAGTTTAGATTTTATTATGTTTTAGTTTGTTTGCATTAGGAATTATGGATTGTTTTTTGAAATTTTGAGTTTCTTCCTTATCTTTTTTGTCATTTGTTGGGCGATGTTTTTAATTTTGATTTATTATCTTTTAGCTTTCTTGTATTATATCTGGTAGTATAGATTATTATGAAATTTTGAGTTTCTTTTTTTTTCCCTTGTGATTGTGCGACGTCTCTTTATGGAATATTTTCTAACTTAGGTTTATTGTTTTTTTTGCTTCCTCTATTTGTATTATGGATTATTTTGAAATTTTAACTTTCTTTCTTTTTTCTTTTTCTAGTCATTTGTTATGTTGTTTTTTTATGAGACGTTTATAATTGAAATTTATTCTTTTAGCTTGCATTTTGTTGTATGGTATTGTTCTGAAATTTTGAGTTTTTTGTCCTTTGCTGTGCGATTACTTTTTATAAGTCACTTTTAGTTTAGATATTTTTTAGCTTGTTACATTTTGTATTATGGATTGTTTTGTGAAATTTTGAGTTTCTTTCTTTTTCTTGCTTTGGTCCTTTGTTGTGTGATATTTTTTATTAGACATTTTTAATTTAGATTATTTATTATCTTTTTAAGCTTGCTTGGATGATGGATTGTGTATTGTCTTGAAAATTTGAGTTTCTGTTCTTTTCTCTTTTTTTGGTCTTTGTTGTGCATTTTAATTTAGATTGTTTTGTGAAATTTTGAGTTTCTTTCTTTTTCTTCTTGCTTTGGTACTTTGTTGCGTGATGGTTTTTGATTAGATATTTTTAGTTTAGATTATTTATTCTTTTTAAGCTTGCTTGGATGATGGATTATGTACTGTTTTGAAAATTTGAGTTTATGTTCTTCTCTTTTTTTGGTTTTTGTTGTGCGATGTCTCTTTATGAGACATTTTAAACTTAGGTTTATTAGTTTTTAGCTTGCTTATTGTCCTGAAATTTTGACTTTTTTTGGTCATTTGCTGTGGTACGTCTTTTGGCAAGACATTTTTAATTTAAACTTATTCTTTTTTTGTGTTATGGACTGTTATGAAATTTTAAGTTTTTGTTGTCCTTTGTTATATGAGACATTTTTAGTTTAGATATTTTTTAGTTTATTTGCATTATGTATTATGGATTGTTTTTTTTTTTTTTTAAATTTTGAGTTTCTTCTTTTTCTCTATTGGTTTTTTGTTGGGTGGTCTTTTTATGAGATGTTTTTAATTTAAATATCTTTTGGCTTCCTTGTATTTTGTATTATGGATTATTATGAAATTTTGAGTTTCAGTTTTTTTTTTGTCCTTTGTTGTTGTGCAATGTCTCTTTATGAGACATTTTTTAAATTAGGTTTATTATTTTGTTGCTTGCTTGAATTTTGTATTATGTGGTCTGTTCTGAAATTTTAACTTTCTTTGTTTTTCTTTTCTGGTCATTTGTTGTGCCATGTCTTTTCATTTCTTCTTTTGGTTCTTTAGTGTGCGATGTCATTTTAGGATACATTTTTAATTTAGATTTATGATAATTAGTTTGCATTTTATATTAAGGATCGTTCTAAAAACATTTTTTGTCTTTTTCCTTTTCTGTTTCTGGTCATTTGGTGTGAGATGTCTCTTTTATGTGACATTTTTAATTTAGATCTATTTTTTTGCTTGCATCTTTGGTTAGGGATTGTTTTGAAATTTGGAGTTTGTTTATGATATTCTTAAAGTATTCTCTGTTTTTTATTTTCTTTTTATTAGTTGGTGATACTGTTTTTCTTTGAACAAATGTGGAATTTATTTTCTTCGTATGTAGTTGCATTTTCTCTACAATTTTTTTTATGTGAAATTCTTTGGTTTAGTTCTATTGTTGTTGATGTTCTTGTAATTGTAGATAACTCTTTTGGTATATGTTTATTTTGATTTAATTTTCTTTATTTTATTTGTTCAATGACATAGCAATATTATTCTACTCTCTTGACCGATGATCTATTGGATTTTTTTTCTTTTCATTGTGAGGGTTTTTTTTTCCATTTCTTTTGTGTAATCATTTTTTGTGCATTTTCATTCTACTAGTCGTTGCATTCATTGTTTTGATTTTTTTAATTACGGAATTTTTTTTGAATATTTTCATTCTACTTGTAGGCTTCCACTACCATTTCCCTATTGGGAAAAGTCAATAATGCTAAAGAATCCTCCTTGTCCTCCTTGGATTACCTTTTCTTCACACTGTGTCTTATAATATATATATATCTTATTCCAAATATATGCTTGTATATAAAAAAAATGGAACCGATTACTGTCCACATGTGATATGCCTAACAGTTCAGGTTTGCATTTGTTGATTTGTATATAGATCTGTTTAGTTGAAATTTTTTATTATAGCAATTGGTGCAGAACTCAGTGAAGGAAAGTAAGGAATTAGAAAATGAAACCAATTATTGTTCATATGTCCATCGGTGACATGTCTAACAGTTCAGGTTTGCATCTTGCGATTGTCTTGTTCTTTTTTGCTTTGCACAAAAATATGTTTAGTCAAGAAGTTTGATGAATGATAACAATTGGTGTGGAACCCGTGAAGGAAAATGCAGAATTGGAAACTGAGTTTAGGTTTCAGTCTAGGAAAACCGATGAATCAGGTAGCAAATTAGATGGAGATCAATCGAGTGTGTATGTTGATGATGGAGAGAAGAATAAGATGGAGTCTGAAGCTACTCTCAAAGGAGAAACCAGAAATGGTTCTTGATGATCTATTAAAATCTAGTTACTGCAAAGAAGGTTGATGATTCTAATTTGTAGAGGGTATTAATAATCGTCAATAATTTTTCTCCATATGTGCATGAGCAATATTTAACTGATATGTTTGTCTGTTTTTTACATTCATGCAGCACCACATGCTAATTTGGATGTGAAATACTTCTCTGAAATGAAAAGTAAATAAAGCTTCCAAAAGGAAGATTCTGTGAAGATTTTTGCCGAGGAAATCAAAGATTGCCATTGTAAAAAAACCTCGCACCTGCTTTCCCTCTCAGGTTTTTCCATTCTTTTTCTTTAATATTTTGGAATTTTGCTTGTGTGATTTTCTCCATATATTATTGCCTTTGTCCTTGGTAATTTTAAGGTGATATAAGAAAAATTGGTTGTCCGGGAATCAATTTTTCTATATTACCTTAACTCTACCTTAATAGAAGACATGTGTCTTCTAGTTTCACTTTAGTTGTGTCTTCCTTTCTTATTTTTTTTTAATTCTAAATCTTACTCATTTGGTTACGGTGATTGAATGATCATTATTATATTTATTTCTTGTTGGAGACTATAGTTTTATTTTATTTTTTGGCCTTTGTTATTTGCACCTGTACAGGGGTTTGAAAAGTTCGATCCCTCCCCTCTTTTATATGATATTCTTTTAGTTTTGGCTGTTTTCTAGTTGATCATTTATTGGACTGTTCAAATAATTTTTACTTCTTCTAGATGTTATATTCATTTTTCTCACTGTTTTTGTTTTTTATTGAACCATTGTGTGGCAGTCTTTATTTATTGGTTATCTTTTGTTTCACTTTTGTTTTTTCATATTTTCTTAGTTTCTTTTAACGAATTTGACTAAATATGAATTGTTTTCATGGTCTTCCATACTCTCAATTTTTGTAGTTCCATTGTTCTATTCTATATTGTTTTCTTTTGGTCATTTCTTGTTTGCAATGTCTTTTTGACGAGACATTTTTAATGTAGATTTATATTGCATTTTGTATTATGGATTATTTATACTTTTGAACTGCTTCTCTTTTTTTGTTCTCCTTTATGTGGACATTTTTTTCTTTTTGGTATTCTCTGTTTTCTCTTTTCTTTCTTTCTTTATTTTTTATTTACTTAACTGGTCCTACTTTTTTTGTTTTCTTTATTTTGTGGAATTTTTTTCTTCTAATGTAGTTGTGTCCCATTAAATTTATTTTGGTGATTTAACAATCCATAATGTTCTTTTTCATTTTTATGTTGTATTTTCTCTGGTTCTTTGTCCTGCAATGTCCATTTATGGGACATCTTTAATTTAGTTCTTTTAGCTTCTTGCATTTTATTTTATGGATTGTTTTGAAATTTTGAGTTTCTTCTTTTTCTGGTGTATTGTTGTTGTGACATTTCTAATTTAGATTTATTATCTTTTAGCTTGTTTTGCATTTTGTATTGTGGATTGTTTTTTGGAATTTTGAGTTTCTTCATTCTTTGGTCCTTTGTTGTGCGATGGTTTCTTATGAGACATTTTGAATTTATATTTATTATTCTTTAGCTTCCTTGTATTAAAGGATTGTTTTGATATTTTGAGTTTCTGTTATTTCCTATTTTTTGTATCATGTTGTCTCCCTTTATGAGATTCTTTAATTTAGGTTTATTATTTTTTAGCTTGGTTGCGAATGTATGAATTGTTATGAAATTTTGAGTTTTTTTTTCTTTGGTCATTTGTTGTGCGTTGTCTCTTTATTCCATTTTTAATTTAGGTTTATTTTTGTGCTTTTCTTTCTCTTTTTTTGTGAAATGTCTTTTTATGAGACATTTTAAATTTAAATTTGTTATCCTTTAGTTTGCATTTTGCATCATGATTGTATTATTGATTGTTTAGAAACTTTGAGTTTCTATTTTATATCCTTTGTTGTGTAATGACTTTTTGTAAGACGTTTTTAGTTTAGATTTTATTATGTTTTAGTTTGTTTGCATTAGGAATTATGGATTGTCTTTTGAAATTTTGAGTTTCTTCCTTTTCTTTTTTGGTCTTTTGTTGTGCGATGTTTTTTTATGAGATATTTTTAATTTTGATTTACTATCTTTTAGCTTCCTTGCATTATATGTAGTATTATAGATTATTATGAAATTTTGAGTCTCTTCTTTCTATTTTGTCACTTGTCATTGTGCTTTGTCTCTTTATGAAACATATTTTAACTTAGGTTTATTGTTTTTTTTGCTTCCCTGAATTTTGTATTATAGATTATGGATTGTTTGGAAATTTTGACTTTCTTTTTTTCTTTTTCTGGTCATTTCTCATGTCATGTCTTTTTACGAGACATTTATAATTTAAATTTATTCTTTTAGCTTGCATTTTGTGTTATGGGATTCTTTTGAAATTCTGAGTTTTTGTTTGTCCTTTGTTGTGCGATTACTTTTTATGAGTCATTTTTAGTTTAGATATTTTTAGCTTGTTGAATTTTGTATTATGGATTATTTTGTGAAATTTTGAGTTTCTTTCTTTTTCTTTCTTTGGTTCTTTGTTGTCGTGTGATGTTTTTTGATTAGACATTTTCAATTTAGATTATTTATTATCTTTTTAAGCTTGCTTCAATGGTGGACTGTGGGTTGTTTTGAAAATTTGAGTTTCTGTTCTTTTCTCTTCTTTTGGTCTTTGTTGTGCAGTGTCTCTTTATGAGACATTTTAGTTTAGATTGTTTTGTGAAATTTTGAGTTTCTTTCTTTTTCTTTCTTTGGTCCTTTGTTGTGTGATGTTTTTTGATTAGACTTTTTTACTTTATATTATTTATTATCTTTTTAAGCTTGCTTGGATGATGGATTGTGTATTCTTTTGAGAATTTGAGTTTCTGTTCTTTTCTCTCTTTTTGGTGTTTGTTGTGCGATGATGGATTGTGTATATCTAGTATTATAGATTATTATGAAATTTTGAGTTTCTTCTTTCGTTTTTGTCACTTGTCATTGTGCGATGTCTCTTTATGAAACATTTTTTAATTTAGGTTTATTGTTTTTTTGCTTCCTTGAATTTTGTATTATGGATTATGGATTGTTTGGAAATTTTGACTTTCTTTTTTTCTTTTTCTGGTCATTTGTTATGTCATGTCTTTTTACGAGACATTTATAATTTAAATTTATTCTTTTAGCTTGCATTTTGTGTTATGGGATTCTTTTGAAATTCTGAGTTTTTGTTTGTCCTTTGTTGTGCGATTACTTTTTATGAGTCATTTTTAGTTTAGATATTTTTTAGCTTGTTGAATTTTGTATTATGGATTATTTTGTGAAATTTTGAGTTTCTATCTTTTTCTTTCTTTGGTTCTTTGTTGTTGTGTGATGTTTTTTGATTAGACATTTTCAATTTAGATTATTTATTATCTTTTTCAGCTTGCTTCAATGGTGGACTGTGTGTTGTTTTGAAAATTTGAGTTTCTGCTCTTTTCTCTTCTTTTGGTCTTTGTTGTGCGATGTCTCTTTATGAGACATTTTAATTTAGATTGTTTTGTGAAATTTTGAGTTTCTTTATTTTTCTTTCTTTGGTCCTTTGTTGTGTGATGTTTTTTTATTAGACATTTTTAATTTAGATTATTTATTATCTTTTTAAGCTTGCTTGGATGATGGATTGTGTATTCTTTTGACAATTTGGGTTTCTGTTCTTTTCTCTCTTTTTGGTGTTTGTATTGTGGATTGTTTTTTTTTTGAAATTTTGAGTTTCTTCATTCTTTGGTCCTTTGTTTTGCGATGGTTTCTTATGAGACATTTTGAATTTATATTTATTATTCTTTAGCTTCCTTGTTTTAAAGGATTGTTTTGATCTTTTGAGTTTCTGTTTTGTCCTATTTTTTGTATTTTGTTCTCCCTTTATGAGATTTTTTAATTTAGGTTTATTATTTTTTAGCTTGGTTGCGAATGTATGAATTGTTATGAAATTTTGAGTTTTTTTTTTTCTTTGGTCATTTGTTGTGCGTTGTCTCTTTATTCCATTTTTAATTTAGGTTTATTTTTGTGCTTTTCTTTCTCTATTTTGTGCAATGTCTTTTTAGGAGACATTTTAAATTTAAATTTGTTATCCTTTAGTTTGCATTTTGCATCATGATTGTATTATTGAATGTTTTGAAACTTTGAGTTTCTACTTTTTATCCTTTGTTGTGTGATGACTTTTTATAAGACGTTTTTAGTTTAGATTTTATTATGTTTTAGTTTGTTTGCATTAGGAATTATGGATTGTTTTTTGAAATTTTGAGTTTCTTCCTTATCTTTTTTGTCATTTGTTGGGCGATGTTTTTAATTTTGATTTATTATCTTTTAGCTTTCTTGTATTATATCTGGTAGTATAGATTATTATGAAATTTTGAGTTTCTTTTTTTTTCCCTTGTGATTGTGCGACGTCTCTTTATGGAATATTTTCTAACTTAGGTTTATTGTTTTTTTTGCTTCCTCTATTTGTATTATGGATTATTTTGAAATTTTAACTTTCTTTCTTTTTTCTTTTTCTAGTCATTTGTTATGTTGTTTTTTTATGAGACGTTTATAATTGAAATTTATTCTTTTAGCTTGCATTTTGTTGTATGGTATTGTTCTGAAATTTTGAGTTTTTTGTCCTTTGCTGTGCGATTACTTTTTATAAGTCACTTTTAGTTTAGATATTTTTTAGCTTGTTACATTTTGTATTATGGATTGTTTTGTGAAATTTTGAGTTTCTTTCTTTTTCTTGCTTTGGTCCTTTGTTGTGTGATATTTTTTATTAGACATTTTTAATTTAGATTATTTATTATCTTTTTAAGCTTGCTTGGATGATGGATTGTGTATTGTCTTGAAAATTTGAGTTTCTGTTCTTTTCTCTTTTTTTGGTCTTTGTTGTGCATTTTAATTTAGATTGTTTTGTGAAATTTTGAGTTTCTTTCTTTTTCTTCTTGCTTTGGTACTTTGTTGCGTGATGGTTTTTGATTAGATATTTTTAGTTTAGATTATTTATTCTTTTTAAGCTTGCTTGGATGATGGATTATGTACTGTTTTGAAAATTTGAGTTTATGTTCTTCTCTTTTTTTGGTTTTTGTTGTGCGATGTCTCTTTATGAGACATTTTAAACTTAGGTTTATTAGTTTTTAGCTTGCTTATTGTCCTGAAATTTTGACTTTTTTTGGTCATTTGCTGTGGTACGTCTTTTGGCAAGACATTTTTAATTTAAACTTATTCTTTTTTTGTGTTATGGACTGTTATGAAATTTTAAGTTTTTGTTGTCCTTTGTTATATGAGACATTTTTAGTTTAGATATTTTTTAGTTTATTTGCATTATGTATTATGGATTGTTTTTTTTTTTTTTTAAATTTTGAGTTTCTTCTTTTTCTCTATTGGTTTTTTGTTGAGTGGTCTTTTTATGAGATGTTTTTAATTTAAATATCTTTTGGCTTCCTTGTATTTTGTATTATGGATTATTATGAAATTTTGAGTTTCAGTTTTTTTTTTGTCCTTTGTTGTTGTGCAATGTCTCTTTATGAGACATTTTTTAAATTAGGTTTATTATTTTGTTGCTTGCTTGAATTTTGTATTATGTGGTCTGTTCTGAAATTTTAACTTTCTTTGTTTTTCTTTTCTGGTCATTTGTTGTGCCATGTCTTTTCATTTCTTCTTTTGGTTCTTTAGTGTGCGATGTCATTTTAGGATACATTTTTAATTTAGATTTATGATAATTAGTTTGCATTTTATATTAAGGATCGTTCTAAAAACATTTTTTGTCTTTTTCCTTTTCTGTTTCTGGTCATTTGGTGTGAGATGTCTCTTTTATGTGACATTTTTAATTTAGATCTATTTTTTTGCTTGCATCTTTGGTTAGGGATTGTTTTGAAATTTGGAGTTTGTTTATGATATTCTTAAAGTATTCTCTGTTTTTTATTTTCTTTTTATTAGTTGGTGATACTGTTTTTCTTTGAACAAATGTGGAATTTATTTTCTTCGTATGTAGTTGCATTTTCTCTACAATTTTTTTTTATGTGAAATTCTTTGGTTTAGTTCTATTGTTGTTGATGTTCTTGTAATTGTAGATAACTCTTTTGGTATATGTTTATTTTGATTTAATTTTCTTTATTTTATTTGTTCAATGACATAGCAATATTATTCTACTCTCTTGACCGATGATCTATTGGATTTTTTTTCTTTTCATTGTGAGGGTTTTTTTTTCCATTTCTTTTGTGTAATCATTTTTTGTGCATTTTCATTCTACTAGTCGTTGCATTCATTGTTTTGATTTTTTTAATTACGGAATTTTTTTTGAATATTTTCATTCTACTTGTAGGCTTCCACTACCATTTCCCTATTGGGAAAAGTCAATAATGCTAAAGAATCCTCCTTGTCCTCCTTGGATTACCTTTTCTTCACACTGTGTCTTATAATATATATATATCTTATTCCAAATATATGCTTGTATATAAAAAAAATGGAACCGATTACTGTCCACATGTGATATGCCTAACAGTTCAGGTTTGCATTTGTTGATTTGTATATAGATCTGTTTAGTTGAAATTTTTTATTATAGCAATTGGTGCAGAACTCAGTGAAGGAAAGTAAGGAATTAGAAAATGAAACCAATTATTGTTCATATGTCCATCGGTGACATGTCTAACAGTTCAGGTTTGCATCTTGCGATTGTCTTGTTCTTTTTTGCTTTGCACAAAAATATGTTTAGTCAAGAAGTTTGATGAATGATAACAATTGGTGTGGAACCCGTGAAGGAAAATGCAGAATTGGAAACTGAGTTTAGGTTTCAGTCTAGGAAAACCGATGAATCAGGTAGCAAATTAGATGGAGATCAATCGAGTGTGTATGTTGATGATGGAGAGAAGAATAAGATGGAGTCTGAAGCTACTCTCAAAGGAGAAACCAGAAATGGTTCTTGATGATCTATTAAAATCTAGTTACTGCAAAGAAGGTTGATGATTCTAATTTGTAGAGGGTATTAATAATCGTCAATAATTTTTCTCCATATGTGCATGAGCAATATTTAACTGATATGTTTGTCTGTTTTTTACATTCATGCAGCACCACATGCTAATTTGGATGTGAAATACTTCTCTGAAATGAAAAGTAAATAAAGCTTCCAAAAGGAAGATTCTGTGAAGATTTTTGCCGAGGAAATCAAAGATTGCCATTGTAAAAAAACCTCGCACCTGCTTTCCCTCTCAGGTTTTTCCATTCTTTTTCTTTAATATTTTGGAATTTTGCTTGTGTGATTTTCTCCATATATTATTGCCTTTGTCCTTGGTAATTTTAAGGTGATATAAGAAAAATTGGTTGTCCGGGAATCAATTTTTCTATATTACCTTAACTCTACCTTAATAGAAGACATGTGTCTTCTAGTTTCACTTTAGTTGTGTCTTCCTTTCTTATTTTTTTTTAATTCTAAATCTTACTCATTTGGTTACGGTGATTGAATGATCATTATTATATTTATTTCTTGTTGGAGACTATAGTTTTATTTTATTTTTTGGCCTTTGTTATTTGCACCTGTACAGGGGTTTGAAAAGTTCGATCCCTCCCCTCTTTTATATGATATTCTTTTAGTTTTGGCTGTTTTCTAGTTGATCATTTATTGGACTGTTCAAATAATTTTTACTTCTTCTAGATGTTATATTCATTTTTCTCACTGTTTTTGTTTTTTATTGAACCATTGTGTGGCAGTCTTTATTTATTGGTTATCTTTTGTTTCACTTTTGTTTTTTCATATTTTCTTAGTTTCTTTTAACGAATTTGACTAAATATGAATTGTTTTCATGGTCTTCCATACTCTCAATTTTTGTAGTTCCATTGTTCTATTCTATATTGTTTTCTTTTGGTCATTTCTTGTTTGCAATGTCTTTTTGACGAGACATTTTTAATGTAGATTTATATTGCATTTTGTATTATGGATTATTTATACTTTTGAACTGCTTCTCTTTTTTTGTTCTCCTTTATGTGGACATTTTTTTCTTTTTGGTATTCTCTGTTTTCTCTTTTCTTTCTTTCTTTATTTTTTATTTACTTAACTGGTCCTACTTTTTTTGTTTTCTTTATTTTGTGGAATTTTTTTCTTCTAATGTAGTTGTGTCCCATTAAATTTATTTTGGTGATTTAACAATCCATAATGTTCTTTTTCATTTTTATGTTGTATTTTCTCTGGTTCTTTGTCCTGCAATGTCCATTTATGGGACATCTTTAATTTAGTTCTTTTAGCTTCTTGCATTTTATTTTATGGATTGTTTTGAAATTTTGAGTTTCTTCTTTTTCTGGTGTATTGTTGTTGTGACATTTCTAATTTAGATTTATTATCTTTTAGCTTGTTTTGCATTTTGTATTGTGGATTGTTTTTTGGAATTTTGAGTTTCTTCATTCTTTGGTCCTTTGTTGTGCGATGGTTTCTTATGAGACATTTTGAATTTATATTTATTATTCTTTAGCTTCCTTGTATTAAAGGATTGTTTTGATATTTTGAGTTTCTGTTATTTCCTATTTTTTGTATCATGTTGTCTCCCTTTATGAGATTCTTTAATTTAGGTTTATTATTTTTTAGCTTGGTTGCGAATGTATGAATTGTTATGAAATTTTGAGTTTTTTTTTCTTTGGTCATTTGTTGTGCGTTGTCTCTTTATTCCATTTTTAATTTAGGTTTATTTTTGTGCTTTTCTTTCTCTTTTTTTGTGAAATGTCTTTTTATGAGACATTTTAAATTTAAATTTGTTATCCTTTAGTTTGCATTTTGCATCATGATTGTATTATTGATTGTTTAGAAACTTTGAGTTTCTATTTTATATCCTTTGTTGTGTAATGACTTTTTGTAAGACGTTTTTAGTTTAGATTTTATTATGTTTTAGTTTGTTTGCATTAGGAATTATGGATTGTCTTTTGAAATTTTGAGTTTCTTCCTTTTCTTTTTTGGTCTTTTGTTGTGCGATGTTTTTTTATGAGATATTTTTAATTTTGATTTACTATCTTTTAGCTTCCTTGCATTATATGTAGTATTATAGATTATTATGAAATTTTGAGTCTCTTCTTTCTATTTTGTCACTTGTCATTGTGCTTTGTCTCTTTATGAAACATATTTTAACTTAGGTTTATTGTTTTTTTTGCTTCCCTGAATTTTGTATTATAGATTATGGATTGTTTGGAAATTTTGACTTTCTTTTTTTCTTTTTCTGGTCATTTCTTATGTCATGTCTTTTTACGAGACATTTATAATTTAAATTTATTCTTTTAGCTTGCATTTTGTGTTATGGGATTCTTTTGAAATTCTGAGTTTTTGTTTGTCCTTTGTTGTGCGATTACTTTTTATGAGTCATTTTTAGTTTAGATATTTTTTAGCTTGTTGAATTTTGTATTATGGATTATTTTGTGAAATTTTGAGTTTCTTTCTTTTTCTTTCTTTGGTTCTTTGTTGTCGTGTGATGTTTTTTGATTAGACATTTTCAATTTAGATTATTTATTATCTTTTTAAGCTTGCTTCAATGGTGGACTGTGGGTTGTTTTGAAAATTTGAGTTTCTGTTCTTTTCTCTTCTTTTGGTCTTTGTTGTGCAGTGTCTCTTTATGAGACATTTTAGTTTAGATTGTTTTGTGAAATTTTGAGTTTCTTTCTTTTTCTTTCTTTGGTCCTTTGTTGTGTGATGTTTTTTGATTAGACTTTTTTACTTTATATTATTTATTATCTTTTTAAGCTTGCTTGGATGATGGATTGTGTATTCTTTTGAGAATTTGAGTTTCTGTTCTTTTCTCTCTTTTTGGTGTTTGTTGTGCGATGATGGATTGTGTATATCTAGTATTATAGATTATTATGAAATTTTGAGTTTCTTCTTTCGTTTTTGTCACTTGTCATTGTGCGATGTCTCTTTATGAAACATTTTTTAATTTAGGTTTATTGTTTTTTTGCTTCCTTGAATTTTGTATTATGGATTATGGATTGTTTGGAAATTTTGACTTTCTTTTTTTCTTTTTCTGGTCATTTGTTATGTCATGTCTTTTTACGAGACATTTATAATTTAAATTTATTCTTTTAGCTTGCATTTTGTGTTATGGGATTCTTTTGAAATTCTGAGTTTTTGTTTGTCCTTTGTTGTGCGATTACTTTTTATGAGTCATTTTTAGTTTAGATATTTTTTAGCTTGTTGAATTTTGTATTATGGATTATTTTGTGAAATTTTGAGTTTCTATCTTTTTCTTTCTTTGGTTCTTTGTTGTTGTGTGATGTTTTTTGATTAGACATTTTCAATTTAGATTATTTATTATCTTTTTCAGCTTGCTTCAATGGTGGACTGTGTGTTGTTTTGAAAATTTGAGTTTCTGCTCTTTTCTCTTCTTTTGGTCTTTGTTGTGCGATGTCTCTTTATGAGACATTTTAATTTAGATTGTTTTGTGAAATTTTGAGTTTCTTTATTTTTCTTTCTTTGGTCCTTTGTTGTGTGATGTTTTTTTATTAGACATTTTTAATTTAGATTATTTATTATCTTTTTAAGCTTGCTTGGATGATGGATTGTGTATTCTTTTGACAATTTGGGTTTCTGTTCTTTTCTCTCTTTTTGGTGTTTGTATTGTGGATTGTTTTTTTTTGAAATTTTGAGTTTCTTCATTCTTTGGTCCTTTGTTTTGCGATGGTTTCTTATGAGACATTTTGAATTTATATTTATTATTCTTTAGCTTCCTTGTTTTAAAGGATTGTTTTGATCTTTTGAGTTTCTGTTTTGTCCTATTTTTTGTATTTTGTTCTCCCTTTATGAGATTTTTTAATTTAGGTTTATTATTTTTTAGCTTGGTTGCGAATGTATGAATTGTTATGAAATTTTGAGTTTTTTTTTTTTCTTTGGTCATTTGTTGTGCGTTGTCTCTTTATTCCATTTTTAATTTAGGTTTATTTTTGTGCTTTTCTTTCTCTATTTTGTGCAATGTCTTTTTAGGAGACATTTTAAATTTAAATTTGTTATCCTTTAGTTTGCATTTTGCATCATGATTGTATTATTGAATGTTTTGAAACTTTGAGTTTCTACTTTTTATCCTTTGTTGTGTGATGACTTTTTATAAGACGTTTTTAGTTTAGATTTTATTATGTTTTAGTTTGTTTGCATTAGGAATTATGGATTGTTTTTTGAAATTTTGAGTTTCTTCCTTATCTTTTTTGTCATTTGTTGGGCGATGTTTTTAATTTTGATTTATTATCTTTTAGCTTTCTTGTATTATATCTGGTAGTATAGATTATTATGAAATTTTGAGTTTCTTTTTTTTTCCCTTGTGATTGTGCGACGTCTCTTTATGGAATATTTTCTAACTTAGGTTTATTGTTTTTTTTGCTTCCTCTATTTGTATTATGGATTATTTTGAAATTTTAACTTTCTTTCTTTTTTCTTTTTCTAGTCATTTGTTATGTTGTTTTTTTATGAGACGTTTATAATTGAAATTTATTCTTTTAGCTTGCATTTTGTTGTATGGTATTGTTCTGAAATTTTGAGTTTTTTGTCCTTTGCTGTGCGATTACTTTTTATAAGTCACTTTTAGTTTAGATATTTTTTAGCTTGTTACATTTTGTATTATGGATTGTTTTGTGAAATTTTGAGTTTCTTTCTTTTTCTTGCTTTGGTCCTTTGTTGTGTGATATTTTTTATTAGACATTTTTAATTTAGATTATTTATTATCTTTTTAAGCTTGCTTGGATGATGGATTGTGTATTGTCTTGAAAATTTGAGTTTCTGTTCTTTTCTCTTTTTTTGGTCTTTGTTGTGCATTTTAATTTAGATTGTTTTGTGAAATTTTGAGTTTCTTTCTTTTTCTTCTTGCTTTGGTACTTTGTTGCGTGATGGTTTTTGATTAGATATTTTTAGTTTAGATTATTTATTCTTTTTAAGCTTGCTTGGATGATGGATTATGTACTGTTTTGAAAATTTGAGTTTATGTTCTTCTCTTTTTTTGGTTTTTGTTGTGCGATGTCTCTTTATGAGACATTTTAAACTTAGGTTTATTAGTTTTTAGCTTGCTTATTGTCCTGAAATTTTGACTTTTTTTGGTCATTTGCTGTGGTACGTCTTTTGGCAAGACATTTTTAATTTAAACTTATTCTTTTTTTGTGTTATGGACTGTTATGAAATTTTAAGTTTTTGTTGTCCTTTGTTATATGAGACATTTTTAGTTTAGATATTTTTTAGTTTATTTGCATTATGTATTATGGATTGTTTTTTTTTTTTTTAAATTTTGAGTTTCTTCTTTTTCTCTATTGGTTTTTTGTTGGGTGGTCTTTTTATGAGATGTTTTTAATTTAAATATCTTTTGGCTTCCTTGTATTTTGTATTATGGATTATTATGAAATTTTGAGTTTCAGTTTTTTTTTTGTCCTTTGTTGTTGTGCAATGTCTCTTTATGAGACATTTTTTAAATTAGGTTTATTATTTTGTTGCTTGCTTGAATTTTGTATTATGTGGTCTGTTCTGAAATTTTAACTTTCTTTGTTTTTCTTTTCTGGTCATTTGTTGTGCCATGTCTTTTCATTTCTTCTTTTGGTTCTTTAGTGTGCGATGTCATTTTAGGATACATTTTTAATTTAGATTTATGATAATTAGTTTGCATTTTATATTAAGGATCGTTCTAAAAACATTTTTTGTCTTTTTCCTTTTCTGTTTCTGGTCATTTGGTGTGAGATGTCTCTTTTATGTGACATTTTTAATTTAGATCTATTTTTTTGCTTGCATCTTTGGTTAGGGATTGTTTTGAAATTTGGAGTTTGTTTATGATATTCTTAAAGTATTCTCTGTTTTTTATTTTCTTTTTATTAGTTGGTGATACTGTTTTTCTTTGAACAAATGTGGAATTTATTTTCTTCGTATGTAGTTGCATTTTCTCTACAATTTTTTTTATGTGAAATTCTTTGGTTTAGTTCTATTGTTGTTGATGTTCTTGTAATTGTAGATAACTCTTTTGGTATATGTTTATTTTGATTTAATTTTCTTTATTTTATTTGTTCAATGACATAGCAATATTATTCTACTCTCTTGACCGATGATCTATTGGATTTTTTTTCTTTTCATTGTGAGGGTTTTTTTTTCCATTTTTTGTGCATTTTCATTCTACTAGTCGTTGCATTCATTGTTTTGATTTTTTTAATTACGGAATTTTTTTTGAATATTTTCATTCTACTTGTAGGCTTCCACTACCATTTCCCTATTGGGAAAAGTCAATAATGCTAAAGAATCCTCCTTGTCCTCCTTGGATTACCTTTTCTTCACACTGTGTCTTATAATATATATATATCTTATTCCAAATATATGCTTGTATATAAAAAAAATGGAACCGATTACTGTCCACATGTGATATGCCTAACAGTTCAGGTTTGCATTTGTTGATTTGTATATAGATCTGTTTAGTTGAAATTTTTTATTATAGCAATTGGTGCAGAACTCAGTGAAGGAAAGTAAGGAATTAGAAAATGAAACCAATTATTGTTCATATGTCCATCGGTGACATGTCTAACAGTTCAGGTTTGCATCTTGCGATTGTCTTGTTCTTTTTTGCTTTGCACAAAAATATGTTTAGTCAAGAAGTTTGATGAATGATAACAATTGGTGTGGAACCCGTGAAGGAAAATGCAGAATTGGAAACTGAGTTTAGGTTTCAGTCTAGGAAAACCGATGAATCAGGTAGCAAATTAGATGGAGATCAATCGAGTGTGTATGTTGATGATGGAGAGAAGAATAAGATGGAGTCTGAAGCTACTCTCAAAGGAGAAACCAGAAATGGTTCTTGATGATCTATTAAAATCTAGTTACTGCAAAGAAGGTTGATGATTCTAATTTGTAGAGGGTATTAATAATCGTCAATAATTTTTCTCCATATGTGCATGAGCAATATTTAACTGATATGTTTGTCTGTTTTTTACATTCATGCAGCACCACATGCTAATTTGGATGTGAAATACTTCTCTGAAATGAAAAGTAAATAAAGCTTCCAAAAGGAAGATTCTGTGAAGATTTTTGCCGAGGAAATCAAAGATTGCCATTGTAAAAAAACCTCGCACCTGCTTTCCCTCTCAGGTTTTTCCATTCTTTTTCTTTAATATTTTGGAATTTTGCTTGTGTGATTTTCTCCATATATTATTGCCTTTGTCCTTGGTAATTTTAAGGTGATATAAGAAAAATTGGTTGTCCGGGAATCAATTTTTCTATATTACCTTAACTCTACCTTAATAGAAGACATGTGTCTTCTAGTTTCACTTTAGTTGTGTCTTCCTTTCTTATTTTTTTTTAATTCTAAATCTTACTCATTTGGTTACGGTGATTGAATGATCATTATTATATTTATTTCTTGTTGGAGACTATAGTTTTATTTTATTTTTTGGCCTTTGTTATTTGCACCTGTACAGGGGTTTGAAAAGTTCGATCCCTCCCCTCTTTTATATGATATTCTTTTAGTTTTGGCTGTTTTCTAGTTGATCATTTATTGGACTGTTCAAATAATTTTTACTTCTTCTAGATGTTATATTCATTTTTCTCACTGTTTTTGTTTTTTATTGAACCATTGTGTGGCAGTCTTTATTTATTGGTTATCTTTTGTTTCACTTTTGTTTTTTCATATTTTCTTAGTTTCTTTTAACGAATTTGACTAAATATGAATTGTTTTCATGGTCTTCCATACTCTCAATTTTTGTAGTTCCATTGTTCTATTCTATATTGTTTTCTTTTGGTCATTTCTTGTTTGCAATGTCTTTTTGACGAGACATTTTTAATGTAGATTTATATTGCATTTTGTATTATGGATTATTTATACTTTTGAACTGCTTCTCTTTTTTTGTTCTCCTTTATGTGGACATTTTTTTCTTTTTGGTATTCTCTGTTTTCTCTTTTCTTTCTTTCTTTATTTTTTATTTACTTAACTGGTCCTACTTTTTTTGTTTTCTTTATTTTGTGGAATTTTTTTCTTCTAATGTAGTTGTGTCCCATTAAATTTATTTTGGTGATTTAACAATCCATAATGTTCTTTTTCATTTTTATGTTGTATTTTCTCTGGTTCTTTGTCCTGCAATGTCCATTTATGGGACATCTTTAATTTAGTTCTTTTAGCTTCTTGCATTTTATTTTATGGATTGTTTTGAAATTTTGAGTTTCTTCTTTTTCTGGTGTATTGTTGTTGTGACATTTCTAATTTAGATTTATTATCTTTTAGCTTGTTTTGCATTTTGTATTGTGGATTGTTTTTTGGAATTTTGAGTTTCTTCATTCTTTGGTCCTTTGTTGTGCGATGGTTTCTTATGAGACATTTTGAATTTATATTTATTATTCTTTAGCTTCCTTGTATTAAAGGATTGTTTTGATATTTTGAGTTTCTGTTATTTCCTATTTTTTGTATCATGTTGTCTCCCTTTATGAGATTCTTTAATTTAGGTTTATTATTTTTTAGCTTGGTTGCGAATGTATGAATTGTTATGAAATTTTGAGTTTTTTTTTCTTTGGTCATTTGTTGTGCGTTGTCTCTTTATTCCATTTTTAATTTAGGTTTATTTTTGTGCTTTTCTTTCTCTTTTTTTGTGAAATGTCTTTTTATGAGACATTTTAAATTTAAATTTGTTATCCTTTAGTTTGCATTTTGCATCATGATTGTATTATTGATTGTTTAGAAACTTTGAGTTTCTATTTTATATCCTTTGTTGTGTAATGACTTTTTGTAAGACGTTTTTAGTTTAGATTTTATTATGTTTTAGTTTGTTTGCATTAGGAATTATGGATTGTCTTTTGAAATTTTGAGTTTCTTCCTTTTCTTTTTTGGTCTTTTGTTGTGCGATGTTTTTTTATGAGATATTTTTAATTTTGATTTACTATCTTTTAGCTTCCTTGCATTATATCTAGTATTATAGATTATTATGAAATTTTGAGTCTCTTCTTTCTATTTTGTCACTTGTCATTGTGCGATGTCTCTTTACGAAACATTTTTTAACTTAGGTTTATTGTTTTTTTTGCTTCCTTAAATTTTGTATTATGGATTATGGATTGTTTGGAAATTTTGACTTTCTTTTTTTCTTTTTCTGGTCATTTGTTATGTCATGTCTTTTTACGAGACATTTATAATTTAAATTTATTCTTTTAGCTTGCATTTTGTGTTATGGGATTCTTTTGAAATTCTGAGTTTTTGTTTGTCCTTTGTTGTGCGATTACTTTTTATGAGTCATTTTTAGTTTAGATATTTTTTAGCTTGTTGAATTTTGTATTATGGATTATTTTGTGAAATTTTGAGTTTCTATCTTTTTCTTTCTTTGGTTCTTTTTGTTTGTGATGTTTTTTGATTAGACATTTTCAATTTAGATTATTTATTATCTTTTTAAGCTTGCTTCAATGGTGGACTGTGTTGTGCAATGTCTCTTTATGAGACATTTTAGTTTAGATTGTTTTGTGAAATTTTGAGTTTCTTTGTTTTTCTTTCTTTGGTCTTTTGTTGTGTGATGTTTTTTTATTAGACTTTTTTAATTTAGATTATTTATTATCTTTTTAAGCTTGCTTGGATGATGGATTGTGTATTCTTTTGAGAATTTGAGTTTCTGTTCTTTTCTCTCTTTTTGGTGTTTGTTGTGCGATGATGGATTGTGTATATCTAGTATTATAGATTATTATGAAATTTCGAGTTTCTTCTTTTTTTTTTGTCACTTGTCATTGTGCGATGTCTCTTTATGAAACATTTTTTAACTTAGGTTTATTTTTTTTTTTTGCTTCCTTGAATTTTGTATTATGGATTATGGATTGTTTTGAAATTTTGACCTTCTTTTTTTCTTTTTCTGGTCATTTGTTATGTCATGTCTTTTTACGAGACATTTATAATTTAAATTTATTCTTTTAGTTTGCATTTTGTTATGTCATGTCTTTTTACGAGACATATATAATTTAAATTTATTCTTTTAGCTTGCATTTTGTGTTATGGGATTCTTTTGAAATTTTGAGTTTTTGTTTGTCCTTTGTTGTGCGATTATTTTTTGAGTCATTTTTAGTTTAGATATCTTTTAGCTTGTTGAATTTTTTATTATGGATTATTTTGTGAAATTTTTAATTTCTTTCTTTTTCTTTCTTTGGTTCTTTGTTGGTGTGTGATGGTTTTTGATTAGACATTTTCAATTTAGATTATTTATTATCTTTTTAAGCTTGCTTCAATGGTGGATTGTGTGTTGTTTTGAAAATTTGAGTTTCTGTTCTTTTCTCTTCTTTTGGTCTTTGTTGTGCGATGTCTCTTCATGAGACATTTTAGTTTATATTGTTTTGTGAAAATTTGAGTTTCTTTCTTTTTCTTTCTTTGGTCCTTTGTTGTGTGATGTTTTTTGATTAGACATTTTTAATTTAGATTATTTATTATCTTTTTAAGCTTGCTTGGATGATGGATTGTGTATATTTTTGAAAGTTTTAGTTTCTGTTCGTTTCTCTTTTTTTTGGTCTTTGTTGTGCATTTTAATTTAGATTTTTTTGTGAAATTTTGAGTTTCTTTCTTTTTCTGGCTTTGGTACTTTGTTGCGTGATGTTTTTGATTAGACATTTTTACTTTAGATTATTTATTATCTTTTTAAGCTTGTTTGGAAGATGGATTATGTATTGTTTTGAAAATTTGAGTTTATGTTCTTCTCTTTTTTTGGTTTTTTGTTGTGCGATGTCTCGTTTTGAGACATTTTAAACTTAGGTTTATTAGTTTTTAGCTTGCTTATTATTCTGAAATTTTGACTTTTTTTGGTCATTTGCTGTGGTACGTCTTTTGGCGAGACATTTTTAATTTAAACTTATTCTTTTTTTGTGTTATGGACTTTTCTGAAATTTTAAGTTTTTGTTGTCCTTTGTTATATGAGACATTTTTAGTTTAGATATTTTTTAGTTTGTTTGCATTATGTATTCTGGATTGTTTTTTTTTTGAAATTTTGAGTTTATTCTTTTACTTTATTGGTTTTTTGTTGGACGGTGTCTTTTTATGAGATATTTTTAATTTAAATATCTTTTGGCTTCCTTGTATTTTGTATTATGGATTATTATTATGAAATTTTGAGTTTCAGTTTTTTTTTGTCCTTTGTTGTTGTGCAATGTCTCTTTATGAGAATTTTTAAATTAGGTTTTATTATTTTGTTGCTTTCTTGAATTTTGTATTATTATGGTCTGTTATGAAATTTTGACTTTCTTTGTTTTCCTTTTCTGGTCATTTGTTGTGCCATGTCTTTTCGTTTTGAGTTTTTTCTTTGTTTTGTCTATTGTTGTTCAGTCTTTTTCCGAGACATTTCTAATTTAGATTTATTATCTTTTAGCTTGTTTTGCATTTTGTATTATGGATTGTTTTCTAAAATTTTGAGTTCCTTCCTTCTTTGGTCCTGTCCTTTGTTGTGCGATGTGTTATGAGGCATTTGGAATTTATATTTATTATTTTTTGGCTTGCTTGTATTAAAGGATTGTTTTGATATTTTGAATTTCTATTTTTTCCTATTTTTTGTATTTTGTTGTCTCTCTTTGTGAGATTTTTTAATTTAGGTTTATTATTTTTTAGCTTGCATGTGTATGTATGGATTGTACTGAAATTTTGAGTTTTTTTTTTCTTTGGTCATTTGTTGTGCGATGTCTCCTTATTCTATTTTTAATTTAGTTATATTTTTTAGCTTGCTTGGATTTTGTATTATATATAAATTGTTATGAAATTTTGAGCTTTTTTTTTTCCTTTTTGGTCATTTCTTGTGCAATATCTTTTAAGAGATATCTTGAATTTAAATTTATTATCTTTTAGTTTGCATTTTTGCATTATTGATTGTTCTAAAACTTTGAGTTTTATTTTATCCTTTGCATTTTTGCATTATTGATTGTTCTGAAACTTTGAGTTTATTTTTTTATCCTTTGTTGTGTGATGACTTTTTATAAGACGTTTTTAATTTAGATTTATTATTTTTTAGTTTGTTTGCATTATGAATTATGGATTGATTTTTTGAAATTTTGAGTTTCTTTTTTTTTTTAGTCTTTTGTTGCGATGTCTTTTTATGAGATATTTTTAATTTACATTTATTATTTTTTAGCTTCCTTGCATTTATTATCGTTTAGCTTCCTTGCGTTATATGTGGTATTATAGATTATTATGAAATTTTGAGTTTCTTTTTTTTTCTTTTTCCTGTGTCATTGTGCGATGTCTCTTTATGAAACATTGTGCGATTGTTTTGAAATTTTGACTTTCTTTTTTCCTTCTTCTGGTCATTTGTTATGTCTTTATTAGACATTTATAGTTTAAATTTATTCTTTTAGCTTGCATTTTTTGTTATGGGATTGTTCTGAAATTTTGATTTTTTTTTGTCCTTTGTTGTGCTATTACTTTTTATGAGTCATTTTTAGTTTAAAAATGAAAATTTGATTTTTTTTTGTCCTTTGTTGTGCTATTACTTTTTATGAGTCATTTTTAGCTTAGATATTTTTTAGTTTGTTGATTGTTGTATTTTGTATTATGGATTGTTTTGTGAAATTTTGAGTTTCTTTCTTTTTTTTTTGCTTTAGTCCTTTGTTGTGTGATGTTTTTTGATTAGACATTTTCAATTTAGATTATTTATTATCTTTTAAAGCTTTGCTTGGATGATGGATTGTGAATTGTTTTGAAAATTTGAGTTTTTGTTTTTTTCTCTTTTTTTTTTTCTTTGTTGTGCTATGTCTCTTTTATGTCTTAAACTTAGGTTTATTATTTTTTGGCTTGCTTGAATTTTGTATTATGAATTGTTTTGAAATTTTGACTTTTTTTTTTGTTGTGCTAGGTCTTTTTACAAGAGATTTTTAATTTAGACTTATATTCTTTTAGCTCGCATTTTGTGTATTTTGTGTTATGGATTGTTCTGAAATTTTGAGTTTTTCCTTGTTGTCCTTTGTTGTGCGATAACTTTTGATGAAATATTTTTAGTTTATATATTTTTTAGTTTGTTTGCATTATGCATTATGGATTGTTTTTTTTTTGTTGGGCGATGTCTTTTTATAAGATATTTTTAATTTAGATTTATCTTTTAGTTTCCTTCCATTTTGTATTATGGATTATTATGAAATTTTGAGTTTCTGTTGTTTTTTTTTTGTCTTTTGATGGTGTGCGATGTCACTTTATGAGACATTTTTTAACTTAGGTTTATTTTTTTATGAGACATTTTTTAACTTAGGTTTATTTTTTTTTGCTTGCTTGAATTTTGTATTATGGATTGTTCTGAAATTGACTTTTTTTTTTCTTTTATAGTTATTTGTTGTGCCATGTCTTTTCGTTTTCTTCTTTTGGTTTCTTTGTTATGCAATGTCATTTTAGGATATATTTTTAATTTAGATTTATGATAATTAGTTTGCATTTTATATTATGGACTGTTCTTAAATTTTGACTTTCTTTTTCTTTTTATGGTCATTTGTTGTGGGATGTCTCTTTATGTGACATTTTTAATTTAGATTTATTTTTTTAGCTTGCATTTTTTGTTTTGAAATTTGGAGTTATGATACTTTTAGAGGATTTTTTGTCTTTTCTTTTTCTTTTGTTAGTTGGTGATATTGTTTTTCTTTGAAAAATGTGGAATTTATTTTCTTCTTACGTAGTTGCATTTTCTCTATGAATTTTTTATGTGAAATTCTTTGGTTTAGTTCTAGTTGATGTTTTCTTGTAGATAACTTTTTTGGTATATGTTTATTTTGATTTAATTTTCTTAATTTTCTTTGTTCAACGACATATCAATATTATTATGAAATTTTTCTTTCTTTTTTGGTCCTTTGTTGTGCAATGTCTCCTTATGAAAAATATTTTTAACTTAGGAATATTTTTTAGTTTGCTTGAATTTTGTATTATATGAATTGTTGTGAAATTTTGAGTTTCTTTTTTTCTTTGTTGTGCAATGTCTTTTTAGAAGACATTTTTAATTTAGATTGTTCATCAGTTTGTATTTTTGTATTATGGATTGTTTTGAGATTGAGTTTTGTTTTCTTTTTCGGTCCTTTATATATTCGTAACTTTTTATGGGATTATGGATTGTTTTTTTTGTCCTTTGTTGATTTTTTTTATGAAACAAATTTAGATTTTTTTTGTCTTAATTTGGTGTGTGATGGCTTTTTATAAGATATATTTAATTTAGATTTATTATCTTTCAACTCCTTTGCTCTTTATATTATGAATTGTTTTGAAAATTTGAGTTACTTCTTTTTCTTGTCTTTTGGTTCTTGATTATGCGATTGTCTTTTTAATTTAGATTTATATATTTTAGTTTGCATCTTGAATTATGGATTGTTCTAAAATCTTCGAGACATTTTTAATTTAAATTTATTCTTTTTCTTGGATTTTGTATTAGGGATTATCTTGAAATTTGAAGTTTTTATGATATTTTTACTTCTGGTATTCTTTGTTTTTGCTTTTCTTTATTTTATTTTGTTAGTTTGTGATTTTTTTTATTGAACAAATGTGGAATTTATTTTATTCTTATATAGTTGCATTTGATGGGGTTCAAATTCTTTTCACCCTCTCTTTGAAACTTTATTGGGTCTGTTTGATTATTCAAAACTTCCCCTTCTTGTTTTGTGTTATTTTTTTTATGTGAAATTATTTTCTTTAGTTCTATTGTGTTATGTCTCTGTTTTTTTATTTTAAATCTCGCTCATTTGGTCATTACATTGAATAAACATGTTATATTTATTTTTTGTTGGAACTGAGTATAGATTTTTTTTAATCTTTTGTTGTGCGATATCTTTTTAGCTTGCTTTTTTGTATTACATTATTATGAAAATTTGAGTTTCTGCTTTTTCTTTTTTGTTCTTTGTTGTACGAGTAACTTAGGTTTATTATTTTTTAGTTTGGTTGAATTTTGTATTATGAATTGTTCTGAAATTTTGAGTTTCTTCTTTTTATTTTTTTGTCATTTGTTATCTCTTTTGGAGACATTTTTTATTTAAGATTGATTATCTTTTAGTTTACATTTTTGCATTGGTGATTGTTGTGAAATTTTGAGTTTTTTTTTGTCCTTTATGAGACATTTTTAATTTAAATTTATTATTTTTTTTAATTAGCTTAATTTCATTTTGATTAGGTGATTGATTTATTATTTTTTAGCTTAATTTCATTTTTATTAGGTGATTGTTTTTAGAAATTTTGAGTTTTTTTTCCCTTGTTTTGGTCTTTTGTGGTGCAATGTTTTTTTGTGAGACACATTTAGTTTAGATTTATTATCTTACCTTGCTTGATTATGGTACATTGTTCTAAAATTTTGAGTTTCTTCTTGTTCTTTTTTTGATCTCTTGTTGTTTGATTATGGTACATTGTTCTAAAATTTTGAGTCTCTTTCTTGTTCTTTTTTTGGTCTCTTTTTGTGTGAGGTATATTTAATTTAGATTTATTATCTTTTAACTTCCTTGTGGTATTATGGATTGTTTTGATATTTTGAGTTCCTTCTTTTGGTTCTTTGTTGGAAGATAGTTTTTCTATTTAGATTTATTATCTTTTAGTTTGCACTTTGCATTATGGATTGTTATAAAATTTTGACTTTTCTTCTTTTTCTTTTTCTAGTCATTTGTTGTGCGATGTCTTCTGGGGAGACATTTTTTTTAGATTTATTCTTTTAGCTTGCAAAGTATTAGAGATTTTTTCCAAATTTGGAGTTTGTTTGGATATTTTTACTTTTGGTATTCTTTGTTTTTTCTTTCAATTTTGTTAGTTTGTGATATTTTTTTTCTTTGATTGAATAAGTGTGAAATTTATTTTCTTCTTTTACGTAGCATCATTTTCTCTATGATGGCTTTTAAACTCTTTTCACCCGATGATCGCTCTTTGAAATTTTATTGTGTCTATTTGATTATCCAAATCTTTCCCTTCTTGTTTTGTGTTGTTTTTTTTAATGTGAAATTCTTTGGTTTAGTTCTATTATTTACGATCTATTGGATTTTTTTCTTTTCATTGTGAGTTTTTGTTTCTTTTATTGTGTGAGTCTTCTATTTTCATTTCTTTTATGTAATCATTTTTGTGCATTTTCATTCTACTCACTGTGTTTAATTTCATTCATATATATTTTTAATATTTTTAATTGTGAATTTTTTTAAATATTTTCATTCTATTGGATTAGGGCTCCACAATAACCATTCCCCAATTTAGGGGTCAATAATGCTAAAGAATCCTCGTCCTCCTTGAACATCCTTCGTGACTAAACTGCACCTATGAAAGAGTGACCATATGAGACTTATTCAACTTCTCCTGCACTTATTGAAGTGATCATACTAATCGATGGAAGAAGACTCATGACTGAGGCTTCGACCCGAAACCTCATTTTTCTGTCATATTCTGACTGTTCCAGTTGGTTTCGTACTGCCCGTGGGTTAACATGTTATAAATTCAGGCTTTTCTCTTTTTAGTAGGGTCTGAATAGACTTTATTCCTTTTAGTAGGCTTCAAATGAAATATGTTTCGAATTCAACTTACAGTCTTATGACGAATTGTTCATTTATTCTTTTCATTCTCTTTTATGAAAAGATGTTTTGATATTGAGTCATCATTCGGCTCGGTTTGGTCTTTTGTTTCTATGTAGGATTTGAAACATAACCATGGATACAATATGTAATTTTCATTGGAGGTCACAACTTCACTTACATATTTTTATTTTAGGCATGTTCAAGCATAATTTGTATTGGCTAAGAATTGGTAGCTTGTGTTTATATTACAAAGGTTACCCTAGAATATTTGTTGTCATTGTCAATATTAATGTGTAGACTTGTGCTCTAAATTGATTTTTTCTTTTCTTATCAGGTACTACAAGAATCTATTGGATCAATAAAGCCACATAGCAATTGATTGAATTAGACTTTCTGTAGACTCCTCAAGCTTGATTATATTGTAATTACCAAGCTTTAGTTACCAATTTGATTGTATTTGTCTCTTTGGAAAACATTCGATAGACTCCTTGTACTACTGTTTTCTACGTTTACGTTAACTGAAACTTCTATATTGTTATTGTAATAAACTATATGTGTTATCAGATTTAAAGAAGCTATAGAAAACATGTATATGGATTATGTGGGAATAAATATATACACCATCCTATACATCACATTGATTCTTGGATACATATTTGAAACTTCGAGAGCTTATAGTTATAGCATAAATTTTCTGATCGTAGTTTTAGAAAAGAAAACATGTGAATATATTGCGTCATATATCTATAGAGTTTTTTTAGACAATTAAATTATTATTTTAAAACTTTAAATTCATTAGACTATGAAGATTTTTTTTTTTTTTTTTTTGTTTATTACTAATAACCACAATAGCAATAAAGAGTATATTAGTTAAAGCGATGATTTATTTGTTAAACTATATCTATGGTTTGCACATCTATAGTTTTCATTCATTCATTTTAATTTATGTTTTTGGGTTAATTAGTAATTTAACATAATATCTTTAATTTTAATTTAAGTTTTTGAGTTAATAGTAATTTAGTTTAAAAAGTTTTGTGACTTTAACATAATATCTGTTCAAACATGTTCAATGTTATTTTTCCTTAATTGATAATATTAGTTTTCATTGGTCTCCTTTTTTTTTTTTTTTTTTATTAAGATTGTGGAGGTTTTAGTAGAGAGAAAATAATTGGAGTTAATAATTTTTACACAAAAGATTTATAGTACCCATCCTTTAATGTAGCGGATTAAAATTGATGCATAAAATAAATTATTCTTAAGGAGAAATTAAATTATTCATCCTTGAGATTTAACTAATAAAATTATAAGTCTCAAGTAATGTTTATTTAGTAACAATAATTTAATAATTTTGGTTAAAGTTTAAAAGTTAATACATAATTTTTCTTAAATCTTATATATTAAAGATCGTAAAAAATTGCAAAATTGACAAAATATTTATCTATAGAAAAATCAATAATAATGAAATTTTGTTTTTTGAGTGGTTTTTTTTAGGAGGGTAAATAATTTTTTTTTATAATTATTTTTTTAAAGAACTATGTTCACACGAGATTTTCAGAGAAATTTGATTTGTGGAGTTGAACTTGTCTCGATGTTGTATTTACGTTGATTTGATGCGATGTATTTATGTCGAACTTGTCTTTGAAGAAAGCTTGTATCTTCTTGTAACTTCAATCTTCGAGGGTAATTCTCTGGACCTTCTATTAAAAAATTTTCCTTTTTACAAATGAAGTGAACTCCTCTATTTATAGAGTTTCATGGTGGGTTTTATGGACTTAGTCTGTTTGGTCCATGGACCATATTTAATTTTGGTTTAAACTAAACTTATTTTTGGGTTAGCATAAGTAAATAATATTTAATTCAACCAAAATAATTAATTTGATCCAGCTATCATAATAAAGACACATGACACATTAAAATTGTCCAATTTGTCTTTAAATTTAATTTGGGACACATGCCAATTTTTAGTTAATTCCAAATACAATTATTTTAGTAAATTACATAACAATTTGTAATTGGTTCTAAAATTTCTTATTAAACAAACTTCTAAATTCTTTTTTGCAATTTCTTCATTTTTCTTTCAATATATTTTTTTTTATCAACATGTAAGTAGAATCCAAATTTTTTTTGACGTTCCTATGGTCTTTTTCTCTTAATTTTTTTTTGTTTGTTTTTCATGAAAGAATCGGTAGGTATTGATAAAAAATAATTAATTTTAAGATTTATTGAAAGTTAAGAGATTAAATTTTAAGATTAAAAGGAGTATAACTCTATTGATATAATATTTATATTATCTCCAAGCTAGAGGTTCAATTTCTCCATTCCACCGAAGTTTTGATATTTCAAAAGATATATAGAATCGACCTCAAAATATAGGTGATAAAACAATATTTTAACCTATATTTATAATTAATTTGAAGTTGACATCATCAATTGAGAGAGTCTACATATGATGTATTTTTTTCCTCCTTAGAATCTAAATATTGACCATTTCTTTTACGACATTTTTTTTATTAAGAAAATCTCGAGGGTCAAATAGTTCTTATTGTTTTTCTGGACTAATTCATAATGGATTTGGATTATACTTTTTTTTTTTTTAAAATAAATATATTTTAACGAGTATTGGGATTCAACCATCAAATTAATTAATTATATTAAAAGAAGTTTAACGGGTAAACTAGTTATTAATTAATTTAATAAAAGTACTTTTTCAATTAGGTTGATTTTCAATCTCAATAAACAAGTCTTTTAATATTTTCATGTATTCTGTAATTTTAAATGTTTTTTTGAAGAGAAACGACATAAGTTGGAAGCTTAGGACTTCCGATAGAAACCTAAGACGACCAAACCTAGCACAGAAAATTTATTAAAAAAGAGGTAGAGAAAAGCTTGAGAGCTAATTACAAAAGGCGTTGAGATTTAAAGCAATTGTTGCAGCCGAACTTTTTTTGTTGATTTTAAATGTTGATTAGTTCCAAACATTTTTTGTTTTCATTTGTGTTCGGTGATATATCTTTTGAAAGATGATTAGGGTGCTAAGGAGTTTTGTTTACTTAGTGAAGATGTTTGAGTGCATTCCTAATTCTTCGTATGTTTTTTTTTTAAATAAAAAAATTAGATTGGCTTGAAAAATTTAACTAATAGTCCAACTTTCCAAATTTACTTCTCATCTAAAAATATATATAGTTAGGAAAGGATCAAACACAACTTAAAGAATATTCATTGTTAGCACTAATGGGTATACCTCATATGTATTTTTTACGGCTCAAAACATCAGCCTTAGGACCAAAATGAGTCGAGGAAGGAAAAGTGCTTAGCCTCACGAAAGTTAAGGTTGACCCTGACCGAACACGAAATAGAGCACAACTCTTGGTCCAATGAGATGAGAACCATTCTAAAGCTACTCCAAAAGCCTATATATTTTCAACACTATTTTTCTTATAAAGAATATCTAAGCCTCGACACAATAATATTTTAAACATATATTATATTTCAAAATTGTGATTAAAGTAGAAATCCTTTATAATTTCAGATAAAAATTTCGAAACAAAAAAACGTATCTATACCTTAATGTACCACTACTAATAAAATATATGAAACAAATTTAATATCACATTGTTCAAAAACATAGTAACGACTACAAGAATAATTTCCTAAAAGTTCGTAACCAAGATAAAATTTCTTATAATTCCAAACCAAAAAAGAACAAACCCTAGCTAATAATTTAATTATGTTAATATAATAGAATTTAAAATAAAAAATTCTCATTGTTTTTTTTCTTCCCTTTTTTAAAGCTTGTAAATTCAAACCACCCCTTTGAAAAAAGAGGTTGGGAAACAACATACTCAACATGCAACTATATGACATTTCCCTCTCAAAATATACCTACTACAAACAAATACAACTACTTTATTTAAATACCCCATTAGGGGTTTGTTCTCCCTTTTTCCTATAGTCAAATAATTAATAATTAACCTCCATACTGTTTTTAAATATATGATTAGAGAACAGATCAAACTTTAGAAAACTTCATAAATTGACAGCTTTTAATACACGGTTTCGTTTTACATAAGAAATATATTAAACCAACCCTCTGCCTCTATAAATACCATAATCATAATCGTCTCTTCTAATTAATCCAATAACTCAAAAAAAAAAAAAAAAACATTTTTCTCTCCTTCAAAACATTATCAATGGCATCTTCTTCTCAAAAGTTCGAACTTCTCTCAAATCTATTCTCTAATTGCATCATCTTCTTCTTCCTCTTTCACTCCACTTTGGCTTCTACAACCCTAAAAGTAGGGTTTTATAAATCATCTTGTCCTCGTGCTGAAACCATTATCAAGAATGCTGTAAACCAAGCCATCTCTCAAAACCCCGGCATCGCTGCGGGTCTTATTCGAATGCACTTCCATGATTGTTTCGTTAGAGTAAGTTTCGAAAGCTTTTTTAGACTTTTATTGTGTATGTTTTTTTTTTCAAACGAGTTGAATACAATTCATGGAAGTTCAATTTGATTTCTAACTTCTTAAGTGTCAGTTTTTTCTTGTGTCGAATAAAATATTTGATAAGGGTATACTATTGATTTTGGTGTGTTCAAAATAAGTATTATGTTTAGTAGTAGATTTTGAATTTTAGGAGTTATTAAAAGAATGTATAGTAATATATATTTATAAAGAAAAAGATAGGGTTATACTCAAATAATTATTATTAGTTAATATTCTAATAGAATAAATGAACTTTAAAAGTCTAAATAGAATAAATGAGGAAAATATTTCATACTTAGATCCCTTTAATACTACATTTCTCTCTCATAATTAGTATCAATTTAACATTTAATTTTTCTTAATATGCCATTATTTAGGGCTGCGAAGGTTCTGTGTTGCTGCAGTCCACACCCAACAACCCATCAGAGAGAGAACATAGAGCAAACTTCCCGAGCTTACGAGGTTTCGAGGTTATCGACGAAGCCAAGGCCAAAATCGAGGCTATTTGCCCGAACACTGTTTCTTGCGCCGACATTCTCGCCTTCGCTGCCCGGGACAGTGCATACAGAGTTGGAGGAATCAACTATGCAGTACCAGCCGGTCGTCGTGATGGTCGCATCTCAATAAAGGAAGAAGCAAACAGTCTCCCTGGTCCCTCGTTCAACGCCGAGCAGCTCACAGAGAGCTTCGCCAAGCGCGGTTTCTCATCAGAGGAGATGGTGACTCTTTCTGGTGCGCACTCCATTGGAGTAGCTCATTGCCCTACCTTCTCCAATAGACTTTATTCCTTCAACACAACTCATCCACAAGACCCTTCCATGGACCCTTTATATGCTGCATACTTGAAGACCAAATGCCCACCCCCGAGTGGCAATAACGGCGATGGAAGCGAGGAACCAACAGCGGCGCTCGAGTTCTTCTCTCCATATCGTTTGGATAATTGGTACTATATCGAGTTGAAAAACCACCGTGGGCTGCTGAGCTCCGATCAAACATTGTTGAGTAGCTCTTCCACTAAAGAAATGGTGTTGCATAATGCTAAGCATGGCCATCAATGGGCTGCTAAATTTGGAAAGGCAATGGTTAAAATGGGTTTCCTTGATGTTCTAACAGGATCACAGGGTGAGATTAGACGCCACTGCAGCTTTGTTAATTGAGATTTGGGAGATGATTTAGTCTTAATCATCTGATTCATCTTCAGCAAAAGAACAACTTTTGCTGTTTCTTCAAAAAGAAGGGTTTAATTGCTTTGTTCAAATTCATTTATTTGTTTATTATTATTATTATTTATGTTGAAGTAATTCTGAAATTGTATATTTCTCGGTTTATTATTTATTATTGTAACTCATTTATTGTTTGTAATGCTTTTTCATGAAGTTATTTTTATAAAAAGGTAGTACTTTGATTGCATTAACTCATCTTTATGTGTCAGCCCTTCACTCACAATTAGTTACAATAGTACTAAACAAGAATTAGAATATTTTAAATAATAAATAAAAAGAATTTAGAATACACAATTTAATCGAGATAACACAAAACAAAAGCAAGTGATGCTTATGACGAGACATTATTAACTATTTATATATATATAATAATGGTAGAAATGAGAGATCAAACCTCTAATTTTTAGGAAAAATGTCATTCCAATTATTATTGATCATATGAGCTAAGTTTACCGACTTAAGACAAGATTTAATTTGTTTGCTCTCGTTAGATCGAGAAGTTTTTATGACTTAAATTATATGTGGCTATAAAATAATCACCCCTAACCATAAATCAACAATGAATTAATTGACAACATTGGTGGCTATAAAAGAGAAAGTACCTCAATTGTATGTTCCATGGTTATTAGGAGGTTTGCATATTTTTGAATCCAATATCCAATGTTAATGATTATTGTGAGCTAGCCATTTACAATCCATGAAATCGTTAGGGGAGAAGATAGTCACGATATCTATACATGATGAGACACAAAATCGAAACTCTTTTGTATTATGATACATCTATCATTACTTTAAATTGGAAGACTTTTAATTTCTCAAGCTTGTTCATTAACTGTATTTTCACTTTTTGAGTTCTTTCTTTTGCTTTTACGAACCTTCTTGTATATTCATCTATTGGCAATGCATTGCTTTAGAATAGGCCCAGTAGGATTTTAGCTATCAAATAACCTAAAACTAATGAACGCATAATATAAAAATGATACAACATTAATATTAAATATACCAAATTGCTATTATCACATTAATCTTAATACTCTTAACTAGGGAGGGGGGAGAGAGCGAAAGAGAAAAGACCAAAAAAACAACCTAAAGAAGCTATAAAACAATAAGTGTTAGAAAGATATATAATATGCCTTATTCAAAGCATGAAATTCACATTAAAATTATGAATAAGTTAGTAGTTAGCATAAAAATATCTAACAAATATATATAGATTTCAAAAGTTCAATATTACATATAAAAAAATAGTTTAGTAGTTGACAACTTGACATGCATAAGCGTCTGTGACTTTATCTTCTTTTTTCTCTTCCATTTTTTTAGTATAATATTCCATATACTTTGGTCTTTGAAACATAGTAATACACATTATTTTATTTATATGCATTAATAAATCTCTTTTCCCACGTTGTTTAACTAATCAAATTTCAACACCCAACTATTTCAAAATGAATATAGTTGATAATATAATTATAATAAAGAAAACTATTTCAAATGATAAAATTAGGCACCGATAATAGAAGTTTATTAGTGTTAACCATATGAAATTGCTACATTTTATAATTATTTTGATCCAATTTTCTATATTTGAAAAAAAATCCTACGAATAATAATCAATCTAATATATGTATGGTTAGTTCAAAAGATGAGTTTGGTATGCAATTGAAATTTTGCTGTTAAAACATTTAATCTTCCCCTTAATATAACGACCATATTGAAATTTTGTTTGCATATTTTAATATTCTATCATTCTTTCATTGATCTAATTATGTTCTAATTAAGCACTAGTCATGTTAATTAATAATCTCTCTTAGGAAATAGCTACGAAAGGAGATGTTACTTTATATTTGTTCATACAAATATATATTTTTAATGTCTCTATATAAAATGTATACTCTAATAATTCTTGGTTCAAGCAGCCTCTAGCAATACATCTTTTGCTAAGTAAACTTATTTTAAAATTCCCACTAGGTTTTGTTTTTCCTTAAATTACAAAGATGACAAATAATATGTAAAAGTTCAAACTTAGACAACTTCATATTACTTTAGCCACCTTTTTGATTTCATCAACACAACATATCCTCAAGCTATAAATATGCATCATCAACGCCCCTAATTTCTTCATCAAAATTACCAAACAAAATTGATAACATCATTGCCTAAAAACATCCCTCTTATTTGGCTCTTCTTTACAATGGCTAATTCTTCTCCTTGCCATAAGTTATTCCAAGCACTTTTCTCCAAGCTCTTATGCATCATCTTCTTCTTTTCCCTATCTACTTTTGCTTCTACAAGCCTTAGAGTAGGTTTCTATAGTTCATCTTGTCCTGATGCTGAGGCCATTGTTGAAGATGCGGTAGACAAAGCCGTCTCTAGAAACCCCGGCATCGCTGCAGGTCTCATTAGAATGCACTTCCACGACTGCTTTGTTAGGGTACGTTCGTTTCACGCAAAGTTTTTTCGTTTGGTAAAAACCTTATAAATAATAATAATACTATATGATAAAAATGAATTCTTGTAATTTAATATTACTTTTAGTCTAAAACACATGCGTTTGGCAAAAAACTTTGAATTTAGATATCCATCTTTGCACTTCTATCATGAATTCACTTAAAAGTTTCTTAAAGCATTACGACTAAATAAACACCACTGTGATATTGAGGATGAAACTTCTAATTTTAGCAAATATTATATATATTTTTTTTGCTTTCTTGAACCCATCCAAATAATATAAGGGAAAATAAAAAATTGATTTGTATGTCTCTCTTTTGTTTTGTAATTTTTACAGGGATGCGATGCTTCTGTTCTTCTAGAATCTACTCCTGGAAATCCATCTGAGAAATATCATGCTGCAAACTTTCCAACCTTACGAGGTTTCGAGGTTATTGATGAAGCCAAGGCGAAAATTGAGGCTGTTTGTCCCAACACTGTGTCATGCGCCGACATTCTTGCCTTCGCCGCCCGCGATAGCGCCAACAAAGTTGGAGGTACTGTTTGATTAAACCATCACTAATTAAACTCAAAAGCTTGAACTTTGATACATTACAATAGTTTTTTTTTGGAAAATTGATACGTTACAATAGATTTAAATCTTCTCTACTCATATCTGTACCAGGTATTAACTATGCCGTGCCAGCTGGCCGACGTGATGGATACATCTCGAGAAAGGAAGATGCTAGCGCTCTTCCTGGTTTTACTTTCCATGCCGAGAGGCTGGCTAGTGAGTTTGGAAAACGAGGGCTGTCAGTGGAGGAGATGGTGACTCTTTCCGGTGCCCATTCCATAGGAATAGCTCATTGCCCTACCTTTGTTGGCAGGCTATATTCCTTCAATACAACTCATGCACAAGACCCTTCCTTGGACCCTTCATATGCTGATTACTTGAAGAGCAAATGCCCACCGCCAAGTAGCTCTGGCGATGACGGGAGTCAGCGGCCAGACGTGGATCTTGATTTTTCAACCCCGCATCATTTGGATAACAGTTACTACATCGAGCTAACGAACCACCGTGGGCTGCTGATTTCCGATCAGACATTGTTGAGCAGTTCATTGACTTCAAAAATGGTGTTGAGATATGCCCATCATGGGTCCAAATGGGAAACCAAGTTTGCGAAGGCAATGGTTAAAATGGGCAAAATTGATGTCCTCACAGGATCCAAGGGAGAGATCAGACGGCATTGCAGCTTTGTGAATTGATTTCGAAGCTTTCTTTGGGGATCACTTGTTTAATCTGTAAGGAAAAAAGAACTTTGGTCTGTGTGTTTTATATATGTTAAAATGTTATTGTTTTGTTCAAATTTATTGATATTTTTTCATTGTTTTACTCAATAAGTGTATACTTTCTCTCTTTATTTATGCATCGTTGGAATTTTGTTGTTGTCATATATGAAGCTCTTCGAAATTCCTTATCTAATAAATGATACTTTAATTTGTTTGAATAATGGCTTATGATATTTTGTTTAGAAATAGATATATTTTTTTTTTGTCAATATGTACACTTAAGTATCACAACTTGCATGGACACATTTTTAGTACTCTCATCATCCCCTCTATATATATTCAATATGCACCACCATACAAAGTTGATTGATACAAAAAAGACTAGAGATAAGCCCAATGAAAAAAAGAGTTATCTATTATTGATACATACCAAAATAATACCTTGAATATTTGTTCTCGTAAAGTTTTACAAGATGTCTTAAACTTTAGCTTAATTAGTAGTACTCTTATATTTGCGTTATCTATGATTTCGTTCAAGATTAAAGATTAGTATACTCTATAAATTCTCTAAAATACATTTGAATTTGCAATTTGGTATTCTAATAAGTGAATGTAAATATAGTCAATACATTATTTCGTGAACCATGCAAATTAGAATTTTCTTGATTCTCTGGCGTTTATGTTTTTTCTTTCTAGCTTTTTTCTTTTTCTTTTTGTTTGTTTATCTTTGATTGTCAACTTAATGAATAGTAAAAAATTCATATCCGAATTGAATCCAACAATGACAAGAGGTTGATCATAGATGTTGAGAGAGAAGAAAATAAGAAAGGGAATAATACATGGTGAGGGATATTCTTGATGGTGTGTGTCAGATCTTTATTATTGAGTATTCCATGAAATGAAATCTTTACTTTTAAGTAGTATTAGCGATTAAGTTGGATTAATATCAAGTATCATTATTATAGTTTTTGCTTCATCAAATTTTGTATAAAGCCTCCAACGTAAGGTATTTGTTGACTCAGAAAAAAGGTCGAGTTCATATACTCTAAATAATGAAAGAATAAATTAGGTCTTCTGATTTTTCTGACGTTAGATCTTTAAGATGACACTTCTTTAAGTTTACCATTCTTGAATCATATTCCATTTTTTGTCGTTTTAGACTTCATATGCTCATAAACTATAACAATTTTATCTTTATTTGATTTTTCAAGAGTGGGATCCTCAACTGCTGAATTATTTTATAAGAGAAGTTTCACTTTTTATTTGGAACTAAAGGGAAATTTATCTTAATAAAGAGAATTAAGTTTGACTTATGTATACAATTTCTATTGAGTTTGAATTATCTTAACTAAAGAACAATTTAATTTGTGTAAGAAGAGATTATTACTTAAAATTTGGAAAATACATATTATGATTATAAATATAGGTGGATTGATGAACTCGTGAAAGTATAAGCGGTGATTCTATATATACGTAGATAAAAAGAATAGTGGAGAATAATAGTAATTATGAGATACTATAAATGATGTGCTAAATTTAATTTAATATTTTAGGAAATTGCATGAGATGATAAAAAAAATTCAGAAAAAATAGTCCAAAGCACCTCTTTTTTGCACATTGCGAATATGACAAATATTAGGTTATCAAACGGCTATCAAAGGGTTATTTACTCTTAAATTTGGTTTTTTTTTGCAAATTTGAAAATATAGTGACATGGACTCTATTATCATAATTTTGCAAATATCCCATAATGTTTTAATCATAAAAATTTATTAAATTTATGAGATTGAAAAGAAACCCAACTTCAAAGGAATAAATTTAAAGAAAACTTTTTGATGCAAATACAACATGATTTTTAAATTTTATTATTAATTTATATACAATAAAATAATAATTTTTGAACATTTGATAGGGTAGTTAAAAATATAGTAATTAAAATAAAATATTTATGTATATATAGTAAAATTAAAAAAATTTACAAATATAGCAAAATTTGTCAAGTCTATCGCCGATAGACCATGTTACAGATATTAGTCTATCACTAATAAACAATATGAGTCTATCAGCCATACATATTTATCATTAATAGATTTAGGTATATTTTGTAACTTTATAAAAATATTTTTATATACTTAATTATTATTTTTAAAATTGCCACCAATTATAATTTCCTGTATATTGTAACAACATCAAAAAAAAAAAAAAAAGACCGACAAAAGTTAAATTGTATATAAGTTAGATACATAACCAAAGGAAAAATGATGGACTAATTTGTTTCCTCCTCCCATGTAGATTTCGGAACTGTTAGATATTAATGGGCTGTGAGTAATCGTATATGAGCGATTGTGTGTTGGACCTAATTCTCTATCAACTTCGGTCATTGAAACTTAGTAATGCACATTATTTTATTAATATGCATTAATATATAATCTCTTTTACCACGTTTTTAAACTAACCAAATTTCAACATCCTGACTATTTCAAAATGAATATTTCTTTTATAGAAAAAAACATACAAGAAAACTATTTCAAATGAAAATTTTAGGTTACGATAATAAGAACTTAGGAAGATTATCGATGTTGATTATTGATAAAATATGAAATTTTGTAATAATGTTGATTCACTTTACTATATATTTGAAAACAAACATTAATAATAAAATAATCAATCTAATATATATGATTAGTTCAAAAGAGAGTTTGGTATATGCAATTGAAATTTTGTTGTTTAAAACATTTAATCTTCCCCTTAATAACGACCATACTGAAAATTTGTTTGCATATTTTAAATATTATTCCATCATTCTTTCATACATCTAATTATGTTCTAATTATGTTCTAATTAAGCACGAGTTATATTAATTAATAATCTCTCTTAGGAAAGAGATACGAAAGGATATGTTATTTTATATATATATTTGTTCATGCAAATACATATTTTTAATGTCTCTATATACAATCAAGCAGCCCCGAGCAATCCATTTTTTGCTAAGTAAACTTATTTTAAAATCCCCACTAGGGTTTTGTTTTTCCTTAATAAGTCAATAATTATATCTCTATAAATTCCCCCTCCCATTCGTTATATATAATATAATATATAAAAGTTCAAACTTAGACAACTTCATATTACTTTAGCCACCTTTTTGATTTCATCATCATTTTTCAACACAACATGGATATCCTCAAGCTATAAATATGTATCATCAACACCCCTAATTTCTTCATCAAAATTACCAAACAAAATTAATAACACCATTTGCCTAAAAACATCCCTCTTATTTGGCTCTTCTTTACAATGGCTAATTCTTCTTCTTCCCATAAGTTATTCCAAGCACTTTTCTCCAAGCTCTTATGCATCATCTTCTTCTTTTCCCTATCTACTTTTGCTTCTACAAGCCTTAGAGTAGGTTTCTATAGTTCATCTTGTCCTGATGCTGAGGCCATTGTTGAAGATGCGGTAGACAAAGCCGTCTCTAGAAACCCCGGCATCGCTGCAGGTCTCATTAGAATGCACTTCCACGACTGCTTTGTTAGGGTAAGTTTCATTTTGAAGTTTTTTTGTTTGATAAAAACCTTATAAGTAATAATGAAAACTGTATGAAAAAATGAATTTTAACTTTTAGAACTACATAGAGACTGCATTTTTCACCTTTTTTCGTTCCAGAAGGACTAAAAATTCTTGTAATTTAACCTTACTTTTAGTATATCACGCATGGGAAAATAAAAAATTGATTTGTATGTCTCTCTTTTGTTTTGTAATTTTTACAGGGATGCGATGCTTCTGTGCTTCTAGAATCTACTCCTGGAAATCCATCTGAGAAATATCATGCTGCAAACTTTCCAACCTTACGAGGTTTCGAGGTTATTGATGAAGCCAAGGCGAAAATTGAGAGTGTTTGTCCCAACACTGTGTCATGCGCCGACGTTCTTGCCTTCGCCGCTCGTGATAGCGCCAACAAAGTTGGAGGTACTGTTTGATTAAACCATCACTAGTTAAACTCAGAAGCTTGAGCTTTGATACATTACGATAGTTTTTTTGGAAAATTGATACATTACGATAGATTTAAATCTTCTCTACTCATATCTGTACCAGGTATTAATTATGCCGTGCCAGCTGGTCGACGTGATGGATACATCTCAAGAAAGGAAGATGCTAGCGCTCTTCCTGGTTTTACTTTCCATGCCGAGAAGCTGGCTAGTGAGTTTGGAAAACGAGGGCTGTCAGTGGAGGAGATGGTGACTCTTTCCGGTGCTCATTCCATAGGAATAGCTCATTGCCCTACCTTTGTTGGCAGGCTATATTCCTTCAATACAACTCATGCACAAGACCCTTCCTTGGACCCTTCATATGCTGATTACTTGAAGAGCAAATGCCCACCGCCAAGTAGCTCTGGCGATGACGGGAGTCAGCAGCCAGACGTGGATCTTGATTTTTCAACCCCGCATCATTTGGATAACAGTTACTACATCGAGCTAACGAACCACCGTGGGCTACTGATTTCCGATCAGACATTGTTGAGCAGTTCATTGACTTCAAAAATGGTGTTGGGATATGCCCATCATGGGTCCAAATGGGAAACCAAGTTTGCGAAGGCAATGGTTAAAATGGGCAAAATTGATGTCCTCACAGGATCCAAGGGAGAGATCAGACGCCATTGCAGCTTTGTAAATTGATTTCGAAGCTTCCTTGGGGATCACTTGTTTAATCTGCAAGGAAAGAAGAACTTTGGTGTGTTTGTTTTACATATATATGTTAAACTGTTATTATGTTCAAATTTATTAATTTTTTTTTCATTATTGTTTAACTCAATAAGTGTGTATACTTTTCTCTCTTTATTTATGCATTGTTAGATTTTTTTTTTGTTGATGTCGTATGAAACTCTTGCTAATTCCTTTTCTAATGAATGATATTTTAATTTGTTTGAATAATGCTATGAATATTTGTTCTCGTAAAGTTTTGAATGACTAAGTATACAAGATGTCTTAAAGTTTAGCTTAAGTTGTATTATTCTGTTTTGTCGAGGAAACAAGTGAGGATCAGTATAGCAAATCGGAGAATCCAAGGGCTCCTTCTGTACTATACTCTTCTTTTTCATTAAGAGTAGTTGAGTGTTACACGGTAAATGTATCATAAAAGGCTAGAGAAAAGCCCTAAATACAACCCTATTAATTTACGAAAGCTGAAAAGTTTAAGGAAATTGTAGTAGGCTTAATTTATGTCCACTAGCCCACAGCCCATTAATTTATGAAAGCTTAAGTTGTATTCTTATATTTGTGTTATTTATATGATTTCAGCTCAAGGTTAAGAGAGAAGAGTCTACTTTATGAGTTCCCTAAAACACATTTGAATATGCAATTTGATATTCTACTAAGTGAACGTAAATATAGTCGATATACTATTAGGTGAACCATACAAATCCAATGACGATAATTTCTTATATTAATTGAATAGTGAAAAATCATATCCAAATCCAACAACGACAAGAGGTAATTGATTATAGATGTTGAGAGAGGAAAATAAAAAAGAGTATTCCGAAATCTTGATCGAGTTCATTCACTGTATAAATAAAAAAAGAATAACTTACGTATTTTGATTTTTCTAATGTGGAACTTTAAGATATCTTATGTCATTTTTTTGAGTTTACCATTCTCGAATCAACAAATTCCAATTTTTGTCTATTTAAACTTCATCAGTTTAGAAATTATATTAAATTACATGAATTCCATCTCAAAACGAATTAACAACGAGAGAATTAATCATTTTATCTTTATTTAAAAGTAGGATCTATCAACAGTAAACTTATATTTTATAAGAGAAAGTTTCACTTTTTTTATTTGGTAACAAAGTAAAATTTATTTTATTATGGGAAGTTCACTCATGTATACAATTTCTATTGAGTTTGAATAATCTTAACTAAAGAACAATTTAATTTGTGTAAGGAGAGATTACCACTTGTACTTCTATGAGTCATTCATCCACCTATACTTATACAATCATAAGTGATTATGAGATACTATAAATGATGTGCTAAACTTAATTTAATGTTTTAATAAAAAGAAATCTCACTTCAAAGCAATAAATATAAAGAAATTTTTTTGATGCAATACAATTTGATTTTTAACTTTATTAATATATGATTTATATACAATAAAATAATAATTCTTGGACATTTGATTTAATGAGTAAACATTTTCAAAGCTAGGACAAAGTCTCATAATTGGGTTAAATAGGAAGGGCCAAACATAGCTCAAGAGCCTTAATGTATTGTAAGACTTCTGTCTAAATCTTTCTTCAATATTAATTATTCAAATATTTTAAAACATATAGGTATATTTTAGATATTCATGAAAGATGTAATATTAAAATGTATCAAATATATATTTGTAATGAAGAAGAATTTGTATGGATAACGATAAAATCGAAACTATTTATGAAGTATAGCAAAAAAAAAAACTTAAATAAATTATGAAAAAATTAATAGATTTTGTTATATTTTGTAGATAGGTAGCTTCAAAATAATCGACCATAACTAGTAAGGATTGTTTGTTAATGAATAGGACAATGGAGTATTAAACAAATCATGCAAATTAATTTTATTTTTTATTTTTTATTTTTTATTTTTGACAAAATATTAGAAAATATGGTGGTTCCATATATTGGAAAATTGAAAAGAGTTTATACCCCTAAATTAAATGACAATTACCCTTCAACTAAACAACTAATGATGTACTTTTCTTAGGCAAATTGACAATGGTAATTTTTTTTTTTCTTTTTTGTTCTAGATGTGATTTTCTGGGATTTAGAATGTGTTCAAATGGATATTTAAATTTTTTCAAATGATATTTTCATAAAAGTTGTATCTTTTTACAAACAGCTTAGAAACAATCTTTTAGAAAATCCAAAATAAGTTGCGGTTTTATAAAAGAAAACAAATAAATCCAAAATTTAGAAAATTGAAAAATGTTTTTTTAGTGTAATTTCATGCTATTGAAAAATAATCAAAATATTCTTGTTTGCTCATTGCTTATTGCCGTCGATGAAACTACGATCTACTGTTGTCGAGACCTTCAATGATACTAGCAACCACCAATGAGTATTTATGGAAATATATTTATAAGTGATAGTTTCGGATTATTGTCTTTAAAAACTACGATTAGTGACAATAACGTAGATGATCATGGATATCTATAAAAAAGATATAAAGTCTTATAATTTTGAAAAATAAAATAAATTAATGAACATATTATACTTTTTGAATAGGGAAAAAGGTTTATAATTTTTTTTTTTTTAATTTTATCAATTTCCTCATTCTATGATAGGGGTCTACTTCCCTCATTTTCATCAACTTGATGTAGAATGGATGGAATTATTTTTGCCATGTTAGGTTGCAATGATATTTCTGTCAGCTTCTTTTTTGACATCAAAATTTTCTTTATTATGTTAGAGTGAATTTGGTTTAATAGTGATTGGGATGACCTAAAATGGAGGATTTGTTCCCTATCTTTGTGAACAAAAGAAAATTACTTTATTATTATTATTATTATTATTATTATTATTATTATTATTATTATTATTATTATTATTATTATTATTATTAGTTATAATATAACCACCATATGTACTATATAATTCTTGAATAGACGCCATGGTCTCACATAAGCCTTCCTTGGTTTTATTTGCCTCACATAATGCCTAGGCCACCAATAAAGTTTAATTATAAAACAATAACAATAAATTACTAACCATACTTAGGAAAGTACCGATCTCCTAATTATTTATTTCTTTTGAATTAAAAGTTTTCTTTTTCTTTTTTTATAGAAAAAACATGTCGGGTTGTAAGAGTTATTTTATTTTTCTAAATATGTAATAGAACATTGAATTAATTATTGCTTGTTGTTGCACCAATTGGTTTTTTTGAAAGCTTTTATTAAGTACAAACTTCATCGAAAATTTGAATTCGAGATTCCATCCCTCAAAAGCATACATATGTCAATTAAGTTAGGTTATTTATTTTTTAACTTTGCAAAATTAACTTAACCATGATTGGCTTAATTATTATTCTTTTTTACATTTTTAACTTTCAATTAAATGTTAAATTGAGTAACGGAATGTTTTAGTTGTATTCTGAATTTTTAGATTCAACAAAATCTACTTTTTTTGCAACTACCCTAAATTACAAAAATGATCCCTATAGAATATTTTAGAGCTATCGTTGTAATCATATCTTCAAACTTTTAATTGTAAAGAGTGAGTAACCAAATTTATACAAATGTTAAAAAATAACCCTCAAATTTATAATAGTCATAGAAATTGAATTTGGAAATGATAATCTTTTTATTACAATCCAAATAATAAAAATTAAGTCTTTAAATTTTGACACAATTGTTACAATTTCTATGAATTAATGAAGTAATTTTAAAGGTTACACTCAATAAATTTCAGAGCTCACTTCTTTTGTGACCGGAAATGTGAGAGTATAATTACAACTGCAACTTTATTTACAATCCTCTGCTATACAACTAATAACTAGTAATGATAAAAGTTGGTAACTTTTATATTTAGGCTAATAAAAATAATCTAGATCGAAGAGTTCAAATTGGATTGTTGTGCTTATGGACAATGATCACTTGGATAATCATACTATATTCTCAAACCAAAAAAATTAAACTTATTATTACAATTAAAAATTCATCAACTTGAAAATGTTTATAATAATTAACAATTTTACAATAATTTTTATAATTGTGGTCTTTTAATTAAAATATTCTCGAGCTTGTGCCCTAAAAAATGATTATTTTTCATTCAAACGACTTAAATTAATATTGTTTTCATGCAAATCTTTGACTATTTTATTCTCTCTCTTTTTTTTTTCTCTAAACAGCCTACTTGGTCTCCATGCAGCCCAAGGTATTTCTCTTACTTTTAATTAAGGGTTAATATTAATCTCCCACTAGGCCTTGTTTTTCATAGTCAACAGTTAAACCCATTAACCCCTACTTAAATATTGTAAAAACATTATTGTGAGGAAATTTCATTTCTTCCATGTTTGATGTTTAATTCTATCAACATTTCTTTGTCGTCTTTTGGGGGTTTAACTTATAGATTCTTTTTATTGCTTTTTTAGGGTTGAATAATTCAAATCTTAATTTTTTTGGTTGAGAGTACAGGCATAAATACCAGTATGAACTACTATTTATGTTTGAGAGGATAACTATATATATCTATATGCATATGAGATAATATATAGTTTTAAATTCCAAATTATACAAAATACTTTGAACTTTAGAGTTGACTTCAAATAATGCACTCAAACGGTCAAAAGTTTCATTTATATATGTATTGTTGGTAAATTAATTAATTCTATCACATATATATGTCTTCTAATACAAATTGTTTGGAACAAATTCTAAGTTATCTTGAGTCTGAAAAAATAAACAATGACGTTTAACAGTAAAAATCAAACTCTTAAAAACTACCGATCACAATCCAAAATTTGAAAAATTTTCTAGGCGTAATACAATATGATATATATACTTTTCTTTATTTATTTATTTATATATATATATATATATATATATATAATTTTTTAAGGAAAAATATTTATAATTGTAACAAAAATTTTAAAATCTATTAATGTGATAGATACTAATAAACACGAATAAAATAATTCTACAAAGATAAAGATCGGAAATTATTTAAAAAAATATTTAAAAATATAACAAAATGTATATTAGAAGTTTGTTAGCATCTATCAAGAAATATTTTGGTCTTATAAATTTTAATTATTTTTCAAAAGATTAATAAAGAGAGATGTAATTGGTAGGTATACCGAAACATCTTAACTAAGTTAACATAATAACATCTTTCTATCATCATCATCATGTTAATAAAGAGAGATTCATCGCAATGTAATTTTTAATTAATCATTCAATGTAATTTTTAATTAATCCTTCAAAGTTAGGAAATTTCACAACTCGTACAATTGTACTATCATTATTATGCTTTTAACAACTTTCAATACACGGTTTCTTTTTCAAAAAGTGAATTAAAAAAATCCCATTTGCTTGAGAGCCCATAGACAACTATAAATATACCCTAACATTCACCTTCTTCTCAAACCCAACAAAAGAAAAAAAAAACAACAAATTTAAAATACAACACACCTTCAAAACCTTCTCTTCAAATTTCTAAAACCCTCTTCTTTTCTTCTCTTTGGCTTCAATGGCTTCTTCTTCTTCTTCTTCTTCTCAAAAGTTCAAAATTTTTTCAAAGCATTCCACCATCATCTTCTTCCTCTATCTCTTCACTTTTGCTTCTGCAACCCTAAAAGTGGGCTTTTATCGTTCATCTTGTCCCAATGCTGAGGCTATTGTTAAGAAAGTTGTAAACAAAGCCATCTCTCTAAACCCCGGTGCGGCAGCCGGCCTCATCCGATTGCACTTCCATGATTGTTTTATCAGGGTACGTCTCGAAGTTTACTTAAAACGCTTTAGTATTTAAAAAGATAAAAAAGGTTGTGTGCATCCTGAGTTGCATTCAATTGCAATGACGTGACATCGTAAGCTTTGATTTCTTTTCTAAGTCTCTCATTCTTCGCATTTAAATTTAGGGTTGTGAAGGTTCTGTGCTGTTGAAATCCACTCCTGGACATCCAGCTGAGAGAGATCATCCTTCGAACTTTCCAAGTTTACAAGGTTTCGAGATTATTGATGAAGCTAAGACGTATCTTGAGGCTGCTTGTCCCAACACCGTGTCTTGCGCTGACATCCTTGCCTTTGCTGCTCGTGATAGCGCTCGTAAAGTTGGAGGTATATCATTATTTGATATAATCAACTGATAATTTGTTAATTTTTTAGTTTTTGAAAAGTGTGTTCAGCACACGAAAGTATTTTTTTAACAAAAATAAAAAAATATATCACCAGACAGTTGGTAATAAAAAAAAGAAGGAAATGATAGATGAGAGTGCGTAGCGTGTGGATACACTTTAATTTTTTAAATCTCATTATTTAATATGGCCTTGTTAATCATTAATTTTATCTATTTTTGTACTTCATATTTTAAACATATTTTTCTAAATTTCCATTAATATCTTTAACATTATCATTTATATTTCTTTCGCATGTTCATAAATTTAACGTGAAAACAAAGAATAAATATCGATACTTTCCTTATATCATAAAAAGTTCAATAAAACACATGAAGTAAATGAAAAAAGAAAATAAGAAAATAAGAAAAGAAAAACACATTATTTAGATTAAATTTTATATTAAGACTATTGTTCGCAGGCATTAACTATGCAGTACCAGCTGGTCGTCGTGATGGACGCATCTCAATTAAAGAAGAGGCCAGTCGTCTTCCTTCTCCCACCTTCAACATTGAACAACTCACCCAAAATTTTGCAGAGCGAGGGTTATCAAAGACAGATATGGTAACTCTTTCTGGTGCCCACTCGATCGGAGCAGCTCGATGCGTTACCTTCTCCAAGAGGCTTTATTCCTTCAACACAACCCACAATCAAGACCCTTCCATGAACCCAAAATACGTAGCTTACTTGAAGACCAAATGCCCTCCACCAACTAGCAACGTTGGAGGCCAAAATGCTCAGCCGCTTGAGGTGGCCCTCGACTTTACCACCCCGAATCGTCTAGACAAACAATACTACGTTGGCTTGACTAAGCATGAAGGACTATTGAGCTCTGATCAAATATTGTTGAGTAGCCCTTCCACATCAAAATTAGTGTTGGCTTATGCAAAGTATGGCTCGATATGGGCCTCCAATTTTGGGAAATCTATGGTTAAAATGGGTTCCATCGGTGTCCTCACTGGATCACAGGGCGAGATTAGGCGTCATTGTAGCTTTGTGAACTGATATAAGTACTTTTTTAATTATTGTTTGTGTTTTGTGAATTATTTCTTGTTTTTCTTTTTTGTTTGTTTGAATTTAATGTTATATTCTATGTATGTTTAAATTTTAATTTAGCTAGTTTGAGAGAGTGGACGTTTTCTTGTTTTTGGTTTATTCCTGTTGTAATTCTTTTATGCATGTATTCATGATTTTGTGGTTGAATAATATGTATTTTTGTTGATAAACATTATATTTATCTTTATTTGATGACTATTATATTGTGCTCGTAGGTTTGGACATTTTCAAATACAATTAAAAGAAAACTATTTGCGTATATATAGCAAAATCTATTAAATTGATCTCCATAACATAAAGTTTCAATTTGTTTTTTTTTTTTCAATTCATAACGATTTTTCAATATTATATTTAAAAATAGAGATATTTTTAAATATAGAGACATGATCTGTAATAAAATTCTATTGATGATAAGACATTGATATTAGTGTTCTACAATGTCTATAGTTCAAAAACCATTTTAGTATTTAATTTATGAAGTTGTCTATACCTATAGTTTATTAATTTCTGTGGGCTAAGACGACGATGCTAAATAAAAATAGAAAACTTAATATTTTTAAAAATCTTTTGTTAAAAGGAGCCAGTCCAAATAAAGATTTTTTTTGAAGGTTAAAATAAAGATTTGAGTCAACTAAATTAAGATTCACTAAATTAAATATGCAGAGCAAAATTTGAAATATTAGCTCAAAATGATTTTCTAATATTTTTTTTATTAAAATAAAAGACTATTATTGGATGGGTAAAACTTCTAAAAAAATATTTATCAGAATAGACATTTTATTTGATTGTACATAAATAATTTGATAGATTACTTAATTCTTTGTAGTTTTCTTTCATAAACAATAGTAATGACAAATAATAGTACGTCCTAAGCCATAGCTTTATGCAACGATAGATAGATAGATTGATTTATTTTTTGGTTATTAACATTTTCTCAAAGTGATTATTAAAAATAATTAGGAAACACAAACAACTTCACTAACTTGATTTCAAAAAGCTACAATCCTTTACAGTACTCAATATATATGTTGGTGTTAGTGCTCTCACTAGAAGAAATCTGGTCTTTAATGTCGGGTGGAAAAAATGAAAAATAAGCTTTAATGTCGGTTTTCAAAAGGCGGATGTTTAATGTCGGTTTTAAACCGACATTAAAGCTTTATCTTTAATGTCGGTTTAAAACCGACATTAAACATCATGTTTTTTAGAACCGACATTAAAGGTCTTTTTATTTTATTTTTTATTTTTTTAATTTTGTAAAAAGTTGAATTTTTCTCTCTCTTACTTTACTCTTTTCTCCTTTCTTCTCTACCAAACCCTACAAAGGTTTTCTCTCAACATTTCTTCCCTTTCTTGCTTTCTCAATCTCATCACTTTCTCCCCTCTCTTCTCTGATCAGTCGCAAACGCGTGTGAACTCGTCGCCGTGCTATCATCAGAGGCAGCTTCTTCCGTTGCCGCATCGTGCTCGTGCCTCACGTGGAACACTCACCCTCCTCACCACCGGCACGTTACCGGCTCGGGATGTTTGGTAAATGAATATAGAAAATATTAAATATTATTATTATTATTATTATTATTATTATTATTATTATTATTATAATTTATCTATCAAAGAAGCTGAACCGAACCCGCTGGAAACCCTTTAAACAACAAATGGAGATGAAGAACGAGTCGATTGAGCTGGGCAGTGGATCTGATCGGTTTGCAAGAAGGGGTTGGGCGGCGGTGTCTGAAGAACGGGGAGGCGAAGGTCTGGTAGACGGTGTCTGAAGTACTAGTGTTCTGGTTGGCAGCGGATATGGACGACGATCACACAAACGAAGTAGAGACCGACGAACAGAAGGAGATTGAGGATCTGCACGAGCGGTGGTAGATCTGAGTAGGTGCGGCGGTAGAATGGTACTCACAAAATTTTAGAGCTATTATTATTGATTTTGATACATTGCAAAGTCATTTTAAAAGGAACTTATAAGTTATACGTAAGAGTTGAAGAGTACAAAAGGAAAGATTTAGATAATATTTAACATTACGTCATGCAAGCAAATCAAGGAGCGAAGAGGCAAGAATCATGGTAGGATCTCCAAGAACAATACTAACAATGGTCTGAATGAAAACCTTGAGGATTTTCCAATACTTATTCCTACTTGTGCCAGATATGTAGGTGATCTTGTACATTGCTTCTGAATCAGAACCTTCCATTCTCTGTACTTGCTTCGTGGCTTGACAACCTTGATCATACTTGTGAGTGCATCTATAATAGCTCCTGTTTGAATGCTAAATTATAAGTAGTTTTTGTTAAATCTGTCAACATTTTAATTTTATGTTTAATATCTTTAGGATAGTTGGCGCATTTTTAGTTTATTACCCCTAAAATTGAATGTTTTATTTAACAATACATTATACTTTTTGACCATTGCCAATTAGATACCAAAAGTTGAAACTACACTTATATGGATGTTGTCAAGGCTCACTTGGGTAATTATATTGTTATTAACCAACCCTTTTGTTTAGTTAAAATTTAAGGAAGTTTTGTTGGGTTTTAATTACTTGATCATGGTATATACTGCAGGATTTAACAATGTTAAATTTTGTGGGTTGGCTCAGTATGGTAATCTGGTTGGTGTTAGCATTGGTTACACCATTATTGCCTCCATTAGCATGGTGTAAGTCTTCTCTCTTGACATAACTTTCAGAAATATTTGGGTTCATCTAGACTCGAATTTTTTTTATTTATTGTTATTATGTAGCTTGGTTTAGTCAAAGTTATGTAAAAAGGAAAAAAAAGAATATGTTACATGAAGATCTAATTTATGGGTTTCTTTTCTTTATATGACACTGTTATATATGTGCTGTAAAGATACGTACAACTCATAATGCACACGTTTAATTGTTTTTTTTCATAATATCATTTACTATTTGTTACTTGTTTGTAAGTGTGCCGATTGTATTCCTTCAGGGTCTTAAAGAACTCACTGATACACTGTCACAAGATCTTACATGCGAGCAACCAAGAGCCCTGCTCAGGTTTGTTGATTTTTGAGCATCTTGATCTTTCCTCTGCATGCAGTAGAAGTGATTGATGTTCCATTGATGTTTAACAATGTTGTTTAATTAGGGTTTTCTGATTTTACTTTGAAAATTTGGAATTTGAAACTATAAACACTACATATCTTGACTTGTCCAACTCTAAGGCCAAGTCAAGATATGATTAGTAGTAAGGGGCATTCTAATAATTAGACATTAAGTTTGTTAAGTCTTTGGGTTATAAATTGGAGAGTATGGCTAGTGTGTGGAGGACTTTTTGGGTGAGCATAGGCTCCTTGGGAGACCCTCCAGAATGTGTCCTGAGGAGTTTTGGTTATTAAATTCCTTTCTTGCAATCGGTCCTAGCTTGATATTGTTGTTTTTTATTTTTCTTCCGAGTTATTGGATATTTTTCTTCTTGTTGGGATCATCTGTTTGCGGAAAGAAAGAATAATCCTATTATTATCGTAATAATATGTTTTCTTTTATGCTTTACATGTTCATGAAAAGATTCCTTGCTTTGTTGTGACCATTTATATGGGGTTGTATTGAGAAATGGCAGGTCCACATCGACGAGATGTTAATGAGAAGAGAGATTGTTTGTTCTGATATTTTGATATTTTGATATTTCTACTAGCAACTAGGTCATAACATTGTTACTTATCAATTCAACCATCTTGATGTCTTTTACAGGGAGTTATCACTAAACAAATGACTGCAATAGAAGAAATGGTTGCAAGTGAGTACAATTAGCCAGGCCCTCATCTTTGTGACAAGATCTTGAAGTTGGTCATTTGTGAAGCGTTCTACTTTGCTATTAGTTGCAGTTTTAGTTATTGCTCTCTCAATATATTCTTTTTCTTTCTTTCTTTCTTTTTTTTCAAAGGATGATCAGTGTAATAATTAAGCTTCATAATTTCTGTGTTTGGATCCAAGTTGTATATAAATGTCACATTATTAAGATTTCATTTTGTATATGTACAAGTAAAAGATTTCATTTTTAACTATTTGGTGTCATACAAAATGGACAATAATGCAAGGATTTAATACAAATAAATTTGAAAAAACGACATTAAAGACAGCTTTAATGTCGGTTAAAAAAAAATTAAAGACATCTTTAATGTCGGTGGAAAAACGACATTAAAGATGTATCATAAGTGACATTAAAGACATATTTAATGTCGGTTATCCACCGACATTAAAGATGAACCGACATTAAAGGCCTTCAATAACACCTTCAAAGATGTCGGTTTATAACCGACATTGAAGGGCTTTAATGTCGGTTTATAACCGACATTAAAGATGTCTTTAATGTCGGTTATAAACCAACATTGAAGCCCAACCGACATTAAAGCCCTTTAATAACGCTCGCAAAGATGTCGGTCGCCAAGCGACATTAAAGGCCTTTAATGTCGGTTTTAAACCGACATTAAAAGCCAAATTTCTTGTAATGTCTAAACACAACTGAATCAAACAAAAACCATATGCTACAATCCTTTACAATACTCAGTATATATATATATGTTGGTGTTGGTGCTCTAAACACAATTGTATACAAGTAATTAGCATATGGTTTTGATTATTTATTTAACTACGTAGTTAAATAAATATATAATCAAAACCATTCAAGTAACAATTTAAAAATTAATTCACAATTCTTCTATAATTATCCATAATGAATGACAATGACTCTTGTTATTTTAAATAATTGGTCACATATCCAACACCTATGAAAAATTAGAGTTATTTTTTTTCTGTAAAAAGATATATGGGTCGGTAAGTGCACTGGATATCTCTACTAGATGAACACTCTCTTAGCACCCTCATCATCCTTGCTTCATTGATATAGATTTTGGTTATGTGCATTGTAATATATAACGGTGATACATTATTTATTTACCATAAATTAAGAAAAGAAAATTAAAAAAATTAAAAATTGTAATTTAGATTGCAAATAGTATTTTCTAATAAATTAAATAAACCACAAATTTATGATTTTAGATTTACATAAACTTCACTAAACTTTTAATTAGAACATGCTTTGCAAAATTATGAACAAATAAAATAAATAAATAAATAAGAAAATAACAAAAATATAAATTTTCACAAATAAGAAAATGATATGGTAAAAAAAGAGAGAAATTTTCATGGGCAAAAAAGAATTGAAATTATTTAAAAATATAGCAAAAAGAAAAAAAAAACTTAAATGAAATACATGAAATTTAATTGATTTTGCTATATTTTGTAAATTAACAAATTAAAACAAGTTAATAGTAAGACTTATATAGCCTCTCAATAAAAATCCTAAGTATCGCTATGTATTGCTATTAGGCTTTTTAATAAGTTTTTTTTTTTTTACTGCGAATCAAATTTAACTTTTGCACTCCTTCAAGTTTAGTTAAGAGTATTTTTTTTTTAATCCATGTATTCAATTACAGGCCAAAAACATTCAAGTTAGTTTGATCATCTTATTTTATGGAGTATTCGAATCTTGGACGTGGAATATGTGTTCTTGTTAAACAAGGCTTAAAATCACAAACAAGAGAATTATTAAGTCCCTTCGGCCTTCTAATAGCATTAACTGGATTGTTAAAAACGCTATTGACAGCTCAGGAGGGATTTTGATTTTATGGGATGCTCAGCATCATTCTCTTTTAAGTCAAGAGGAAGGGAAGTTCAGCTTATCAGCAAATTTTTCGACCTTCAATAACGGTTCTTGGTGGTTAATTGGTTTATATGGTCCAGTCAAAAGAAGGGAAAGATTAAATTTTTGGGCAGATTTACATAATCTCCAACATCTTAACTCTTCTCCTTGGATAATAGGGGGAAACCTAAATGTGGTCAGAATGAGAGAGGAATCAACAACAGTCACTTCCTTTACTCACAGCTCCAAAATGCTGAATAACTTCATCTCCAACAATCTTCTGATTGACCCTCCTCTAACAAATAACAGATACACTTGGTCAAACTTGAGAAATCCCCCCACCTTTTCCCGCCTAGACAGATTCTTGTTCAACTCTAGCTGGGAAATTCTCTTCAAACCTCATATCACAAGGACTCTCCCGAGACCTACTTCTGACCACTTCCCTCTAGTCTGTGAAGATTCCACCTCCACTCTCAGATGGGGCCCTGCTCCATTTAGATTAAACTCCGTAGCTTTAAATGACCCTGAATTCAAAAGAAATATGGAAAGATGGTGGGAGCTCTCGGTTCAAAATTGTCACCCCGGGTTTTCCTTCATTCAAAGGCTCAAGTCTTTAGCAAACCTCATCAAACCATGGCAAAAGGAGAAATTCCACTCCCTCATTTCTGCTAAAGAAAACATTATCAGGGAAGTGGATTCCATTGACAAGAAGGAGCTGGATACTCCTTTGTCTCAGGAGGAAAGCAACCGTAGACTTGCTCTAAAAGCTGAGCTCAGTTATCTATCCCTTAAGGAATCCCAATTCTGGTTCCAAAGGGCAAAAAAGCTTTGGCTTAAAGAGGGAGATGAAAATTCTGCATTCTTTCACAGAATTTGTTCATCAAGACAGAAGAGAAATCTCATTCATGAAATCCAGGATGAAGAAGGCTCGATTCAGAATACAAACAATAATATTTCACTTGCCTTTATCAAACACTTTTCAAGTATTCACAGATGTTCCACCAAAAGAGACCCTCTTTTCATTGAAAATCTTGATTGGAATCCAATTGATTACTCAGATTGGTCTCTCCTTTGTGCCCCCTTCTTGGAGGAAGAAATTAAAGGGGTCATCAAATCTTTTGATGGAAACAAGGCTCCCTGGTCCAGACGGCTTTCCTATTTCCTTCTTTAAGTCTTATTGGCATCTTCTGAAAGAGGATATCCTGGACATCTTTAAGGATTTCTTTGAGAAGGGAGTGATCAATAAGAATATGAACAACACATACATCGCGTTGATTGCAAAAAAGAAGGATTATTCTCATCCAAAAGATTTCAGACCAATCAGCCTAACAACGTCTATCTACAAGATCATTGCAAAGACTCTTTCCAATAGATTAAAGCTCACCCTTCCAGATACTATCTCAGGAAACCAACTTGCTTTTATAAAAAAAAGTCAAATAACAGATGCTATCTTAATGGCGAATGAAGCTTTAGACTATTGGAAAGTGAAGAAGATCAAAGGTTTTATCTTGAAGCTGGATATTGAAAAGGCTTTTGATAATCTGAACTGGGATTTCATTGATTTCGTTCTTAAGAAAAAAAATTACCCAAATTCCTGGAGGAAGTGGATAAGAGGCTGCATAAGCAATGTCACCTATTCAATCATAGTCAACGGAAAACCACAAGGTCGAATTAAAGCCAATAGGGGTCTCAGACAAGGTGATCCCCTTTCCCCCTTCCTCTTTGTTATTGCTATGGATTACCTTAGCAGGCTCTTAAGTCATTTGGAGTCCTCTGATGCCATCAAAGGGGTGTGCCTCGCCAATGATTGCAACATATCCCATATCCTCTTCGCTGATGATATTCTACTTTTTGTAGAAGATAATGACTACTTTTTTAATAACCTTAGAATGGCTCTATCTCTGTTTGAAAAGGCCTCAGGGCTCAAAATTAATTTGTCAAAATCAGCTATGGTTCCAGTTAATGTCTCCTGGTCTAGAGCTTTGGAGTGTGCTTCTTCTTGAGGTATTTTGTGCCACACTCTTCCTCTTACATACTTAGGAGTCCCCCTTGGTGGCAACCCAAAATCCAACCTTTTCTGGAGGAATATTGAAGACATAATCCAAAAAAAGCCCAACAACTGGAAATATGCCCACATCTCAAAAGGTGGAAGACTCACGCTAATCAAGTCTACTCTAAGTAGCCTCCAAAATTTTCAACTCTCTGTCTTCCAAGCTCCATCCTCCACGTACAAAAACATCGAAAAATCTTGGAGAAATTTCCTTCGGAAAGGTAGCTTTGGTTTAAAAGGGTCACACTTAATCAACTGGTCAAAAGTGACTAAGCCTAAGGAGGAGGGTGGGCTGGGTATCTCGAGGCTCCAAGTAACAAATCAAGCTCTTTTATCTAAGTGGCTTTGGCGCTACTATTCGGAGCCTAATTCCCTTTGGAGGAGGTTAATCCATATCAAATATAAAGGCAAACACCCAGGGGACATCCCATCAAACATTTCCTCTAGCTCTTCTGAAGCCCCGTGGAGATCTATCATCAACAACATTGATTGGTTCAAAAGTAATCAAGGTTGGGATTTGAACAATGGAGATCAAATCTCCTTCTGGTATTCTAACTGGTCTCAAGAAGGTTGTCTCTCTACTGCCTATCCTAGACTTTTTGCCCTCTCTCTCGACAAAGAATCCTCAATCAAAGATGTGTGGAACTCAAACAACAATCAATGGGAAATAACTTTTAGAAGAAAGTTGAATGATAGAGAACTTAGCACCTGGGAGAAAATTTTAGAGAATCTTCCTATTCCGAGAACTAACAGAGGGCCAAGTAAACCTACCTGGATTCCCGACAGTAAAAAATCCTTCTCCATCGCCTCTGCAAAAAGTTGTATCTCCCATCAGCCTGATCGATCGATAGCGGATCCTCGAGTAAAGCTGCTTGATTTAATTTGGAAATCTCACATTCCTATGAAGATAAAATTCTTCATGTGGTGCCTGGTTCAAAGAAAGTTAAACACTATGGAGGTTATTCAGCAAAGAATGCCAAATACGCTTCTCCAACCTAATTGGTGCGTTCTCTGCAAAAAAGAAAGCGAAACGGGAGCTCACCTTTTCCTTCACTGTGATCTGGTGAAGCCCCTGTGGTCCCTCCTCCATCGATCTCTCAATTTCGCGCCTAATTCCGACGACTTTGAAGCGATGTTCTCCTTCTTCCTCTCCCTAAACCAATCCCTCCCGAAGCACAAGGTCATTTTTTGTGGGCGGATAGCAATTCTTTGGGGTATTTGGACAGAGAGAAATAATAGAATTTTTGATACTTTAAGTTATCAAAAATCAATTTCTAACTTGTGGGAAGATTGCAAAATTCTCATAGGAAATTGGTGTAGTAGAGATCCTACTTTCAAAAATTATTCAGCAGCTACAATTGCTCTTAATCTTAGCGTCCTCTGTAATTAGCGTTTGGGCTTTTCTCTAACCCTTCATTAATAATATTCTAGTTTGGTCTTAGGTTTTGCCCTAAGTCCTAACTAGCCGTTTCCTTTTAAAAAGATATTTGATCTTAAAACAATTCGTGTCTAACCCAAATCCTTAGGGTTGAAATCATATTGATTTGAAGAGTTTTAGTGATTGAGAATTAAGGGTTTTCATCCTAAAATAGTTTCTAATTTCAATTCACTAGGGATTTCATATCATATTATTATATATAAATTTAAATTACATTAATACAATTTCTCTCTTTCTACATCCAACGATTATACATGACAACAATTAATAGTTGCTCCTCTGATATAGAATAGTTGATTTAAATATTATTGACATTGTAAACATAAACATAACGCAACCCACTTGCAATTGCAATATATATATATATATATATATATATATAGCATAAACTTTTAATAATACATTATTTTTTTGAAACAACCACCCAATCAAACTAAATACATACAAAGGGGAAAGTGACAATACATAAAGGAGGAATCACACCGCTCCACAGGAACACAAATTAGAAATTATCGAAAACAATTCAAACCGTTGAATATACGAAAAAGAAAGAAACAAAAGGTTGTACTAAATTTTTTTTTCAAATCTACATCCAACCCTTGTTAGGATGCAACCACTTAATTCCAATAATTTTATTACGCTTGTAGCTTAATCATAACCATGACGGAAAAAAAAGAACCCTAGTTCCTAAAATGACAGTCCTTTCTAATCTCCCCTTGAGATCCAGTCAAAACTTGTAGCTTCCCCATCTTCACCATAGCCGCTGAGAAATCCCTCATCCATATTGCTCTATTCCCCTGGTATCTGCTCACTATCGCTGCCGTAAGAGGGTCAGTCGCAATCGCTTGATCCGACGACAAAACCCCCATCTTGTTCTTCAAATTCTCAAAGAACTGAATATCGAGATGATTTGGCGTCACATTGTCCAAATCTGCCGTCTTATCAAACCCGCTACCAAACGGACACTTCTCTCTCAAAGTAGCTGCAAAGCTTGGGTCCAAACTTGGGTCGGTTATTTCTGTTCCATTGCTCGAGAAAAGTCGATCGGTAAATTCTGGACAACCCGTCCTTCCAATAGAATGTGCTCCAGAAAGCGCCACCATGTCTCTAAGCGACAAGCCTCGTTCTTCAAAATGTTGTGCAAGAAATCCAATATCAGTTGTCGGAAAAGGGATGTTGTCAGATACATTTGCCCCATGAGAGACGAGTGAGTCACGACGACCGCCAGGGACGTCGTAGGTGAACTGACCGAGTGTTGCGACACTGTCCCGAGCTGCAAAGGCTAATATGTCGGCGCAAGAAACAGTTCGTGGACATCGAGTTTCGATTTCGAACTTCGCATCGTCGATTATTTCGAAGCCTCGTAATAATGGGTTACCGACACTAGTGCCTTTCTCAGTATCAGGATTTTGCGGTGTTTTATCAAGGAGTATTGATGCATCACAGCCCTGTCAATTTTTTTTTTAAGGTTTTAATGTATGAAATATAAATGTGTTACAAAAAACTAATCAAACCATATACAATAATGGCTATAAAGTCGTGTTTTTGTTTATATGGTGTTGGTGCTTTTTCCCGTTTCAACGTTGTTTAAAATTATTGATGGATAGTATATGGTTGATGTCAGTTTAATCTTTTATGTTTTACTCCTTTGTTAAATGTCATGATATTGTCTTATGAGAAACTTAAAATTTGGAAGACAATAAAATATTCTCTCTTGAAGTGGTCTAATTTCTCACTGAAATTTACGTCATACAAAAACTTATCATTATGATACATACACCTAGCTTATCATTTAGCAATTTTATAAATTTTAAATAAAAAGCTTAATTGAAATTAGATGTTAGGACATAATTAGATAATTAAATTGAAAATTTTTAAATGAAAGGAACCAAGACCTACAAAGTACAAGAAACACAATAATCGATATTTTTTAGGATTTCATGATATAGTATAAAAAGTTCATAGACTCCAAACAAATATATGATAAAAAACAAAAATTGAAAGAGCATGTTGAGAATCCGAAAATGGCCATTGATTTGAAGATGAAACCTAAGTTACGAGTATTTGATTAAATTTTAGAGGAATCATTCGATCTTTGGTACTAACATGTTAATTAACAAGATATTGACATGAGACTTTCATTAGTTTATTATGCTATTTAAACGTTAACCAAAATCGATCATCGACTAAAATGAATGATGATGAAGTTATTAAAAAATAGATGGAGTTATGAGCTTACCAGAACAATACAATCATGGAAATGCAATCGAATAATACCAGCAGCCATTCCAGGGTTTTGGGAAACAGCTTTTGCCACTGTGGTTCTCACAATCTTTTCAGCCAAAGGACATGTTTCACTATAAAACCCAACTTTTAACTCTTGTGAGTCACCTTTAGATATCATAACTAAGCCCACCATTAACAAAGCCACAAGCTTTGCTAATTCTCCACTCAATTCACTTTGCATCTTGCACTGTCTGATCTTCATACTTGAACCTAAAATTTTCTTAAGAAATTAAGATGGATGAGAGTTATGGTCTCTTTGAGTCTCACGAACACACACATATATATAATAAGGTTTTAGGAATTTTTTTTTTGTTCTTTTGATTTTGGCCCTTTGTTTTTGGTTTGTTTCTAATTTTATGAGGTGGATTATATTGTATCATCTAATTTGGACAACATTTTTTTTTCTTTTTGTTGTTTTTTTTATTGGTAGATAGTGCTGAGTAAAAAAAATGTAGGTTTAACTTACATTTTTCTTTGTTTATGTCAATTTCTGTTTTCATACTTTTGAATGTTCGAACTCTTCCATCTTAGTACTTTATATTTTATTGATTTTGCGGAAAAGAATAATGCCAATACATTGATCTGATCGTTAGATAAGGTTTGAGGGTTTTTCTAAAATAATAATAAGAAAACGAAACTATTTAAACTCAATAGAAAAAAGCCACTGATTTTTCATTAGGTTATAAATATTTTGTCAACTTTATTACTTTTAACAATTTCTAAAATTAACGAATCTATTAAATATAAAATTAAATTTTGTATCGAATAGGAATCAAAATTTCAAATTTTTTATATAATAATATATATAATTTATGTAAATAAAAATTCTAATAGATTGGACATTTAGATTCAAAATTAAAAGCTTAAACTAGACCATTAAAAATAAATGGAAAGTTAGAGGGAAAAGTAAGTTTGAGCCTCTTTGGCAGGCTTGGGAAATTAAATCTCTCCCTTGAAAAGTTTTTCTTTAGCCACTTATGTGTGTATTTAGTGTAAATTAAAAGCAGAAGAATTTGATCTACATAAAAATGTTATTGAGTCAAGTTCTTGTTAGCCACCTTTTATCCTCTCCTTTGCTAATTCTCCTGTACTCCATAATAAATGCATTTGATAAGATAAAAATAATGAAAATAGTGATAACCCATATTTGAGACATTATTGAAAATATATACTTTGAATCCATTTTGGAAGTTAAAAACAAACTTTAATTACATCGAATAATGGACGGCTGGATTCCAATCTAAGGTGGTGTTGTCGAAGGAATTACATTTGGAGGGTAAAAATAATGACATCAAATAAGGTCTCTGTCACATAATAATTAATTATATATAATTCTTTTTTTGTTTAGGGACAGCTTTAATTTAACGAGATTAATATGGACACTACCTAAGTGTACAGCCAAATCAACATCATGGAAATTATATGCCATTCATTAGTGGATTGAAAATTTTTGTGATCTCCTAAAATTAGGAAACTTCCTAGCTATCTTCATTTCTTTAATAAGATATAGTCGAATAAGAATAAAAGATCTCAATGGTTTTACACATCCTTACACCTTTATTATATCCTAATGTCAAAAAAATACTTTTTTTTGTTCAGAGTTACATAAGAGATGAGAAAATTGATTTGGATTTTAATTGCTATTTTCTTTGAAAAAAATTGTATGAAAATCTTTCTTGGTGGACAAGTCGAAACATTGGAGTGATGAATTTTTTTAGAGAAAGATACTTTTGTTAGGGTAGCAAAGAACAAACCATAACAGAATTTCATTGATGAAAGGAGTTACAGCGGGCTGGAGGGCAACCTAAGTACAAGAGATTAGTGTAAGAAAGCATTAAAATTGAGAGATATGGTGCTATGAGAGTAGTTTTTGAAGAGAGAACTTTTGGTTGACCATATGCTTATCAGATTGCAAATACTCTCCCAATGGTTCCAAAGCTTGATGTCTTGTCCTTGAAAATTTGATTGTTTCTTTCAATTCAAATTGTCCATAAGGTTGCTGCAATAACATTGAACCGAATGATATCCTTTGTGCTATCACGGATATAAGAAAGACATAATGAAGAAGCAAGAGACGTGAGCATAAATCTTTGATGTTTGTTAATGGAATTGCAATTCTAGTCTCAATTTGTAGTTTTTTCCAAAGACTTATCGCTCTAGAACAGAGTATGAACAGATGATTGATATCCACTTGCGCTGCTTTGCATGTGATACACTAGTTTTGACTTAGACAGCAGGAAGGATTTCTCTTTTGAATGACATCCATGGTGCTGATTCTTTGGTACAACAACGTCCAGATGAAGAATTTACATTCAGAGGGAATAGAGGAGCTCCATGGATTTTTGTAATTTTGGTCTTGATTTACTGGGGTGAGATTTGAGCCTTCAAAGATGGCTTTTTTGTTGATGCAGTTGTGTAAGTTCCTTTACTATCAAGAATCCAAGTTGACCTATCAGGATTATTGTTGCCAGTTTTGACAGGGAGAGAATTCTTTATCGTTTGCCAAGCTACGACGTCCCTTTCATTGAGGGGCCTTCTTGGCCTAAAATTCCAGTCATTGGCATCAAGGTCCCATTCATCTAACAGAAGCTTTTTGTCAGCTTGAGAGCGCATGTAATCTTAGGGCTCTATGAGCAAGTTTAGTATCATTGGTTCAGTTGCTATCCTAAAAAGAGAGCGAATCTCCATTGTTTATTGTGCAAGAAATCTTAAAATCAAACCAGTCTTTGCCTTGTAGGATGGCAAGCCAATGTGCATTTAAACTGCAATACTTGCCTGTTATTGGGATACTTCCGATGAAATCTTTACTGTAGTTAGCATCGATTACCTTTCTCCATAAAGAATTTGGTTATTTATGATAGCGACAAAGCCATTTGGTAAGTAAGGCAAAGTTTGTGTCTTTGACTTTCGTCAGACCAAGGCCCCACTTGTCTCTCGGTAAGGTACAGATATCCCAGTTGATCATGTGAGGTTTGCTTTCATTGGAAGTGCCTTCCCATAAAAGTTCCTCCAATGTTTCTCAATTTCTTTGTAAACCTGTGTTGGAGCCTTGAAAGTCGAGAGTTAGTAAGTTGGATTACTTTGAAAAGAAGACTTGATGAGAGTAAGTTATAATAGCAAAATATAAGGTTTACTTTGGATAAATGACAATTTTATTTTTAAATTGTCAAAATAGCAAAACAATTAATTTCCACATAATAAATGGGACAACTATGCCTTAAAAATACCCCTACCTAATTGACAATATAGATTCCTAAATACAATAGTAATTTCAGGGATTATTGCATTATTTTAAGGGAATGATTGGTATTTAAGTGAGCTTTGAAATTTGAATCTTTTAAATGATTTTTCGTTACTTTTTTTAATGTTTTTGTTAATAATTAATTATTGCATTATCTTTGCCATTATTTTAGGACGTATGCACTTTTGAATGTATAATTCCAAAATTTCAAAAATGAAGATTTGAATATCTTTTTCGTTAATTTCTTTCTTTTTTTTTTTTTTTTGAAAGGATACCAGTGAAGGGAGCTAGAGAAGAGCATCCCTGTCACAAATTTTATTATCATAAGAGTTGCAAAGGTTCATTTACATAGGAAGATTACAGAAGGCAATTATGTTTAATGCTAAAGTAGCTTGACTGTAATTTTTGAGTATTTTGCTTTTTGAGGACCAACTTCCCGTGAGAGTGCAGATATCTTCCCAAGCCTTTTGATAGGATGAATCTTTTTCTGCGAAGATAAGATTGTTTCTTCGTATCCAAATTGTCCATAAGGTAGCTATGGCTGCATTGAAGCTGATGATGTTCTTTGCATTACCACCTGTTAGCCTACATAGGCTTAAACAGAGGTCTTTTACATTTGTGTTGGCCATAGGAATGCCTGTTTCGGAGCTCCAAAGATTCCAAAGTCTGTGGGCCATAGGACATAGGATGAATAAATAGTTCATGTCTTCGTTTGAGGATCGGCAGGATATACACCAGTTTGGGTTGAGGCACATGCTTGGGTTCCTCTTTTGGATGTTATCCATAGTATTGAGCTTCTGATGAACCATGGTCCAAATGAAGAATTTACATTTTTGTGGAATGTGAGACCTCCAGAGGTGTTTGAGCTCCTTTTCCCAGTTTGTCTCCCTTGGAATTGAGGTTTCCTTGAATGCAAGATCTTTTGCTAATGCCACCGAGTAGACGTTGCTGTCACTTGGTTTCCAGAGAGGCTTACTTATCCCTCTGTTGCTGTGAATCTGAGGCAAGCTCATTTTGATGGACTCCCAAATATGGTTTTCCCTCTCATTTAAAGGTCGTCTTGGGTTAATGTTCCATCCATCGGTACTTTGGTCCCAAACTTCCTTTACAGTAGCTGATTGTAGATTCGAGAGAGCATAGAGTCTAGGAATTTGGTGGGAGAGAGGAATATTATTTTGCCATTTGCTGTGCCAAAAGGATAGAGAGGAGGCATCGTTGGGAATCCAGCTGATTTTTTATTCAAACCAGTCTTTCCATTTTTTGATCGCATTCTAGGGAGATTTTGCACTACTATTTCTACCTACTACTGGTATGTTGCCTTGATGGTTTTTTGTGTATTTAGCATCTATACACTTTTTCCAAAGAGAGTTTGACTCATTGTGGTATCTCCGTAGCCATTTGCATAGGAGGGCTTGGTTTGTATCCTTTAGCTTGCTAATTCCCAGGCCTCCCAACTCCTTAGGGGAGGTACAAATTCTCCAATTGATCAGGTGAGCATTTTGTTTGTCCTCACTTCCTCCCCACAAGAAATCTCTCCAATGTTTTTCAATTTCTTTGTAAACAGAGACAGGAGCTTTGAAAGTAGAAAGTTGATAGGTGGGGAGGCTCGAGAGAGAAGCTTTTAAAAGGGTAAGTCTTCCTCCTTTGGAAATTTGTGAGTATTTCCATCCGTTTAGTTTTTTGTGGATACATTCGATTGTTTGTCCCCAAAAAGATCTGGATCTTGGGTTTCCTCCTAACGAAACTCCTAGGTAGTTGACTGGTAGGAATTTAGTTTGAAACCCGAAAAATCTAGCTATCTGATCCGTTCTATCGGCAGATATGTTAATGGGGCTTATTGTTGACTTCGAAAGGTTGAAAGTCAGCCTAGAAGCTTTCTCAAAGAGGGAGAGCGCCATCTGTAAATTGTTTAAGTACTTTTCATTATCTTCGACAAAGATGAGTACATCGTCTGCAAATAGGAGGTAAGATATGTTGCAGCAGTTGTTGAAAGAGACCCCTTTGATAGCTCCTTTTGTTTCCAGGTGGGACAGCAATCTGCTTAAGTAATCCATGGCTAAGACAAAGATGAAAGGAGAGAGAGGGTCTCCCTGCCTTATACCTCTTTCCGCCTTGATTCTACCTTTAGAAGATCCATTTAGCAGGATGGAATATTGGACATTGCTGATACAGGCATTTATCCATTTCCTCCATTTAAGTGGGAATTGTTTCTTTGCAAGCATGTAATCAATGAAGTTCCAGCTAATTTTATTGGAAGCCTTTTCAATGTCAAGCTTTAGGACAAAACCTTTTGTTTTCCTTTGTTTCCAAGTGTCAATTGCTTCATTAGCTATAAGAATTGCATCAGTAATTTGCCTCCCTTTAATGAAAGCCATTTGATTTTCCGCAACAGTGTCAGGAAGAGTGGATTTGAGTCTGTTTGCTAAGGCTTTAGCCATTATCTTGTAGAGGGAGGTTGTTAAGCTAATGGGACGATAGTCTGAAGGCGTGCTGCACTTCTCTTTCTTGCTGATAAGGGCTATGAAAGTGTTGTTTACATTGTTATTTACAATGTCTTTCTTGTGGAAATCCTTGAGAACATTCAGCAAGTCTCCCTTGAGATCAGTCCAGTGTTTCTTATAGAAGAGCATGGTGTAACCATCTGGTCCTGGGGCCTTTTCATTGCTGATGGACATGATAGTGCTTTTTATTTCATGTTCATCGAAAGGCTTGCACAGCTCGGATTGGTGAGAACAGGAGATTGGATTCCAGTTCAAATTGCCAATAAGGATTTCTTCATAGTTCTCTTTAGTGTATATATTCTGAAAATGAGAAATGAAGATCCTCGAGATATCACCAATTGAGTATAGAGAAATACCATTTGGGTCGCATATGGATTTAATTAGATTTTTCCTTTGATTTATGGTGCAGACTCTGTGGAAAAATGCGTTGTTTTCATCCCCTAATAGGTTCCACCTTTGTCTGGATCTTTGATGCCAAATCTGTGCTTGATTGTTTTCAATGCTTAACAATTCCGATTTGAGAGAAATTCTCTTTTGGTGATGAATGGTAGACATCTCTCCTTGAAGTTCTAACTTGTCAATTGAGTCAATCTCTTCCAAGAGAACTTTTTTGTTGGCATCATACAGATTGACTTTGTTATGTTGCCACTCTTTGATGAGTTTTGATAGAGATTTTAGACTTTGAATGAAAGCGTAGCCCGGGAAGCCAACTTGTTTGGAGTTGTTCCACCAATCTGTGAAGTTTTTCTGGAATTCTTTATCCTTTAGGGAGGAGTTATTGAGTCTGAAAGAGCAGGGACCCCATTTGATTTGAGGTGATTCCAAAATGATGGGGAAATGATCCGAGACTATTCTTTCCATAGTCCGAGAGGTATGTAAGCCGAAGGTATGTTCCCAGCCCTTTGAGAGGAGGAAACGGTCAAGACGAGAGTAAGTAGGATTTAATCTGAGATTTGACCATGTATATTTGTTGGTTAAAGGGGGGGATCAATAAGCTCATTCACTGAGATGAAATTGTTGAAGTTAGTCATGTTTCTTCGATCGAGAGATTTTGCATTTGTCTCCGTTTCCCATCTAACAATATTGAAGTCCCTTGTTATCAGCCAATTAGGAAGGCAGAGGGTTTGAAGAAGCTCTAATTCAAGCCACAAGTTTGTTCTGTCATTGTTTTTGTAAGGGCCGTAGACAGAGGTGAGCCACCAATTTCCATTTGTGCTGAGAACATTTATAGAAATGGAGTGACTGCCCACTTTGATATTGTTGACTTTGAATTTGGTGTCATCCCATAAGACTATAATGCTGCCAGAAGAGCCAGTAGAAGGAAGAGCGTGCCAATGTATACCAGGCTTATTCCATAAGATGTTTTTGTTAAGCAATTGAAGGTTGCTTATTTTAGATTCAGTAAGGATTACAAAGTCAGGGTCATAAGAGAAAATTAGAGATTTTATTGTGGCTCTTTTTGAGGGAGAACCTAGCCCTCGAATATTCCAACATAAGACCTTCATGTATTACCCTTATCCCCCAGAGGCCCATGGCCTGAAAGATCCACATTTTGATCATATACAATGACAGGAAAATATGAGGAACTAGGTACATCATTGGTATATTTTGGAGACAATTTGAGTTCGTTTTCCTTTAGCCAAATAACAAGTTTTTCCTTGAAGGCTCTGTCAATTTCTAGTTCACTGTCAGTCTTTGCATCCTTTGAAATTCCATCTGCTGTGCTTCTTGAAGGAGACTTATTATGATCAGCTCCTTCTTTTACAGAGACAGTTTGATTTTGAACTTCTCCTTTGGCTTTTGTTTTTGTCTGGTTGTTGAGAGAATCTTGCCCATGATTGTTTTCTGGCTGTAACATGGAGTCCAGAGGAGAGATGGGGCCCATATCCACCGAGAGGTTCATTTGTTTGCTTCCTTCCCCATATTCTTTTAAGGATAGCTTTTGATCTTCATTAAATTCATGAGGATCGTTTTTGATTCTGTACGTGAGTTTTATCTTGGATTTTTGGTGCGGACTCCATCTCTTTTCAAAAGGATCATTAATGGTCGAGATCTCCAATGATTTTCCTTCAATATTTTTCTCAGTATTTGAACTGTATGATTGGATACAACCAGGAGATAAGAAAGAAACTTTTCTGTTGGAGATCCTTTTTGATCTCTTGGAGTAATGGCCATGATCTTGATCATTTATGAGGAGAATAACTTTCCCTTTCTCTTTCCTTCTTTCACTGAGCTGTTGATCGAAAGGATCGTATTCAGATTCTGAAGAGTTATTTTTCTTGGCTTGTGTGTGATTTAAGATAGAGTGCTTGTCAGAGTTAAGGAAACTGTAGTCACCGCGAGTTCTTGTTGATTCCGGCGGGATAGCTTGGAAGCCATTGTAAGTGTAAACTTCAGCTAAGGGGTTGTGTTGATCAAATTCATCAGCAGCTTTAGTTTTGAAAGTATCATGAACTCTGACGTTTCTTTCAACGAGCCATCTGGCTTCGGCCGGTGGAACAGTAGTGATGATGAAATTTTCGCCTTGATTATCAGTGATAAAAACCGAAGCTGGGACAAAGCCAGTATAATTATAACGGACCTTAATTTTGGCATCAACGAGCTTTTCCATTTGCATTGTTTCCTTTGCAACAACAAGGAAACCTCCACAAGCCAAACAAATGTTTTGAAAAGTATTGTAGTTCCACAAATGAAGCGGAATCCCTCTAAAACGAAGCCAACCTCCATAGCTGGGAATCACAGAGTGAAAAGAGTGTAAATTTGGATCCCAACTTTCGAACTTTACCTGATAATTTCCCACTGTAGACCAGCCATTTGCGCTTTTGTTACTACATAGAAGTTTGGCATGGTCTGGGTTCAGGAAAAGGATGGCTTTGTCAGCTTGGAACGGCTTGTATGAGAAAGCTATTTCTGATTGCTTTCTTAGGGAGAACATAATTCTGTTCCAGTCATCATGGAAACAACGCCTGGTGACAATAACCGTTTTTTCAAAGGAGTCCCCAGAGAGAGTAAAAGGCTTAAAACCAATAGTGGAACTTCTTCTACTTGAACTGTCGTCTGATGTAGATTTGTATCTTTTCTTGTTTTCTTCTTCACTGCTGTCTGAGAGCGCTTTTGCATATGATTTTCTGGAAGAGTCAGAGTCTGATGAGAATGAGTCTGAGTATTTTAAGAGGAACTCCTTCCTTATTTCTGAGCGAATTCTCTTTGTTGGAGCAGAAGGTCTGAAAGTAATCAAAGCTAAGAAAGACTTCCACCCAAAGCTGTCAGGACCTTCAGGTATAAGGATGCTACATTTCCTTCCTTTGTTGTCGATTCTGAAGATTTCGGCAGTAATACTTGTTTTGCTCTTGTTTTTTGTTTTTCTCACCCACATGCAGTTGTCTTCCAACCTCCTTTCAGCAAAAAAGTGTTTAGTTGTTGAGGTGTCCAACAAGTCTTTGAAGCAGTTTCTGATCCACTCCAGCGTGTCAGGTGTGATGTCCATGGAGAAAGATTTGTGTTGACACACTTCAGTCAACCACATACGGATGAAACTTGGTTTACTATCCAAAGATAGTATGAATTCCTTTTGCTCGATTTGGCAGGATTTGGGTAGTTGTTTGATAAAAGCCATAGATGCGGACAAAAAGCAAACAGAATAAAGAAAGTAAGTGAGTAGGAAGTACCAGCAGGGGCTTAAAAAGGAAACTAGTAGTGGAAAATAAATGGAGCTGTAGGAGTTAGGTGGAATATGATGGCTTAGCTGAGCTTGATCAGAGGAGAAACGACGGCGGAAGTGACTTGGAGTTTCAACAAGTGTTAGTGAACTTCAATGCACTAACAGATAGGGTGGTTCCGAGCATCCAAGTAATTTCTTATTTTTTTATGATAATAAATAATTACTGCATTATATAGTTTTAAATCTATAATAGTTTGAATCTATAATTATTGCATTAAAAAATTTAATATTTGAAATTATTTTTCATTAATTTGAAGGTAAAAATCGAAATATTTAGGGGATATCGAAACCAATTGAATATGTTTAGGGATCTTGTGAAAGAATATAATAATTTTTTGATTTAGTTAATAATTATCATAAGTGGGTGTGTTTACAAATACACTGTAATCGATATGTGATATTTTATTTGATTTTTCGATCTCATTAAATACACTGTATTTATATCTAGACAGTTCTCATCCGTGGAGAGGTAATTTTATATTCTTATATGTGCCTAATGGTTAGTTTGTGAGTTTTACAAAAACATAAATAAAAAATTCGAAAATCATTTTAAACATGTTGAAAATATTTACAAACATGATAAAATTTTAAAACCTACAATATATGTCATGAAAGAATTTGTTATATAATTATTTTGCTTCATTTTGTTAAAACAATATTAATCGTAGTATATGAATTTATTAGAGAGTTCTAAAGTTATGGAATACGTTTTTTATTTTTTAAAATATAAAAATTTAGAAAAATTCAAAAAAAAAAAAAAAAGAATATTTGGTAACATATTTATTTAAGAAAAATAAGGTGTAATAAATTTTATATTTAATGATTTTGTTTTTTAGCGTAAATATTTTATGTTAATTTTTTTCTTTAGAAAAAACCCTATAATTTATGGTTGCCGTTTTCTTTCAATTTGTCTATTTTGATTTTCACCTATTTGAGTGAAACACTTGAATTTATAATAAACATCAAGAAAAAAAAAATAAGTTTTTAAAATCTCTTTTTTATTTATTATTATTATTATTTTTTTTTTTTTTGTGATGACCAAAATATATATATTAAAACTTCGCTTGGCTTTTGAAAATATAAATAGACATCAGAATTAACTTATTGAATGAGATAGTATAAGCTCACTTTTATAAAAATTAAACATCAAATAATTTCTATTAAATGAGACCTATTTCCTTCCTATCTTTTTAGGGAAATATAATTGCAATAGTAACACATTAGATGTACGACAAATTATTTTAAAATAATGCAACAATAATATAGCAAAATTTATTTGTAATTGATATTATGGTTGATTATTTTTAAAAATAAAAGAAGTCTACCATTGATAGACTTCCAATCAATTATAGATTTTATCATTAATAAACTTCTTACCAATGATATGTTGACCGAATACTTTCTTACTTGATCTAAGGGTATAATGAGGGTATTATGTTTGTGCCAATTGAGATAATCCAAATCACCTGTAAAATTACCTATATAGTTCTTATGGATCTTGTGCATTAATGTTGATATGGTGGCACCCACCTATGGTACTAATTGATCCAACATCTTCGAGTGCTTTGTTAAAAAATTTTGTTGATGAGGAATTTTATAATTCAATAGAATAATCTGATGTAAAAAGTGAGGATTTGAGTCTAAAAGGGACTAAAAGACTAATTTAATACTAACGGTCAACTAATAATATTGTTAACATTAATTTATCTTTCTTGGAAAAACAAACATTACTTTGAGCTCTCTCTCATGGATTATGGTCTTTCAAGCAAAACAATAGGAAAGGAGATCATTATTTCGCGGCTGCTTTGGGCCATTTGGCTCGAATGAAACAATAGAATTTTCAACCAGAGATATAGGCTAGCGTCATTAATGTATGGGAGGATATTTGGTAAAGTTATCGAATTGTTCTAGCAAACATCCTTTCTTTTATAACTACAATCCGACTACCATAGCTCCCTCAACGTTGTTTTTTATTTTTTTCACAAAATAGGTCTAGGCTCTAGCCAAATAGACATTTGATAGATATTATGGACAAAGAATTTGTTGCCTAAAACAAACTAATAGTGATGACTTCCTCTTCTAAAGCTGCCATCAATACCTTACAAATATTGCATAAGTTCCTATTTTTAATGCACAATTTCAAATTGTAATGTCTCTAGCTGAGAGCTCCCTCAACGTTAACCCTTTCTTTTGATTGGCTTGTACTTTATGAGCTTATCTCTAGTCCTTTTTGAACTCCATCATGTACTTTCATGTTTTTATTGAATATATATTGAAGTGGGGATGACGAGGATGCGAAGGACATCATGTACCTTTCATGTTTTTCGGGTCTTTTCTTTAGCTCTTTGTTTTGTTTTCTCCTCGCTTCCTGTATCAATATCAATTCTTCCTATATCAATGAGGACCTATTGACCCAACCCGTATGTTTCTAAAGAAAAAAAATATATGTATACACATGCATACATGCATGCTTACATACACACACATATGTATATATATATATGCATACATTACTTTTTTTTCCTACTATTGGTCGTTGGAGATTTTGTTCATGAACAGCGTTTAACTACGTAGTTTTATGAAAATCCAAAACCACATATCAACACTATACCAATTTTCCGTAGAATTTTGATGGAAATTCAGTATTAAAAAAATTTAATTTAAAACCTCTTTTGGACTTTTTATTTTTTTTATAACACCGACAATAATTATTAAGCTTATAAGAATTGGAAAAGCATCCATTTGTGCATAACATACTACTAAAAAGACAAATCAATGGACTTCCTCGTTAATTAATCATTTCCACGAATAATCTATATATTTTTTATTTTTATGCTATCTCTGTTAATTTCATGGAACAACTAGTCTGACTCTACGATATTTGATAGTATCAAAAAATCGGTAGGATATTAAATCTTAGATAGATGGCTACTATGAATTGAACCCGTAACTCTTTAGTTATTCGACCTTTTTTCCCCTATGTTTCCATGCTACCATCAAGTTAATTTCACACATACAATAGTTTGGTTTGAAAGTATTTCTTTGGTCCAATGCATAAGTTTCTTTTGGTATAAGGATATAAGGGTGATGTTGTCCCTCTGTACTTCTATATATATATTCATAACATTCTTATTATTGTTCAAAGAGCAGTAGCAGGGCTTATAATAATGCATGAAAAGTTCTAATACACACACCAACTAAAACCCTAAAAACATTTTATAATCTCACAAAACATGATCTCCTCGCCAAATATAAAACATAACAACCCTACCTAATTCAAAGCACTACAGTTCTTTCTAATCTCCCCTTGGCTTCCAGTCAAAACCTTCATATTCCCCACCTTCACCATCGCCGCCGTGAAATCCGCCTTCCAGAGGCTCCGACTACTCCGATACTGTCTCACCGTCGCTGCCGTCAATGGGTCATCTTCCATCGCCTGATCAGAGCTCAAAACCCCCATCTTCCTCCTCAAATTCTCATAAAACTGAACATCAAGCAAATTCGGCGTCACATTGTCCAAATCCGCTGTCCCATCAAATTTCCCTTTAGGACATTGGGTTTTCAAAAACGCTGCAAATTTCGGATCCAGCGACGGATCCGTCTCGACCGTCCCATTGAAAAAATAAAGGCGGCTAGAGAATGCCCCACACGGCGTAATACCAATGGAGTGTGCCCCAGACAGAGCCACCATGTCTTTTAAGGATAATCCTCTTGATTCAAAGTGTTGTTTGAGGCGAGCCATGTTAGGTGTTATAGGAGGAACGTCCATGAACACGGCAGAGCCATTGGAGACTCGACCATCACGACGCCCAGCAGGGACAGCGTAAGAGAAGCCTCCGGTGGCGAGGACGCTGTCACGGGCAGCGAAGGCTAAGATGTCGGAACAAGATACTGTTTCAGCACATCGAGATTCAAGCTTGGATTTAGCATCATCGATGATTTCGAATCCGCGGAGTAAAGGGTTGCCTGGACTATGCCGTTCTATGTCGAAGGAGCTGGTAATGCCTGGGATTGAATCTAGAAGAATGGAACCATCGCAGCCCTGGTGATTTCCATAATAATATATATATATATATATCAATTATTTAAGATGTATTAACAATACATATAAACTAAACTTAGAAATTAATTAAAATGGTGCAGATTAAGTAAAAGTATGTAAAACAAAACGATTTTCTTAACCTTAAAGGATATTAAAAAAAAAAAAGGCCTATGAGTGTATAAGAACACATACCCCAACAATGCAATCATGGAAATACAATCGAATAATGCCAGCAGCTTGGCCAGGATCTTTAGCCACAGCTTTAGCAACAGAATTTCTCACAATTCGCTCTGCAGAAGGGCATGTTTTACTATAAAACCCCACACGTAATCCTTCATCATCTCCTTTTGTGACTCCAAATAGGGCAATTAACCCAAAAATGCTCCACCAAAAGTAACCCTTTTCCATTTTTGTACCTAATGAATTCACTTTTGCTGCACACACACACACATATATATATATATATTCAAACATTTCATTTGTCTGTGTAATTAAAATCTCTTAGGTGCTATGTTACAGTTAGATATATGTTCTATTTAATTTCCATCTTTGTTTTATAATGGTTGTATTATAGTTTTCGTACTCATGATATTTTGTTCTTATTCATTTGATTTTCAAGAATAATGTGTGTGGATGGAAGTTTTGACTGTAGGTCAAAAATGTGTGTTTGAACAATTTCCATGAATCCAATAAAATAGAAACAAAGCTTTTATGGACTAAAAGCGTAAGGGAGTTTTGTATTTCAGTAATGATAGATTAATTAAATAGATTGAGAATACATTTCGTAGGAATAAAGCAAGCATATATGCCGGCACCATTGAATTACAGTTGATTTGATTTTCCTCAATGCCTTAATTACATCGAATAGCTGCCGTTCAATAATTTTGTCCACCTCCCTTATCCTAATTTTGTTTTTCATAACTTGTTCTTTCGATAAAGTTTTTCGTGCTATTCTCAACCAACCAAAAGTATTTAGTAACATAGATGTTGGTATGCCCCCAATTCGTTATGTACGCAGTACATATGAACAACCTAGCATGGGATCTCGCTAATTGAACATGCGTAATTATTTTATGAGTTATTTACGATTTTGATCCTATGATTTAGAGAAGTGCAATATATATAATGTCTAATCTAGTGATCCCATCTTGAAAACATTCTCTTTGATAATATATTGTTCTCCCTCTACTCAAAGATAGAGTTAGTGAATCACACTCTATTATAAGTTTTTTATATTACTTAATTTTTAATTTTGTTTGATTGGCTGAGACATTAGTAATGGTTACCGATTCAAATCCTAACCTAAATAAAAAAAAAAATTGTGTCTAGGTAATAGGGTGTTAAGCTTACAAATTATATTAGAATAAGTAGGTACGTTATTAAACTTTGGTTTTGTTTTTCAATAATAAACCTCTTAACTTTTAATAATAACTATATTCCAATGGATTAAGCTGAAGAAAGTTGGTTGTTCATCCTCCTTTGGTGACGAACCAATAAGGCCAGCTTTTTTTTTTCCTTTGAAAAATATACATAGGATCAGTTGCGTGCACCCGGACATCTTTACTAGGTAGACACTCCCTTGGCACCCTCATCACTCCCGCTTCATTAATATCAAATAAGCGATCAGTACAGGAAGCAAGGAGAGAAAGGGCTAGAGAAAAGTCCGATCAAACAAAATCATTAATGTTTAAAGCTATAATACTAGCATTATAATTTGAAAAAAGTTTTGATCTACTGCTCCAAAAACCGGTCAGAGCCACAATGTCGTCCCATAGCATATTTGAGTCTTTTTTCGAACTGTTGAAAATGCGGTTATTTCTTTCAACCCAGATCTTCCAAAGAATCACAGCAATCATATTAGCCTTTCCTTTTTGTCGTGTTTAAACCACATAAATCCTTACATAAGGAACTAACTGAAGTCGGATGTTGGTTCCATTTTAAAATATACCTTGCTTTGTTACAAATTACTTGAGCATAAGGACAATGAACAAAGAGGCTGTTAATATCCTCAGCATTAGATTTGCATAAGGAACACCACTGTGGAATAAGGCTAGCTAGACATAAGATCCCATAGTTGTATAAATTTGTTAGAGGTGTGTTGAAACAAACTAAGGTATCAAGTAAATAATTGAACTTTGAATAATTCTTTTTAATTATCGTCGTAGAAGTTAGAATTTCATTCTTATGATTTATGCATTATTAAAACGCTACATGATCACACTACAAGAATTTAGGGCTCTGCCGACATTTATTTTTGGCGACGAAAAAAAAATGTGGGCAAAGATATTAAGAGCCAACGAAATTTCATTGCGTGGGCACATCTTCATTTGTGCCGACGAAAATATACACGTGGGTAAAAGGTTGTAATTGCGTGGGCACATCACCGTTTTTACCGACGAAAATATATATGTGGGAAAAAAGTTATGTGGTTGAAAAGAAAATTTTATTGTTGGATTTCTGCCGACGTTTATTTTAGTTTATCGCCACGTATCGAGTGTCGGCAAAAATTTTAAACATTTGCCCACGTAATTTACGTAGCCAAAACCCCACATTTTTATATATATTTATGGCGACGCAGGATTTATACATGTGGCGACTTAAAAAACGTGGGCAAAAGTAAAAAAAAAAAAAAAACTAATTTCACACATTCTTTTAACTTTTCATTTTCCCTCTCTTTCCTTTCTCCCACGCGTCTTTCTCCCCCTTTTTCGATTTCACCTTGGCCGCCGAAACCCACCTCCATTTTTCCTTGCCCGAAACCCACCTTGGCCGCCGATTTCACCTTGCCTGCGAACGACATTTATTCTGGCGACACTATATTTTCGGCATATGGCTAGACAATTTTATTCTGGCACACTATATTTCCGGCCGCCGATTTCACCTTGCCCCCCTTTTTCGACTTCAACGGAATGAGACCTTTTCCGATTTCTTCTTTACCGCCGACCGAAACCCAGCCCCATCCATCCCTTCGGCTTTCTTCTTTGCCCGAAACCCCCATTCGCTTCAATTTTTAGCTTTGCCCGAAATCCCCCTCCCTTCAGTTGGCCGAACCCCCCCCCCCCTTCAATTTTCTTCCTTGCCCGAAAACCCCCCTTTACTTGGCCGAACCCCCTCCCTCCAGTTTTCTTGTTATCCCGAACCCCCCATCACCATTTTTCTTGTTCGTAGTAAACACCCTGCCGATTTTCCCTCTCTGTTTTCCTTCTTGCTTGAACGCACCAGAAGTAATTCGATTTTTGCCCACGTTCTGCAATCAGGTGCTCTTACTTTGTTAGCTTAGCTTACTGTTCTGTCCCAAAGATTTTTGCCCACTTAGTTGCTGTTTTCTTAGTTTACTATGCTGCTGTAACTTGTTCTGCCGCCTCAAACTTGTGCATATGGCTAGACAATTTTTTTGAGACGATACTGAAATTTTGATAAGCCTTATTTTTTACCTATTGTTTCATTTTATTTGCTATTACTATTAGTATGAATTGTGAGAAATCTTAGCATACTTATATTTTTTTTATTGATTGACCACATCTTGATAAAAATAATGTGAATCAACTATGATTTATGTCAATTTTTTAGATAGAAAATAAAAGAATAAAGCATAAGTAGTAGGTACACTCATTTGCTTGCAACTTTCACAAATTATATAAAACGTCCTTTTGAGTTTTGAATGTTTCAGTTTGTGGGGATTAATGAGATATCTCTTGGTAATAGTAAGGCTATCAATAAGGGCATAGTGATAATTAGCTACAAGTGCTTTTGTTATAAATAAGATTACATTGAACCGTTTGACAAGATTATAAATAAGATAATTAGCTATAAGTGCTTTCATTATAAACAACTTACAAATAATGATAATGAGCTAAAGTGTCAACATTGATCATTTTTAGAGATTCTATGTATGGTTTTGAGTTAGAAAGATAAACTTAGACATTTTGGGTGTTTTTTTTAGGTCGGTTTGACATTGAATTATCCCTTCCACTTAAGCTAATATTTTGTGGTAATTCCTACAGGGTTAACTTTTTGTTCATTCTATTTGAAGATGAATAGGGATTGGATTAAACTAAAAAATAGATTTTCAAGTGATTATATTCATGGGGTTGCTCAATTTATGGAAGTGGCTAAGTGTCATGTAAACGATGTGGGGAAAACTAGGTGCCCATGTAAGTATTGTCAAAATTCAATGACACAAACATTGGACGGAGTAGAGCGTCATTTATTTACGTACGGAATATCCTCTGTATATAATAAATGGGTTTATCATGGAGAAGCAACGAACTTAGCTCGATTTGAACAGGGTGCTACTTCATCAAAAGGTGATACATTAAGTAGAGAGGTTAATGTTGGCGACGAGGACGATGGTATTTTAGATCTTTTAAATGATTTGCAAGGATCAATGATAGTAAGGGAAGAAAATTTTGATGATGGGGATGGTTTTGATGATGAATTTCCTGAAGATGTCGATGAAATGGATACTAGTAACATTTTTGAGGAGTTGATGAAGGAAGCACGTAACCCGTTGTATCATGGATGTACCAAATTTTCATCGTTGAATTTTTTGGTGAAGTTAATGCATATCAAAGTTTTGAATAATTGGAGCAACAAATCGTTTGATATGCTACTAGAATTGTTGAAAGATGCATTTCCAGTCGGTACATATATACCTAAATCATTTTACGAAGCTAAGAGAAAATTATGTGATTTAGGGTTAGGATATGATTCCATCCACGCTTGTAAATATGACTGTGTACTATTTCGAAAAGAATTTGCTAATTGTCAAAGTTGTCCAGTATGTGGTGAATCTCGATATAAAACAAATAGTGGAAAAGGAAAGAAGATTCCAAATAAGGTTTTGCGTCACTTTCCATTAATTCCAAGGTTGAAACGATTGTTTTTATCAAAACATATTGCTTCTGAGATGAGATGGCATAAGGATAAACGAGTTGACACAGAGGATGTTTTACGACATCCAGTTGATGCTGCAGGATGGAAGCACTTTGATAAAGAATTTCCTCAATTTGCTTCAGAGCCAAGAAATGTTCGTTTAGGCTTAGCTTCAGACGGTTTTAATCCATTTGGGAATATGAGTATTGCATATAGCATGTGGCCAGTAGTGCTTATACCATACAATTTGCCCCCTTGGAAGTGTATGAAGGAATCCAATTTTTTCATGTCTTTGCTTGTACCTGGACCTAAATCTCCTGGAGAAGAGCTTGATGTATATTTGCAGCCCTTAATTGATGAGTTGAAAGAGTTGTGGAATAATGGTGTGCGGACCTTTGACTGTACAGATGAGGAGTACTTTCGATTACATGCATGTTTGTTGTGGACCATCAATGATTTTCCTGCATATGGTGACTTGTCGGGATGGAGTACGAAAGGATATCAAGCATGCCCTACTTGTAAAGAAGATACGTCATCGTTTGGGATAAAAGGAAAAATATCTTTTATGGGACACCGACGTTATCTTTCTTCTGATCATATTTGGCGTCGAAGTCGACAACATGACGGTAAATTCGAACGCAGACCTCCACCAGTTGTAATGAATGGAGATGAGATCTTACAACAAGTAAACTCCATCAACTTTCCAGTGTTAAGTAAGCATCCATCCAAGACGAATAAGAAAAGAAAGCGTACTATTAATTGGAATAAGAAAAGTATATTCTTTGAACTTCCGTATTGGTCTAAACTTCTTTTGAGGCATAAATTGGATGTTATGCATATTGAAAAAAATGTTTGTGACAACTTGCTTGGCACTTTATTAAATATTGATGGTAAAACAAAGGACACAATCAATGCCCGTTTAGATCTAAAGGACTTGAATATACGAAAGGAATTACATTTGCAAAGACAAGGAACTAAGTTGATAAAGCCACATCCTACGTATACATTAACTGGAAGCGAAAGAATAGACTTTTGTAAGTTCTTGAAATCAGTTAAATTTCCTGATGGATTTGTCTCAAACATATCACGATGTGTAAGTGTCAATGATGGAAAGTTATGGGGACTTAAGACTCATGACTCTCACATTTTACTCCAACGACTTATTCCTATTGCTGTACGAGCATACTTACATAAGGATGTGTGTACAACTGTAGTTGAGTTATGTAATTTTTTCCGTGATCTGTGTGCGAAGACAATACGTGTCAGCGACCTGAATCGTCTGGAAGCCGATATTGTGCTCATTCTCTGCAAACTTGAAAGAATTTTTCCACCTGCATTTTTTGACATAATGATACATCTTGCAGTTCATTTACCGGCTGAGACAAAGATTGTTGGTCCAGTAAGCTATAGTTGGATGTATCCTATAGAGAGAAGCTTGCGTACATTAAAACAATATGTACGGAACAAAGCTCGTCCTGAGGGTTCCATAGCAGAGGCATTCATTATGAATGAATGTTTGACCTTCTGCTCAATGTATCTAATAGGAATAGAGACAAGATTCAATAGGAATCCACGAAATGATGACTCAATGAATAGACAACTTGGTTGTGGGGACTTTGATGTGTTCAAACAGAATGTGCGACCAATGGGGGGGTCAGTTGCGAGGACGCTATCTGAAGATGAGAAGAGAATGTGTCATTGGTATATTCTGAACAATTGTTGTCAAATAGAATCGTATCGCAGGTAAATTTTGTCAATTCATATATTGTATATGACTAAGTCAAAATTCATATATTGTATATGAATAAGTCAAAATTCTTTTTAATGTTTGATATGATTACTAAGCACAGAACATTTGAGCTTGATAAACACCAGAGGAGAGGATGTATTAGATTTATTTCGAAGGCATCAATTAGAATTTCCTAATTGGTTTAGAACTCATGTAAGTGTTGTTTTTAGTTTCAAAGTATATTTTTTTACTATTGAGCTATTAGTAGTTATTCTAACCTACATAACATTATGTAGATGTATTCATTACGTGAAAGAGGTGAAGCATCTGATGATCTTTGCTCCATCGCATTAGGGCCTATTAATGAAGTTCGCACTTACAGTGGTTGCTTTGTAAATGGATTACGTTTTCATTCAATAGAGCGTGATAATCGTCGGACTACTCAAAATAGTGGAATCATGGCATATGGAGAAACCAAAGCCGACGAAACGAATTATTATGGTGTATTGCAAGAGGTCTTGGACTTAGAATATCTTAAGTGTAGACGTGTATGTCTTTTTAAATGTAATTGGTTTGACACAGATGTCAAGAAGAATAAATTTCGTTGTGATTTAGGGTTTAAAATAATCAATACTTCTCGTTTTTGGTACACTGATGACCCATACATATTAGCTACTCAAGCTGTGCAAGTTTTCTACATTGACGATCCAAAATTACGCAGTAATTGGAAAATTGTGCAAATTGTCCAAAATAAACAAGTATGGGATATCCTAGAATCTGAAGAAGTAGAAGATGATAGATTTGAGTTGTTAGAAGCATGTAGTTCAATTGGGGTTGATGAATCCATACATGATATCCCGTTTTGTAGAGGCGACGTTGAGCCTACTGTTGTTGATCATAAAGAGACAGAAAATCAAGATCAATCCCGAATTGACGATGACTTTATAAATGATGAAACTGAACAACTACAATCTTCTGATTCAGATGGTAATGAATAAAGGATATATATTATATTCTTATGACATAATTATTTTAACATCTAACCACTAATTGTTTATTTTGTAGCGTAATGGTACGTCCAGATCAAACACGATTGACATTGACTGAAGTTGAACAAACAAACACTCCATCAGTTGATCCTTCCACTCCATCAGGTATTAACATGATATGTAAGTTCACTACTTATACGTTACTTAAATTATCTAAATCTTTTTTTACTTTTAGGATCTCAATTAGGAACTAAAAAGCGAGGAAGGGGTGTGAGAGGGTACGGTCGAAACATAGAACTAGATAAGTTTGTAGAAAAACATGGGAAGATCAAGATAGAGATTAATGAAGAGGAAGGAAAACCAGTAACTACTTTTGCCCCTAAAATTGCGTTAGGCATTGGTACTGCAGTTCGAAACACTATTCCATTAAGTTGTGAGAACTGGAAGGCGGTACCTATGGGCGTAAGGGAGCTTGTGATTGATCGGTTGGAGGTACGTTTATGATTCTTTTATGCATTCATATACTATTTTACATGTAAAAGCGATCCATTTATATATATATATATATATATATATATATATATATATATATATATATATATATATATATATATATATATATATATATATATATTATTGAATATGCAGACACATTTTGAATTTGATCCCACTAACATGGTTGTGAGAAAATACCTTGGAAGAAAAGATGCAGAATACTTTTAGAGAATTTAGAGCAGATTTGCACAAATATTACTGTCAATTTGATGATTTGGTTGAAGCGCGCGCCAATCCACCAAATAGGATAACACATGAGGATTGGAACATGATGTGTGATAGATGGGAAACAGATGCATGGAAGGTATGTTTTTCTTAGTTCAAAAAATTGTTTTACATGTATATTATGTTGTTCTTATCACTACTTTAATTAGAAAAAACGAGAGACAAACAAAAGAAGTCGCTCTGCTGTCAAGTTCAACCATGTCACTGGGGCTAAGTCATTTCTCCAAGTTCGACATGAATTGGTAAGATGAATTGTAATTATCTTTTGTTTTATTGTATGAGTATTGTAATCTTAATTGCATTCTTTTTGTAGAAAAAGAAAAAAGGTTGTGATGTTGATGAGATAGAAGTATTCCATGAAACACACTTTCGCGAAAAAGAAGGATGGATCAATGATAAGGCAAAAGATGCATATGTAAGTTTGTTTTATCATGACTAAGTAAATTCATGTGTTAAATATATTTAATCTAACTATATCTTTCATATAGTTGGAAATGCAACGAATCATTACAGAGTCAACTGAAGCTGGTGTTCAGACGATTTCTACTGCGAAGGCATGCAAATTTGTATTAGGGAGTCGCTCAATGCAAACTGTCAACCCAAGAAGTGGTGAATCGTTAAGAAGTAATGTGTCATCTACACGTGAGAAAGAGAAGAACGAGATGGCATACCTTAAAGAAGCTAATGAAAAGTTAACCCATGAACTTGCAAAATGGGAACAAAGGTGGGCTAACATAAAAAAAAAGTTGGATCTACGAGAGGAAGAGGAAGAGGATGCACCTTGAAATACTTAGGTATTTTCCTAAACTAAAAAATAAAAACTTTGATTGTTAAAGCATGTCTCAATATTATGTGTGGCTATCCTGCAGTTACGGTAGCTAATAATGCATACCTTTCACATTTATTTTTGTACTTGAGTTGAAATATTTTGTGGCTATCCTGCAGTTACGGTAGCCAATCATGCATATAATGACATTTAACACCTATTTAGCACACTTTTTAACACACTTTTTAGTTACACTTTAGTTTCAAAGTTGCACTTGGGCATGTAACTGTCGTTTTAAGATTTAAAATATCACCTAGACACTTTTTGAGGACTTTTTAGGTAGATTTTGGGTTTGAAAATCACACTTAGGCCATATAAGTGGTTTTGAGGACTTTTTAGGTAGATTTTGTTGTAACACTTAAAGTTGGACTTGGGCATGTAAGTGTTGTTTTAAGACTTGGGCATATGAGCATTTAAGGAATTAGACATAATACACCTATTTAGCACACTTTTTAGTTAGACTTTAACTTCAAAGTTGGACTTGGGCATATAAGCGTTGTTTTAAGACTTGGGCACTTGGGCATATAAGAAGTTAGAGATAATACACCTATTTAGCACACTTTTTAGTTAGACTTTAGTTTCAAAGTTGGACTTGGACATATAAGCCTTGTTTTAAGACTTGGGCACTTGAGCATATAAGGAATTAGACATAATACACCTATTTAGCACACTTTTTAGTTAGACTTTAACTTCAAAGTTGGACTTGGGCATATAAGCATTGTTTTAAGACTTGGGCACTTGGGCATATAAGGAGTAAGAGATAATACACCTATTTAGCTATATAAGGAGTAAGGAATTTTTCTATCTTAAATACATGTCTTTTTTTTTTTTTACTTGTTTCATACTTGATTCATTTGAAACAAGTAGTTATTTGTTTCCTTATTCATTTTAATGTATCTTTTTCAGGTTTATGTAGTTCGAAGAAGTAAAGAAGATACTATTTTTTTGAAGACTTGACTGAGTTACGTTAACCATTTTTTGTGTATCTAATATATTTTTTTTGTTCATTTTGGTATGCCAAAATGAAATTTAATATAGCTTAGGTTTATATATTTCGTTATTGCAATTAAAGAATTATGGTTTGTCATATTTTGACAAAGTATTGATGTTTGAAAATATTTGCATATTTGAATTTTTTGTTGAAATGTTTGATATATTTTGTTATAACCAAGAAATTCATTATATATTTTTGAAAATTAATTTAGAAGCATACAATATTTAATGATAAATATGAAAAATTAAATTTAGAAGCATACAATATCAATAATACATACAATATTAATTGATATGACACATATCTGGCGACAAATTTAGCTTGTGGAGAAAATTTCTTTTAGACGACAAAAATCTTTTTGTTGGCAGAAACAGCTTTTGCCCACGAAACAAACGTGGCTGGAAGGTTTATTTTTACCGACGACATGATGATTGTGGGTAAAAATATCTTTTTGCCGACGTTTTCTTCGTGGACAGAAAATTTATCTTTGCCGACATCATGATGATCGTGGGTAAAAATAGCTTTCTAGCGACGTTTTTACCGTGGCCAGAAATACTATTTTTGCCGACGTCATGATTATCGTGGGCAAATATACCTTTCTGTCGACGTGTTTTTCATGGCGAGAAATTTCTTTTCTAGCCACGATATTAGTTTGCGTCGGCATTTCTACCGACGAAACGAAAAAAACGTAGCCAAAGGAAAAGATGACGGTGTTTTGGCCACGTACCATGCCCACGTAGAAAAAACGTCGGCAGAAGCTTTGCCCACGTTTTTCGTAAGAACTGCCCACGTTTTTTTGCGTCGGCAAAGCCCAAAATTCTTGTAGTGTCATCAATTCAAAAGTTTACAAACATTAGGAGGAAAATGCATTTTAGAAGCAAGTTTTTGAGATATTTTACTCTCCCTTTTGTTTTTCTCCTCCTCCTCACTTGATTTCAAACCAACAACCATCCATGACGACTTGTCTCTTTTTGAACCTCCCAAAATCCGATTTATTAGTCAATTTCAGCTCTTGTGTAGAGCTTTGATCATATGACTGCTTTATCTCATGTATCAATGAAGTATTTTTCCCCCCTTAAAACTAATATAAATACATGAGTTAATCATTCATTTTTGGGACATTATATTCTTGTCTTCGTGATTGCATAACAAATTATGACTTGAGGAGATAAGTAGAGGTTTGTTGTATCCAGGTCACTTGCTGAAAGAGTGTTTATCAAATTAAAAATTACGTATAGTTGAGTATAAAATCATTTATTTTAGAGAGCAAGGTAGCTAGCCAAACTCCTAATTAAGTTTGAACTTAATTAAATTTTCCTAAGTTGGAGACTCTTTGACTTTCACAAGTGCTCTTTACTCGGAAAATGCTCACTTAATTAAGACCACTTTTCTTCATTTTGGCTAAAAATTATGTAATGATCATATATCGGCTACAAGCTAAGACTCAACAGCAAGGCTAGCAGTAGCACACCCCACTGCTTCAACAACGTTTGTGAACAAAAACTTCTTTTAAACACTTTATTTCTCACACCATCAAAATACTAACCAACAAATGGACTGCCTAGCTTAAGAATAATTAAGTTTAAAATACTAAACACTTTATATGTATATGTACATATGATTACATGAAACTTCAAATGAGAAAAATAATTTGTTAAATACTTTTATCTTTTATATAAAGTTATTCTTTAAAAAAAATTTACTAAGTTAAATACCATATTATATAATTATTTTTAAAAATTAAAATAATTACTTCAACGACATTTTAAATCTCATCTTAAAAACATAGAGCCAAGAAAAAAAATACATTTTGGAAACTTATGTATCGTTCCACTACATCTTAAGAGGGTATAAATAGCTAAATTTTGATAGTAATTAAATATTACCTAATATTGATAGATGATACTGATCTGTTAGTTTCTATCACTATCTATCATCGATAAAAATTTGATATAGATTTTAACATTTAAAAACACTTTCTTTTTCTTAAACATAGGATCAAATACTGATTTTGATAATGCTGCTACATCCTACGTGCATTTAAATCTATTAATTAAAGCCTCCTTTAATAACCATTTCAATTTTTCGTTTTTTTTTTTTATTAATTTTGTGTTTATTAAGAACAAAGTAACCTATTTTTGTTTTCTGTTCCTTTAAAAACAAAATGTATTTCTTAATCAAGAGTTTCTTTTCCCATTTTCAATTTTCTTTTATAATTTTGAAAACAAATTAGTTGTCTTGTTTTAAAAAAATTAAAGAGGTATTAATTATAAATAACTTATTTTTCAAAAATTAAAATTTTAAAATTTTAAAAACCAAATAAATTACCAAACATAAACATAAGAAGAAAAAGGACTTATTGGCCAAATTCTGATTTTCATAATATTAAAAAATGGATACTACATCTATCCAACATTTAAATCTACTGATTAACATTTTTTTTTCTTTTGTTGGTTTTCGAAATTTGATTGAATACACAAACGAAAGTGATAGAAAAGAAAAAAGCATTATCATTCTGGTCCATCCGACAATGAAGAAAATAGAATCCAGAATTTACGTATTATTCAAAAGAAAGAAAAAGTGAGAATTTATAGATCACATAATACAAGGAGATTGCACATGCAATCACAGATTGGTGAAGATTTCAAGAATTTGACTCAATATATATATATCCAGCTCATCTCCAACTCATTATTTCTCCATTCCCCTTTTAATCAACAAAATAATAACACAATTAGATCCATGCAAAATGAAAATGTTGATGAACGTGAATAATTGAGGATGAAATTTTAAATTAAATTCTAAAATGTATATTTTCAGCTCGGAAAAATCTCATTGTGAAACCATTTAGACTTCTATACTTTCTTAGATTAAACAATTTAAATTTTTAAACAAATTTTTCTTTGAATATCATCGTCCATTTACTTACTTTAATCATCTATTTTTATAAAAAGGACATTTGAATAACTCTATATATATTTAATTAATAATAAATGAATGGATGATCAATTTTTAAAGTTAATCAAATTGATCGACTTTGACTCAAATTTGCTTGAACGACGAAAAGTGTAAATTCATTCGCCTCATGAAAAATATAAAGCTTAGATCGACATAAACACTAAAATTTAAATTACAACAACTAGAAACTAGTATGTTATTTGCGTTATTAATTATCTATTTTAATTTATCAGTAAATGAAAAAAAAAACTAAAGCCAACAATTTTGAAAATAAAAAGATAAAAGAATTTAAAAAAATTTCTTTTAGAAATTAATTAAGATCAAATCAAGATGTTTTCTAAAGAAAGTTGAAAAGCGTTCATGGAGAAATTTAATTATTACAAAACCAACTTATTTGTCTTTAAAAAAATTTAAATTAGAATCTTCGTAGAAAAACATTTTCAAATATAACTAGAAAAATCAAAATATTTATAAAATATATTAAAAATTTTAAATCTATTAATAACACTAATAGAAGTCTATTAATGTTATTTATTATTGATAGAATTTAACATTTTGTTATATTGTATAAATATTTTTAACAATCTTCTCATTTACAACAAGTTTCCTAATAATAAATGATTTTTTAATTATATATAAATTATATTACATCCGCCTCTTAGTTTAGTTTAATTGCCCACGTTTTAGAAATGTCTCCAAAATTCAAAAAATATTTTGAAAAAATATTTTTTAAAAAAATTTGATTTCTTTTTAACCATTTTATCAAAATTTAGAAATTAAAAAAAAAAATAGTTACTAAACATATTAAAGAAACATAGGTGTGTGTATATATATATATTTTCTAATTTCTACCAAATATAAAAGATATATATTATTTATGATTCTCAAGTTCTAAAATAACATAAAATCTTTAAAAACAAGATTTACTTTTCATTGTTAACTACAAAAACACACTCAAACTTAACCACAAAATAAAAGAAGAGGAAAAAAACATTACTCCAAATTAAAGACAACAACAAAATCAAATAATAATCCAACCAATAATTATAAGAACATAACATATCCTCGACTCAAAAATGAAATACATAGCTAAATCTACAACATTAATCACACAAACACCAATTATTCAAAATAAAAACTTCAAAATTCTTATTATTATTTTTCTTAATGGTATTGGAAAATTCAAAGGGTAGAATTGGAATTAGCAGCAGTACAAACGACAGTAAAGCCTCCATCAACGGCTAAATTATGTCCACTAACATAAACCGACTCATCGGACGCCAAAAACAAAACAGCCTCAGCGACATGTCGACAGTTCAAAACAATCCCTTTCAAATTCGCCAACGCACTCGAACTCTCCTCCGCTTCCTCCACACTCATATTATAACTCCGGCACGTCATCGGCGTAGCAACCCCGTAAGGAGAAACCCCGTTCACTCTTATCCCGTACTTCCCCAACTCCCCACACGCCGCCTTCACCACTCCCACCACTGCATTCTTCGCCACCGTGTACCCAAACGGCCCCACCCCACCCAACGTGGCCGCCACGCTGGCCGTGCATATAATCGACCCTCGTGTCTTTCTCTTCACCATCTCGCGTGCCGCGTGCTTTATCGTGGCCGTCACCCCTTTCACGTTGATTCTCATCGTGTTCTCGAACTCCTCCATGTTTAGTTCCAAGATCCCGGCCATTGGACCCATCACCGCCGCGTTGCTGAACAGAATGTCTAATCTTCCGTGTTTTTCCACCGTGAATTTCACCGTTTGCTCCACGTCTTCCTCGTTTCTCACGTCGCAGTGGTGGAAACTCGCCTTGTTTTGACCGATTTCGCTTGCGATCTTTTCGCCTAGTTCGTCTTGGATGTCGGCGATTACTACGATCGCGCCGTTTTCTGCGAATACTCTTGCCGTTTTCTCGCCAATCCCGCTGGCGCCGCCGGTTATAAGAGCTACTTTTCCATGTAATCTATAAAAAAAATGAGGAATTTAATCAAAATTTTGAAGAATTTGGGTTTGATTTGATGTGAAAATTAAGAAAAATATTACCTTTGATTCGACATTGTTGATGAGAAGTTGGGAAATGAGAGATTTTTTTGTTTGAATTTGATGGGTTGAAGAATTTGAGTGCAACTGCGATCTGCTTGGATGTGGGATATATTAATATTATATATCAAAGAATAAATCCCTTTGAAATTTATAATGATCGTGTGGATTTGTGTCATTAATGACTTTTGTGTTCACAAGTAAATGTCTATTTATTAAATTTATCTTTTTTATATTTTATTAGTGTAACCATTAAACTTTAAAATTTATAGGATAAGGAGGTTGTTATATAATTGTAATGAAAATAAAATTTAAGACAAATAATTAATTATATAACTTTTCTGAAAAATTATAAATATAACAAATTTTATTGGTGTTAAACCATGGTGTATCACTTATACAATTTTTAATAATTGGATTTCAATTTGCTATATATTTTTTTAAGGGCTGTTGCAAATTTAGCAAGATTAGTTTGATAAATTAAATTCATAGCACACCTTTTAAATTTGCAAAAATGACAAAATTAATGCTCAGCCCACATTTGAAAAATGAAAATTTACAAATCTACCTAATAGAATTATCAACATTTTCACGCATCACTTGATGTGGTGTTGATACACTCGATTTGCTGTTGATACACTCGATGTGATACACTTGATGTGTGGTTGATACACTTAATGTGTTATTGATATACTTGTTGTGCTTTGCTGGTACACTCGATAAATTAAATAACACTTTGATACACATCATGGGTTTGATACACATAATATGTTGTTGATACATTTGTTAAACTTTGAAAATACACTTAATCAATTAAGGACGCTTTGGTGTACTAAACATGATACATTACATATTATCGATACACTTGATTATGTTTAATACACTTAATAAGTTTGATACACTTAATACACTACTGATAAATATTTTATACTTTCACCAACACACTCGACATATTTAATACACTTGATGCAGTTCATATGTTTGATACCCTTGATGTACTGATGATATATTTTCTATATCTACCGATATGCTTGATTGATTAAAATACACTTGATACACTTGAGATTCTAATGATACACTTGAGATTCTGATGATACACTTAATATTCTTCACTAATATGTTTTGATACATATTACATGTTTGCTATACTAAGTTACATCATTCATACACTTAATAATATTACATTGAATTGCGTAAAATTTGAAAAAAAAATGGAAATCATGTAGTAAGTACATCAACCAACTAATACATATAATATAAGTACATCACAACACTAATATACAAAACTGATATAAAGTGGAAGAAAAAATAATGATCGGGACCTTAAAAAGTGGGAGAAGAAATATGAGATGATTAGGACATAAAAAACGGGAGAAGAAATAAGTTATTGAATGGTAGTTTGAGAATGATAAAATATTTAAGATAGAATGTATTTTAAAAAGTGAGAATGTTGTTATATTTGAAAGCAACCATTTGAAAAAACTTTGAAGAAAGAACTTAGATTTAACAAAAAAACAATAATAATGATCGAAAATTTGGATAAACAATGGTGAAAAAAAAAGAAGATTTTTTTTATTATTGTTTTTTTTAGAGAACCTACCGAAAACCAACTGAAAAATAGTATTTGAGAAAAACAAACATTTTTTTATTATTAGATTAATTTTTTATTATGAATACAAATATGATACATAGGTTTACAAAAAAGAAGAAGAGAAAGTGGAAAATGAAGCATCAAAGGGAGATGATCAATAAAGAGAGAAGAATATATAGGGGCAGTTTGGGAATAATAAAAATTTTAAAGTAGAAAATATCTCCAAAATATTTTAGAGATTAAAATTTGTCATATTTGCAAAATTTAAAATGTATATGCCATAATTGCTAAAATCTATTCTCATAGTGTTACCCAATACAATTTTTGCTTGTTAGTGTCCCTGTAATTTAAGGGAATAATGAAATTATAAGGATTTTTTTTTCTTTCATTGTAAATATAAAAATATTGACCTTCAAATTTATCATGTTGTACTTATAATTTTCACCGCAACTCAAACTTAGACAAACATCGTTACAATCTCTCAATCTCAAAGCAGGTAAAAAGATCGTAAGATATCAAATTGGTAAAGATTATAGAGAAAATGACATTACTAGAGCTACATTTTTTAAAGAAACTTTAAGAATTCTGGCAAAATTATTCAACTAATATAGTTTGTGATTTGGTTAATAGCTAGTTTTTGCAACTTGTTAGACTTGACATGAAATTTAAATTTGTCATATTCAACACATTCTTCCAAAAATGGTGTTAGACACATAGACGTGCGTCAATCACATTGTCCACAACATATATTATTTTTTTTCCTATTTTTTGTCGATGTCAGTTGATTGCGGATGATATAATCTTTTTGACTTTTTAATTAAATGTTTTTCGCTTTTATTAAAGGAATGGAAAAAAAAAACTTATTTTTATGATATTAAAAAAACTTTTTTGGATACAATTTTTATTTTATAGAAATTATGAAGTTTATGTAATTTCTTACAATTTGTTTTGGGATAAATTAGGGCATAACAGAAAAAAAAATTGATGTGTAATACTTCCAATAATAAAAAACATATTCCTACAATAGAAAAAGAATCTCTACTTTGATTATAACCCTCCACACAATGAATGCATTAATGACAGCCAACTAATAGAAATTAAAATTATTTAAAGTGTAATAATTATACAAATGGATTTTGAAAATTCCATGATTGAATTAAATCATTAATGAAAAGATGATGTAGATGTCTACAACTTTCCAAGGAAGAGAATAGGTGTGGTGCTCGAGCAAGTGACTGATATTTTCAAAAAACCAAAACAAAACACACAAACAAAACCTTTTTTTTTTTTTCTTTTGTGTTTTGATTGAATAATTGTAGTAGAAGGAAAATGAACGATCACAAAATAAGTGGTAGGTCCTCTCCATAACCCATAAAAAAATTGTGTTCTTAAATCATACACGTATCGTGGAAATATGAAAATCATCCAAAACACGATATCAATACTTTACGATAATTTTAATTTAAAGTCAGAAGACATAAATATTTTTATAAAGATTTATTATGGTAAAATCCAAAAAGCATTCCTTCTTCCACGTCGAGAGGGCATAACTACCATTTTTTATAAAGAAAAATTTATAAAAAAAACACTTTTCTTATTTTCTAATTCGAAAATTTTGACAAATAAATCTTAAATTCATTATCGTATGTAATTTTAATACATGTTAATAAAATTTGTACATATATAACATGAATAAATATAAGTTTAGTTACAGTACAATTGTATAAACCTTTTGTTATTTATTCGAATAGTCTAACGAATTATTATTTTACACAAAAGTTTGATCAAATTTACTATTTTAATATTTCTTACCGATCATTTCTTTTAGAAATAAGTATAGTACAATAATATTAATACCAAATTGTAAGAAGTTTATTGTGGGTTATGAACTTTCCAAAATACTTCTCTTTTCAAAATCTATAAGAGTAAGAAACATTTCATGAAAAAAGAAAACATTTCAACAAGTTGCTTCGAGTGAGAAAACATAACATATGTATTTGATACAACACTATATATTTGAATTTTCTAGAAACAAATCGAGGCACATTTGATAACTGTATCAACGAGATGATTTGTATAATATATCGTCTTATGTAGCAAATAAAAAATGAGACGTATATTTATATTTTCAATATTAACAATATATTATATTCGACATATATTTGAGATCTAAATAGAGATATGTTCACTTTTAAACTAGAAAAATATAAAAAGAAAATAAACAAAATCTTAAAAAATGAAGGAACATATATTAATTTTCTCTTTAAAGATGGAGAATTGTAAAAATTGATAAAATTGATAAAATATTTACGAAATATATCAAAATGTTAGTTATAATAAACAATGATAGAATTAAATTGATGAGCTTAGTTTATCGATGATAATAATGATAGTCTATTAATAACTATCATTAATAGAGTCTAAAATTTTGTTATATTTGTAAATATTTTAGCTCGTTTTGCTATATTTAAATTTTTTTCCTTCAAGATAATATTGCATTAGTTGAATATCAACCATAATTAATAAATAACAACAAAGAAACAAAGTCAAATTTTGAAAAAATGAGGCTAAGTAAGTAAATAAGTAAACATTTTGAAATTATGACGAGAAGATTATGTAATTAATCAATGATGTTTCAAAAATCAAAATGGTTACAAAATTAATTAATAGTAAATCTAGAAATTATGTATTTCTTATTTAAAAGTTTAGAAGATTAGAAGATGAAAGATAATATGAAGTTACTAAATTTTAGTACATTTCCGAAATATAAGTTATGTAATAGACTAAATTCTAAAAAAAATCTTCATGATAAAGAAACTACATTCTTACCAATAGAAGACAGAATTAAACCCTATTTTATTTTTTATGATCATCATGGAACAAATTGGATTATACTTTCATAATGATCTTTATGAAACAAATGATTAATTTCAATATTTAAACATGCTAATCTCAAAGCTAATTAGAAATGTTTTCAAAGTACGCATTATTTATGAATTGAAACCATAGAATTAAAAGAGAGACATCAAATTCAAAACAATGGTTTAACCACCGTGTAGCCACCATCAACGACCAAGTCTTGACCACTTATATAAACCGATTCATCAGATGCAAGAAACAAAGCAGCCTCAGCTATATGGCTAGACTTCAATGTCACACCCTTCAAGCTTGCCTTCGAACAAACAACCTCTTCAAACTCAGTCGCTTCCAAGTTCAAACCCTTCATGGTCATCGTCGTTGCCACCCCGTGCGGCGACACGCAGTTCACCCTAATCCCATAAGCCCCAAGCTCCCCACAACTCGTCCTCACCACCCCCAACACCGCGTGCTTTGAGCTTGTGTATGACATATACGATAAATTCACAGCAATTTGCGCTGCCGTGCTCGCTATACAAATGATCGACCCTCGTATATTTTGCTTCACCATTGCTCGTCCAGCGTGCTTAATCGTCGCAACCACCTTTAGGTTTAAGAATACTCATGTTAAAGTATATTCTCATGTATATCAACAACTTTTGGATCGAACACTAATGGCTCCATTTCATAATAATTCAAACTTTTTTTTTTTTAATTTTGTAAATTAAAGTTTTTAAAAACCAATTTCACCTCTACGTTGTTATTCACTTTCTAATTATATTTTTAAAAAACCGAGTCCTTTTTGAAAGCTCATAAGTGTTTATAGAATTTAACAAAGAATTCAAAGTTTTCTTTCAGAAATGTGAAAAGCATTGTTAATTTGGAAGGGGAAAAAAGCATAAATTTCAGAACATAAAACTTAAAACATGAAATTGTTGTAAATGGAGCAAAATTAAAATTTTTGAGTTTAGTGTCATAACATAACATACTCCTCGGACGTTGGTTGACATTACGTTGTCGAAGTTGGACATGTCGAGATCTAGAATTGTAGAGGAAGAGCCCGAGATGCCAGCATTACTGACAAGAATGTCGAGGCGGCCATGTTTTTCGACGGTGTAGCTCACCATTTCTTCAACTTGCTTCTCATCTCTCACATCACAATGACAAAAGCTCGCTTGGTCAATACCGATGGATGCAACCACCTGCTGCCCTAGTTTGTCGTTGATGTCAGCAACGACAACAAAAGCACCATTGGCTGCAAACAACCTTGCAATCTCCTCGCCGATGCCGCTGGCAGCTCCTGTTATGAGAGCCACCTTCCCATGCAGCCTCCTACTTGAGAAATCTTGTGAAGATATAGTGTGCAAAATCCAGATTGTTGTAATTGAAATTAAGAGAGAAAATATAGAGATATTGTTACCTTGTTGGGTTAGACATTATTGTTGAGATGTTATTCAAGCTTGAAGCTGCTATGAGTTTTTACCTTTTTAGCTTACATATATGTTCAAATTTTCAAAAAGCTTATATAGGCTCTTTAAAGAGGAATATATTTGAACTGATTTTTATGTATGATTGAATGATATTCGTAGAAACTCTCAAGAATATCATAAGAATCTTGTGGTCAATATAGTTACAAAAGGAAAAAGTAGTAATAAATTGACATTACATTATTGTATAAATGTAAACCATTATGTTGTAGATCATAGATTAAGATATCATCTCATGGATGAAATAGATTCGTCACGAATTTATTGAGATATGAGAGCCACAAGACACAAAATACTAGAAGTACTGGTAGTCAATTTGCATTCAGTTTTCGCAAAATATTAAACTTTAGTTGTTGTCCCGTTGAAAAAACTTAAAGAAATAACGTACTATTATAATAATCTTTAGTTCTAAATCGTCGTCATTAAAAACTCTTTAGTCTTAGTTATGATTTTATTTGGTATTCTCTAGTTTTTTAATGAAAAAAAGGTAAGAATAATATACAAATGCTTAAAAAGAGCTAGTGAGATATCCATAAAATCATCGGAATGATTTAATATTTCATTTTCATATTGGTCAAATGTTTTAAATTTGGTATGTGATTTTTTCTTCAATTTGGAGTAGTATTTTAATTTCCACATTTATTCTTGCATTTTTCTTGTTGTCCCTCCATTTAATTTCTCTACAAATAGTGGTAGGGTAGGTCGTCGTTTTCAATCAAATGGTATTAGTTAATTTAGTTTCGTAGTTTCTTAAATTTATGAATACACTCTATGGTCGTAAAATTGCCTTAAGTTCCATATTAGAAAAGAATTTTTCAAACAGGTTCGGGTATATATTATGATTACTACGAGCTTTTCACTATTTATAGATTATTTGCTAAAATGAAGTAGCTGGATATGTCAGCTAAGTAAAGTTTGATGTGAAATTTTTTTATCGAAACATTAACTTTGCCTTTTATGCCAAGTTTCTCGTTGATATTTTGAGAAGTTAATCGTTATTAACAAAAGATACAAATCCATTTCAAGAAACTAGAAGCCAAAATACATTGAAAAAAATATCTAGCTCTTGTTTGTTTGTTTGCAGCTGTTAAGAATGTCAGGAATCACATGGTCAATGTCCAAGTTAATGCCAAGAGGAAAAACAGTAGTAATAAATTAACAAATACACATTTGTTGTATGTCACCCGTGAACATATATACACAAATTAGTATTTTCACACGTGCTTTGTATGTAAGCACGTTTACATACATAATTTGAAGGGCAAAAAATAATTTAGAAAAACTATTTATAAAAATGTAACATTTGATTTTTTATGGATCGGAATGTAAATGTTTTGTTAAGTTTTGTATATTTTTTATGTAAATAAATGATTTATTTATTATTTTTTATATGTTATACTCGCTAAAAAAATTAAATTGAATTGAAAAGACTTTGAGAGGAGAGAACAAAAATAGAGGGAAAAAAATGAAACTCTAATGTTGGTGAAAATTGTCGAAGAAAACTTTGTTTTTTATTTGTAATTCTCAACATTCCAATATTAATTATATTTTTAGTTGATAATTATAGGATAGTTAATACATTTAGTATTTATATTTAAATTACAACAAAAGCTGCTTTTAGCAAAGAAATTATAGTGACGAAAAACATTTAGTTGCATCTAGTTATGGGAATTGTGAATTTTTCTTGTACAATATTTCTGAGACGATTTCATATTTTTGTCCTCTTTTAGGCATATAACTTTTATAGTTTTGCCTTTAATTCGTGTTTTATTCCAAAAGGCTTCATACAAATGAATAAAATTATTGTTCACATTTAATTAATATCCAATAATGATCATTTCCTTACATGAGCTTTTTGTTTGTACTCCTAACAATGACTTTTTGTTCCCACGTATTTTTTGTATATGTTATATGTTGTGGGTAGGAATATTATATGTTACTTTAACTAATATTCTAAATTTATCCAAAAAAATCAATTTAATTTGTTAAAATAATGAAATAGCCAATTAGATTGATACTTATTACGATCTTAATTACAGTAGATACGACAGCAGTTGCATATAGTAGAGATAAAAGCAAAGAAAGTAGTAACACACAATATTGTTAATTTAGTTCAATGACACATCTATTTCTGGGGTTTCTACCCACGATATAAAATTTTATTAATTAATCAGATTATAAGTATAATTTTATAACATATAGTATAGAGTTTACGGTGCAACATTTACTCTATATGGTGCTAATTATTCAAACAGATTACAAGTTTATATCAAAACCAAACATGAGGATAATTCAGTCACATAAAATCTACCCCTTAATCAGTGCCTCATTCATTACACTGATTCAAAGTGCTACTAATGAAGATCTTCTCCTCGATCAAGTTTCTCATCAATCATCTGATCAGGTACTGAATGTTCTATATCTTCGTACACTTCACAAGGATGATATATACTATGTGCCTCTTATTTTAAACTTAAAGATAAAGCAAATTAACACTTACGCGCATTTACCGGCCTACGCACATTAACACTTACGTGCCGAATAACCATCAAGATTCTTTGGAGTGTATTAAAGACATTACATTAATGATTTGACCGCAGTGAAGCCTCCATCTACAATCAAGTTTTGTCCACTTATGTAAACCGATTCATCTGATGCAAGAAACATAACAGCCTCTGCTATATGGCTAGCCTTCAACACCACACCCTTCAAACTCGGCTGTGAACTGAAAAACTCTTCAACCTCACTCTCTTCCATTTTAAAATTCTGGCAAGTCAGCGGCGTTGCCAACCCGTGCGGTGACACGCAGTTCACCCTTATTCCATACGTCCCTAGCTCCCCACAGCTCGACCTCACCACCCCCAACACCGCATGCTTTGAGCTTGTGTATGCCGTTAACGATATATTCAAGGAAATTACTGATGCCGTGCTCCCCGTGCAGATGATCGACCCTCGTATTTTCTGCTTCACCATTGCTTGTCCAGCATGTTTGATCGTTGCAACCACCTTTAATTTAATTTTAAGAATACATGGCTTAAGAAAGAATTTCAAACGTATCATAACTTTTCAATATACAAGGCTTCCTATAATACTACTCCATACATACAACCTCAAACAAAATTTTACTACCAAATGGACGAGCTTATGATGGAGTAAAATATGGATTAGTATAACATACTCCACGAACGTTGGTCGAAATTACGTTGTCGAAGTTAGACATGTCAAGCTCTAGAATTGAAGAGGGTGTCTCTGCAATGCCAGCATTGCTGACAAGAATGTCGAGGCGGCCATGTTTTTCGATAGTATAGCTAACCGTTTCTTCAACTTGCTTCTCGTCTCTCACATCACAATGATGAAAGTTAACTCGGTCGACACCGATGGACGTAACCACTTTCTGACCTACTTCATCGTTGATGTCAGCTATGACAACAAAAGCACCATTGGCTACAAATAGCTTTGCCGTCTCTTCCCCGATACCGCTGGCAGCTCCAGTTATGAGAGCCACCTTCCCCTGCAGCTTCCTACATGAGGAATTATGTAAAATAGTCACGAGGTTATGAAGATATATACTGCAAAAATCCAGATATGGTTGTAATGGATATTAAGAGATAAATAATTATAAAGATATTGTTACCTTGTTGGTTTCGACATTGTTGAGATCTTATTCAAAGGTTCAAGCTATATGCTTTTGGCTATATGTTCAAAATTTCATACAAACTATATATATATATATAAAAGCTATCTTTAAAGAAAAATATATCAACACTGATCTTTATGTGTATGATTGAAAGATATTTTGAAATCATTAAAAAGACAAAGATTTTAGTATAGTCACAATAACAATTAAGTTAATCCCAAATTAAAACGTGTTTGTAAAGTAGCTAAAATTTAATACTTTCACTATTTATATAAATTATTTGCTAAAGTGAAATAGCTAGCTTATATGTCAAGCTTTATATACAAGTCAAGCTAAAACAGCTTGATGTGAAAAAGAAATAAAATTAATCGAAACATCAACTTGCCCTTAAGCCAGTTTAATTTCTTGCTGATATTTTTGAAAAACTAATCGTTACTAACAAAAGATACAAACCCATTTCAAGAAATTAGAAGCCAAAATACATAAAAAGAAAAAATCTCTAGCTCTCTTGTTTGCAACTATAAAGAATGTCAGGAATCACATGGGTCAATGCCCAATAAGTTAATGCCAAAAGGAAAAGGTAGTAATAAATTGACAAATAATACACATTTGTTGTACATGATCACCTGTGAACTTATTATTTTCATATACACATTAATATTTTAACATGTGCTTCATTTGTTGGGGCAAAAATAATAATAATAAAACGAAAAATTTACACTATGTAGAAATTAAAAATTACTAAAAAAACAAAAATTTATTAATACATTCAAAATATTTTATATTTTTTTATGTAAATAAATGGTTTATTTATCATTTTACATGTAATACTCATTGGAAAATTTAAATTGAATTGAAATTAAAAGACTTTGAGAGCAGCGGATTGAGAGAACAAAAATAAACTCAAATGTTGGTGAAAATTGTTGAAGGAAACTTTGTTTTCTTACTTGCAATTCTTAACATTCCGATATTAATTATATTTTTGTTATCGGTAATTATTGGATAGTTAATAAATTTACTGTTTGTACTTAAATTACAACAAAAACTGCTTTTAGCAATGAAACTATAGCGATGAAGAACATTTAGTTGCAACCAGTAATGGAAATTTATGGATTTTTTCTAGAGAAAGATACAAAGAGTTAGTAGGTGCACTCAAGCAATCCACTAGGTGGACATCCTTTTAGTACCCTCATCTTTCCCGATACGTAACAACCACTTTCTGGCCTACTTCATCGTTGATGTCAGCTATGACAACAAAAACACCGTTGGCTACAAATAGCCTTGCTGTCTCTTCCCCGATACCGCTGGCAGCTCCCGTTATGAGAGCCACCTTCCCATGCAGCTTCCTACATGAGGAATTTCGTAAAATAGTCAAGAGGTTATGAAGATACTGTGTGCAAAAATCCAGATATGGTTGTAATGGATATGAAGAGATGAATAGTTATAAAGATATTGTTCCCTTGTTGGTTTAGACTAATTGTTATATGCTTTTGGCTATATGTTCAAATTTTCACACAAACTATATATATAAAGCTATCTTTAAAGAAAAAAATCTCTAACTGATTTTTATGTGTATGATTGAAAGATATTTTGAAATCATTGAAAATATCCAGCACAAAAATTAGAAAACTAAATTAAAACCCACAGTGCAATAACCACTCTTTTAGGCGATTTTTCGAATTTCTCAAATAAAAAACTATCATTACATCAACTATCAGTAATAGTAAATTATGCGCTATCATCGATAGCTGCGATCAATTTTTATCACAGATAGTTACTATCTGTGATAACTTTCGATTTGTCACCATTACAAGTTTTTTTTTTCTTTATTGATTTTGAAAACTATAATTATTAGTAGTTTATCAATCATAGGTAATTGTTAGCTGTCATAGGTTGCTATCATTGATAGATGCTATCAGTGGTAGCTTTCAATTTGAGAAATGTGCTATCAGTTGCTATCATCAATATTGACTTTCCATTATAGCTTCAATCAATGATAGCCAATGAATGATATATTTGATAGTTTTCACGATTTCATTAGTTGATCAATGAACATTTGCCATTTTTTAAATATTTTATCCCTGAATTATTTTTTTAAATTTATTTATTAAAGGTTGCTATTGGCTATAATTTTCCAAAAGTACAAGCACCAATAAATTGATAATAAATTTGTGGAAGGCCCATAAAGATATTATTCCATGGACAAAATAAATTTGTCAAAAAAGATATACCATAGGTAGACAAAATATGTAAAGTGATAATATGTGTGTGGCCCTAAAAGATGTGCCAGGAGGCTTGTTTAATTGATTTGACTCCGTTGTAAATTTTTATACCGTCGAAGCGAATCTAACTCAATTATTATTGGGTGCACCCTCATCATTTCCTATATATATTCAATAAAATACAGAAAATACAAAGTTCAATATAAACCAAGGCTAGAGATAATCTCATACGAGAAATCAGTAAAGCACATTAATATATAAGAGCAATACTAGCAAATCAGTAATCTTTAAAGACCGTAAACCAGTGAGGTTGCATATTTCTTCCCAATGTTTGCTATACGGTTGAATATTTGTTATTAAAAAGTCTCTTGTTCCTCCCCAACAAATAACCCAAACTGTAGCCACCATCAGGTTAAAGCGAATCACCTCTTTTTGGTTCTTGATATTGATGGAGCATATATGTTGACAAAGAAAATTATGAATTTTCTTTTGCACCACAATATTTCTGGTAATGATTTCATATTTTCGTCCACCTTTGGGCATAAATCCAAAAGTTATCATGCAAATGAATAAAATCGTTGTTCACAGTTAATTAATATCCAATGGATCATTCCCCTTTTTTGACCAACTTGAGATTTTGTTTGTACTCCTAATGGTCTCTTTATTTTTACGTATTTTTTTTTTTATAATTATGAGTATATTGAAATGTCACCATACTTCAACAACAAGAAGCGGGCTTTTTAAATATAGAAAAATTGACCAAACTATTTACAAAGTTATAATAAAATTTTCTACATTCAGTGCATGTACAACTCATATATAGAAACGGCGGATAGAACATCTATCAATATATTTTTTCTTTTTTTCTTCTTCTTTCTTTCTTTCTTTTCTTTTCTTTTTTTTTTTTTTTTTTTTTTTTTTTTGCTATTCCTTTGTATAGTTTGACATTTTTTTATCGGTAAAAATTTCTAAATAACGTACTATGAAAATATTCGATTATTGTGGTTACATGAAACAAACATTAGAAAGCGAAAAACAGGCCATGGGTGAACTTGTTACTTTAAATTAATTCCAATGAGTTGTTTGGCGATGATGGAGAAACCTTTGACAAAAATTGTGTTTTCTTTTTAATTGAGTCTGCATCAAAGTTGAGATAGATTTTCTAATTTAGTTTAGGAGAGTATAAGTTTGCAGAGTGGATCGAGTAAGCTTCACTAAAAAAATAGACAAACTACTTGGTGTAGGGGTAGGAATATTATATGTTACTTTAACTACTATTCTAAATTTATCAACAAAAAAAAAAAACCAATATATATATTTACAATATGAGACGAAACTAATTTATTTTATTTAATGATCCATATGGAACCAAAGTCAAAAGGTCTTTTTTGTAATAAAGAGATGAACTTAAATACAAATGCAAAATCTCTCAATGTCATTCCAAATTTGAATTGTTATTGGAAATTGAATATATCATAAATTCACATAATAAATGAAAAGAGAATTAAAGACATTACATTAATGATTTGACCGCAGTGAAGCCTCCATCAATAATCAAGTTTTGTCCACTTATGTAAACCGATTCATCTGATGCAAGAAACATAACAGCCTCTGCTATATGGCTAGCCTTCAACACCACACCCTTCAAACTTGCCTTTGAACTGAAAAACTCTTCAATCTCACTCTCTTCCATATACAAACTCCGGCAAGCCAGCGGCGTTGCCAGCCCGTGCGGTGACACGCAGTTCACCCTTATTCCAAACGTCCCTAGCTCCCCACAGCTCGACCTCACCATCCCCCAACACCGCATGCTTTGAGCTTGTGTATGCCGCTAACGATGTATACAATGAAAGTACCGATGTCGTGCTCCCCATGCAGATGATCGACCCTCGTATTTCTTGCTTCACCATTGCTCCTCCAGCATGTTTGATCGTTGCAAGTACCTTTAATTTAATTTAAAAAATTGCATGCATGGGTTAACGAAAATTTAAAACATATCGCAACTTTTCAATATACAAGACTTCATACGATGCTAATACTCTCTATAACATATTTTTTAAAAAATTGCAAACATAACAAAGTCAATGATAGATTTTTATCGCTCGTTAAACATAAAACCTTAAATAAAATTATTGTCAAATGAACGCGCCTATGATGGAGTAAAATATGGATTAGTATAACATACTCCACGAACGTTGGTCGAAAATACATTGTCAACGTTAGACATGTCAAGCTCTAGAATTGAAGAGGGCTTCTCTGCAGTGCCAGCATTGCTGACAAGAATGTCAAGGTGGCCATGTTTTTCGATAGTATAGGTCACGGTTTCTTCAACTTGCTTCTCGTCTCTCACATCACAATGATGAAAGCTAACCTGGTCGACACCAATGGACATAACCACTTTCTGGCCAAGTTCGTCGTTGATGTCAGCTATGACAACAAAAGCACCGTTGGCTACAAAAAGCCTCGCTGTCTCTTCCTCGATACCGCTGGCAGCTCCCGTTATGAGAGCCACCTTCCCATGCAGCTTCCTACATGAGGAATTTCGTAAAATGGTCAAGAGGTTATGAAGATACTGTGTGCAAAAAATCCAGATATGGTTGTAATGGATATGAAGAGATGAATAGTTATAAAGATATTGTTACCTTGTTGGTTTAGACATTGTTATATGCTTTTGGCTATATGTTCAAATTTTCACACAAACTATATATATATATATAAAGCTATCTTTAAAGAAAAAAATCTCTAACTGATTTTCATGTGTATGATTGAAAAATATTTTGAAATCATTGAAAATATCCAGCACAAAAATTAGAAAACTAAATTAAAACCCACGGGTGCGATAACCTCTCTTTTAGGCAATTTTCCGAATTTCTCAAATAAAAAGCTATCATTACAGCAACTATCAGTAATAGTAAATTATGCGCTATCACTGATAGCTGCGATCAATTTTTATCACAGATAGTTACTATCTGTGATAACTTTCGATTTGTCACCATTTCAAGTTTTTTTTTTCTTTATTGATTTTGAAAACTATCATTATTAGTAGTTTATCAATCATAGGCAATTGTTAGCTGTCATAGGTTGCTATTATTGATAGATGCTATCAGTGATAGCTTTCAATTTGAGAAATGTGATATCAGTTGCTATTATTGATATTGACTTTTCATGATAGCTTCAATCAATGATAGCCAATGAATGATATATTTGAGAGTTTTTAAGATTTTATTAGTTGATCAATGAACATTTGCCATTTTTGTAAATATTTTATCCCTGAACTATTTTTTTAATTTATTTCTTAAAGGTTGCTATTGGCTATAATTTTCCAAAAGTACAAGCACCAATAAATTGATAATAAATGTGTGGATAAGGCCCATAAAGATATTATCCCATGGACAAAATAAATTTGTCAAAAAAGATATACGACAGGTAGACAAAATATGTAAAGTGATAATATGTGTGTGGCCCTAAAAGATGTGCCAGCAAGCTTGTTTAATTGATTTGACTTCGTTGTAAATTTCTACACCGTCGAAATGAATCTAACTCAATTATTATTGTACGATTTCAAATTTTTTTTACATTATTATTATGCGGAGGACTAAAATTTAATTTGGTGAAAAGGATGAACTAGATAAGTCTTTTTTTTTTATTTCGAGATGGAAGGGGTACAAGTGGGAACAATAATACCATAGAACACGTTTTTTAATACAAATTATTAGAAATATAAAAGTACTCAATACATCTATCCAAATGTCTCAATGTTGTTATCACGCATTCCAATGTAAAGCACACTCTAAAACCTTGAAAAGGACGAAACATCACATAATATAGATTTGAAGGCCGTGAAGCCTCCATCAACGACCAAGTTTTGTCCACTTATATAAGTTGATTCATCAGATGCAAGAAACGCAACAACCTCAGCTATATGCCTAGCCTTCAACACCTCACCCTTCAAACTTGCCTTTGAACTAAAAATCTCTTCAGCCTCACTCTCTTCCATATTCAAACTTCGACAAGTCAGGGGCGTCGCCACCCCAAACGGCGACACGCAGTTCACCCTAATCCCGTATACCCCGAGCTCTAAGCAGCTTGATCTCATCACCCCCAACAATGCATGCTTTGAGCTTGTGTACGCTAGTGGTGCCCCGACAATCACCGACGCCACACTTGCCATGCAAATGATTTACTCTCGTATCTTTCTCTCTATCATTACTCGTCCAGCGTGCTTGATTGTTGCAATCATCTTTTTTACAAATGAAGGAAAAAAAATTAAACGCTATAACCCCATTAGGTTAAACTTCAGGGTTAATATATATAACATACTCCACGGACATTGGTTGCCATTATGTTGTCAAATTTGGACATGTCAAGCGTTAGAATTGAAGAAGTGAGACAACCTATGATCCCGGCATTGCTAAACAGAATGTCGAGCCTACCGTGTTTTTCAATGGTGTAGTTCACTGTTTCTTCGACTTGCTTCTCATCTCTCACGTCGCAGTGGTGAAAGCTGGCTTGATTGACACCGATGGAGTCTACCACTTTTTGGCCCAATTCGTCATCGATGTCAGCTACGACAACGAAAGCACCGTTGGCTGCAAACAGCCTCGCCGTCTCCTCACCAATGCCGCTGGCAGCTCCAGTAATGAGAGCCACCTTCCCATGCAGCCTGTGAGAGGAATTTTGTACATAGCCAAAAGATCTTATAAAGATTGTGTGTAAATAAATCCAGATGTTAGTAACGACCGATAATAAAAGAGAGAAATTTGTATTGCTTAGAGAGAAGAAAAAAAAATATTGTTACCTTGGTTTAGACATTGTTGAGATTATCCTCGTCTTCAAACTAAAAGTGATTTTTAAATTGTTTAAGTTTTGCACATGAGAATTAATAAGTTCTTAAGAAAAATATCTAGATATTTTGTAGATGTATGAAAAAGTCCAAGAGATGCAAAATTTGATATAATTAGAAACAGGTTTTTTTAGGTAAGATATGAAATTCAAAACAACACATCACTCTTATGTCAAATCTAAACTTTGGTAACCAATTTCCTCATAGAACATCTCTAGTGGCCCACTCCTTTCTTTTTTCTATACAATTATTCAAACGTCATTAAGTTGAGTACCGTGGTTGAATTGATCCATTCATATATTAGTATTTCGTCCCATTGTAAAAGATGGTTATTTATGAAATCATTAACTATTGAGAGACTAAAATTGTCATTAATAAATTAACTTGTTCATTGTTTATTTGCTAATCGATTTACTTTCTAATCATACTCAAACGTTTACAAGATTTCGATTGAGAAAAGATAAAGTGTAAACATCATAAAAAAATTATATATTGAATTTGTAAAATAAATTTTAAAAGAAAAAAGATCATAAACCACACTATGGAGCTAGCACCAAAAGATTGGTGAAACAAAATTCTCAATGATCTATCTATATGAACCCCATTTGAATATCTTAAATCAAAGACGAAGACATTTGGCCACATTCAGAAAACAAAATAAAATAAACAACAAATAAAATCATAAACTTAAAAGTTAAAAGTGCAAAAAAAAAAAAAAATTTGTCTTCCATTTTTATCGTTTTTCTTCTCGATTTTTTTTTCTATTCTTCTGCATTTCTTTTAAATACTTTTGTTTGCACTTCCTTTCCATCTTTCTTTTGCAATTTTTCTTTTTCTTTTCCATTGTCTTTTTCTCTTTTTCTGCAATTTTTATTTTATTTTTTTATTCAAAATACCGTTATTTGATTTAAAATCGTGTACATTGTGAAAAAAAAATCGTTGGATATTAGATAGCCAAATCTAAACTTACAAAAAAAAGAGTCAAATCTAATCAAAGAATCTTTAAAAAAATCATCGAGATTCTACCCAAATTACCAAAAAAATCAAATAATAGTCGAATCTAAACGATCGAGAGAATCTTTAAAAAAATCTAATCTAAACAATTATGTAGAAAGAATAATTGGTATATTGGAAGATTATATTGTTAGGAAATGGTTAGGGGATGGATGGATACATTTACCTCTTTCTAGTTAGCCTGCTAACATCATTTGCAACTCTTCTTTTATGTATAGGTTCGATCTAACATGTTTACACTTAAACATCTTCACTAATTAAGCGACTACTATTCTCCTTTCCACCAACAAACCGATCATGCTACTCCTTTCACTAATCCTTTCACTAATGTTATTACACATGATATATATTACATTGTATATAACTTTCCTATATACAAAAATAAATTGTTAGATACTACGTGGTTACATCTCAAAAGTTAATTGAAAATAAGGAAAATAGTCTATCTTATAAATTAAAAGTTTCATGTCAATACGCAAATTATAAAAACAAAAAATTAAAAGAAAACTTCAAACAAATTAAAAAGTTCCAAAACATCGTTTAGATTAGTAGAGAAATATTCTAAGCTTTTTAAAAAGTTTATAAATTAGTATGTTTTATATAATAAATTTCAAAATTCACCATTTATCCCAACGTGGATTCTATAGAAATGTGAGTTTTTCTTTTGAAAAAAAAAACAGAGAACATTCATAAACTAAACCAAAATCACCATCTGCCTTAAAAGTAGCTAAGGCAAATCATTCAGACATACAAAAAAAGAAAAAAATCCAACCCATTGTCATCTAGAGATGTTGGAAAGTGTTGCTGCGCCATGGAGGAACTGTACCATTGCTCTGAAAGCTATTAGGGCTTTGGAATTACCCAAGTGCAGTTACCCAAACTTAGAAAGGGTTATAATTCCACCAATAATTACTACACTTTGGAATCGCTTCTAGCATGTCTTGGTATTTATATCCGAATGTGAAAATAACACTCTTCCATTCACCTTTTAACATTTATTATGCCCATAATCCCACAAGTTATTTCCAACATCTCATCAACTTTTTCAGAGAAGGAAGAAGTAAAGTTTACAAAGTCAAACACAAAATTTTCAAATTCAATCGCGGCAAGCATAAGACAGTACTGGCTAGTGCCATTGTCGGACCTCAGGCATCAGACAACTAATCGAACATAGTACGAGTCTCTTTACACACAAAGAAATAATCTCCTCAACAAAGCCAACAAGCTTTGAAGCATTGTCTCCACCCAATTAACCACATTCATATGATCAATACAATCAGACTCTACGTACCCAAAGTTAACCCCCTAGAAGCGAAGCAATGAAATGTGAAAATTGAATCGAGTTGAAAATTTGATATATATCATTATTATTGTACCTGAAAAAACGTAGCAAAACCCAATGCGTATGCTTTAGCTTATTTAATGCGATTAGAAAAGTCAATTCAGTAAATAAATTTGTAACACTCGTAAAGGTATGAAAAGGAAGACAAAATAGGCCTATTGTTGGCCTTCTTCAATGCCAATTAAACCCATAATTGTGTATGTATGTATGTATATATGTATATATACATTGACTTTTCTTTTTTCTTGTCTTTTTTTGTAACTTGAAAGTTTATGATATTGGCTAAAATCCAACTATTAAAATATTTTATGAATTTATGTCTTCAAGTCGGGTGAATGTGGATGAGAAAATTTCTAATACTACTATTTTCACTTTGATTGTTTTCAATCTGTGTGAGAGACACAGTTTCTTTATAACTAAACAATGAATTGAGATAGTAAAAAAGAAAAGAAAAGAAAAGAAAAGAAACAGTATATCTTTTCTAACAAACACTAACAAAGCCACAAGAAATAGTAGCATTTAGCTGCTAAAATGGAGGGAACTGTTCGAGATAAGGAGAAGGGAAGAATCTACTACTTCTTCTAGCCAAATACTCGAAAATATCTCATAATATTATTATGACACACCTAAAAACATCTGAAAAGGATAAAGTTATTGATATGTGTTTGAATCAACTTTCTCATTGTTTAAATAAATATTTACGAGTACAAAAAAATGTTGTTTATAAACACTTAAAGTCAATCAAAACGGTTCAATTGTCACATTTTTTTTTAATACTAATGATAATGAAAAAAATATCTTAAAATCATTTTTCAAAAGTTAAGGACGAAAGGGTCACATGTAAAATAACTCAAACCAAATAGAACTTAATCCAAAATTCTAGAACTAAAATTATATTTTACCCATTTCGTTTACTTTGGAATTTTTGTGTTTTTGGTCCATAATTAAACCTTCAAAATTACAAATTTAATCTTTGAAGATTTCATCTTTTAAGATTTACGATCCTAAAATCCAAATTTATCATAAATTTATTAAATATAAAACTAAAAGTGTTTTAGAGACCTACTATTAAATACTTCTAAAAATTTAATGACCAATTACACACAAAATTCATAATAAAAAGACTAAATTTGTAATTTAACTTCTTCTCCTTGTTACTTTCTTTAGGCGAATCACTTGTGTGTAATGTATCATTGTTAAATTACATCATCATTTTAAAATAAAAGTGATTTTTAGGCATAAAAAAAGATTTTGATCATCCTAAAATCAATCTCAAATATGATCTTAAGGCCCCTTCTTTGGTAAACATTTTATTATCCCGTTGTTTATGAAAATTAAGCATATATATTTCTTCTTATATCTTTGATTACAATAATATGTTTTGTATCATTTACTGTGTATAATAGTTAAATTCTTAGCTAAATTAAACAACTTTTTAGAAACAACTTTTCTTTTCCAAAATTAGGTTTTGTTTTTTAGATCATTTATAAAATGTAAATGACAAAGGATGAAGATTAGACGAAAGTAATGTACAGAGTTTTAATTTTCAAAAAACAAAAAAAAAAACAAAATAATTATAATCCAACGAGACCTAAGTAACCAACTTTCGAAAAAATCAACCAAAAATCAAATTTTAATTTTCTCCATTCTTGACTTGAATATTCCATTTAATTCATTGCATCAGTTCTTATTTCAATTAGGAGTGTTCATCACAAAGTTCCAACTTCTCAAATGTTTCCAAATTATTATTTAGCACATCAATTAATTAATTAATTACTTAAACCCTTAGAAATTAGAGAATTACATCACTGATCTAACGGCTGTGAAGCCACCATCAACGACCAAGTTTTGACCACTAATATAAACTGATTCATCAGATGCAAGAAACAAAGCAGCCTCAGCTATATGGCTAGCCTTCAACACCACACCCTTCAAGCTTGCCTTTGAACTAACAATCTCTTCAAACTTACTCTCTTCCATTTTCAAACTCTGGCAAGTCAGTGGCGTCGCCACCCCATAAGGCGACACGCAGTTTACCCTAATACCGTATGCCCCTAGCTCAGCGCAGCTCGACCTCACCACCCCCAACACTGCATGCTTTGAGCATGTGTACGCCATCAGTGCCATCCCACCAACCGTCGCTGCCACACTCGTCGTGCAGATTATCGACCCACGTATGTTCCGCTCTACCATTGCTTTTCCCCCGTGCTTGATCGACGAAACCACCTTTTTATGGATATAATGTAGATGAAGAAAATTCTATTGAGTAGACCTTTCAAATCTTAATTATCTGTTTAATAATCCTAAATTAATTAAATATGGTGGATTAAAATAAATGTGACATACCCCACGGACATTGATCGCCATTACATTGTCAAAGTCGGACATGTCAAGTTCTCGAATTGAACTGAGAGAACCAGTGATGCCGGCGTTGCTGAAAAGAATGTCGAGGCGACCGTGTTTTTCGATAGTGTAGCTTACTATTTTTTCGACTTGTGTCTCGTCTCTCACGTCACAGTGGTGAAAGCTGGCTTGGTCGATGCCAATGGAGGCTGCCACCTTATGACCTAGTTCGTCGTCAATATCCACTACAACAACAAAAGCACCGTTACCTGCAAAAAGCCTGGCCGTCTCCGCGCCGATGCCGCTGGCTGCTCCTGTTATGAGAGCTACCTTCCCATGCAGCCGCCTGTGAGAAATTTTGAACATATATACAGATATAGCCAATGGCGCTTGAGAAAAATTGTGATGTGTTAAATCAAAAAATTTCTGATGGAAATGAGTATTTGTATGAAGAGAAGATGTTGCAGTTACCTTGGTGTAGACATTGACATTGTGTTAAGATCGTCTTCAAGCTTTTGGCTATGTTCAAATTTGTATATAATCGTTTTATATATAATCTCATTTAATTAAAATAAATTTTAACCATATGTCAATATCTTAACGTTCCAATCAAAGTCATCAATGTTTTAATTAATTGAGGGATTAATTTGATTATTCATTAAGATCGTCCTTCCAACTTTAAAAGTTTTTCTATGAAATTTAAATAGTTTATCTTTTTTTTTTTCTATTTTCAGAAAACCCTTTACATTAAAAATTGTAGAAGAAAATTTAACTTAAAAAGGTAAGAAAATTATTAATCAAATATAACGCATATTTAAAAATAAAAATAAAAAGTTTGATAATTGCAATTAGTGAATTCAAGTCTCAACCATTTATCTAACTTTTAATATCCTTTATATTATATGAGAAATTTGTGATTTAATGGTGTTTTAATGGATTTAGACTAAAGGGCACCAAGATAATTAAATTGTTCTTTAATATCATATTTATTGTATGTATTAAAATCGTAGGTAAAACTCAATTTATGTTCATCAACTTTGATGGTTGTAAAACTATAAACTACTAATGAAATGAGAGTATAAAACAAATTCACATTATGAAAAAGTTTGTGTTAACTAAATTGATAAAACTAAGAATGAAACGATCAGATGAGAAGGTAACGAGCAGAAAATAAAAATGAAATTGAATATTTGAGAGTGACTTTCATTGTCTCATTGTTGATACGATTCAATAACAATCAATGTGTTGGCAGAATATCAGTGGAGATCAATAAATGTTTTGATAGAATGTTGGTATTGCATTGAATATGATCGTTGATGTTTAAATTTGACTTAAATTTGACCTATGATTTAAATTTATTAGAAAATTTTCTTCTGATTACAACAGTCGCATGTAAAAGTAATGTTTTGTTCTCGTATCATGTATGATACACTAGCTTCTTAAACGAATTTTTTCTTTTCTTCCACTCTTCTCATTCTCTTTCTTGTTCCTTAATTATTAGACATAATTGCAAATTTTTTCTCCATTCATTTGAATTCTTCATCTCGCTTCTTCGACTTCTTCTATTTCTTCATCATATGCATATACTACAACTTTTTCTTGATTTTTCTTTTCCATTCATTTGAATTCTTCCTTCCACTCTTTCCTCTAACTTAGCTTTTTCCTCTAGTTTTTTTTTTTTTTTTTGATCTTTAGGACAAAGAAGACATAAGAAAAAAATAATGTCAAAGAAAACTTAGAAAAAAAAAACAGAAGAATAAGTAATTTTATCCATGAAGAATGAAGCAAAAGATCATTTTTCGAGCGTATTTTAAACTAAAACTATATTTTATTAAAGTTGTTGATATGTCGAATTTGATGGATATTTCTTTAAAAGATATTAGAAAAACAAAAAAAAAATTGAAAAGTTAAACTAATAGCTAAACATAGGTAAATTGTTTGGAGCAATGAGTATGTTATTATAATTTTAGGTTTTTATAAGGGTCTTTTCAGAAATATAATAAAGCGACAAAATATTTAGAACAATTCAAAAAAGCTAATAGGCCACCATGGAAAATATAAAAAATACACTGTCAACAACGCGCGCATAATATATTTGATATACAATCGTTTAAATTTGATTTGGCTACAATTTATTTTTTTAATTTTATCGTTTAATTTTGTTACGTTTAAATATGGCTAAAACATTTGATTCTTTATAAACAATCTTTTTAGATTTAGTTACCTAAAGTTAAATGACGTAAAAAAGATGAAGAAAATAAGAAAAGCACGGAAAAAAAATAGCAGCAAAAAAAGGAAGAAGACAATAAAAGAAATGGGAGAAAAAAAAAGATAAAGATGGAATGTCAAATCTAGAATATTTAAAAAATTACTAACTTGGTGAATTTTGTTAGATGGGTTGTAAATAGTTTGATATTTTATTACATCTATGAAAATTTATCATATTATAATTGAGTTGTAATATTTGTATTTAAAGTATAAATTATTTTATTTGAATGTATTTGTTGCGTAAATTATGAAGAAAATATAATCAAAACTGAAGCAAATGTAACTCATTCGACGACACTTATTTAGGGGTTAGATTTTTTTCTTTCTAATTGTTCTCTAAGAAAAGAAAAATTCATATCCACTGAAGTTTGAAAAAAAATCCAAAGTCAATTTTTTGAAGAAAATGAAATTAAGAAATAATTATGAAGTAAGCATGGTTTCTCTAAGAACCGCCTCCCGAAATCTCCTCTTTTTCCATAGCCACAATAACATCAAAGGCCTGTTCTTCTTCCAGTTTATTGCAAGTCAAATCTATTCTTACCACTCTCTTTCCATGTCCCTTTGCAATTTTCTTCTTCACTAATCCCAAAACCCCCACTATGTCAATTGCACCACTCACTTCCAATTCCACTCCAAACTCTCTTATTCTCATTCACCGATCAATCAGAAGGAGAAATGGCATCTTATTCATGGCGATTCCCACTTCCAGAAGCATCAATTCGAGGTCTTTTTCTCTACCCGACCTTGTCTTCAAGATCCCACGTACTTCTTCCAAGCGCAGCAGAAACCCCATTTGCCCTCGACTCAAATTCGTCTCCCCTGTAATGGAATGGCAGAATTGCACGTAATTATACCATGTCTTTCTCGATTCTCTGTTTCATTACGGTTTATTGATTCTTTATTTGCTATGGTCTTTTTTGGATTTCAGTTTCGTTGTTTTTTTCTAAAAATTCCCAATTCTTGTCTTGACTGGTTTGGTGGTTGTGCAGTTGTTCCAGGAGGATGGATTCTGAGTTTCTTTGAATGTTATGGGTTTGTTGGTATAATTAGGAAAATGTGATGAATGCAGGGCTAAGATGGAAGTTGATATACCTGCTTCGGTTGCCTATAAATGCTACTCAGATCGTGAAGCTATACCCAAATGGATGCCTTTCATTTCATCTGTGAAGGTGAGTTATATATATCACACATTCTCAAGTAGGTTGCTAGCCGATACCCTTTATTACTGCTTGACTTAGAAAACATTTTCCGTACTCAGTTCAAGATGCAATCTAGGAATATGATAAAGGGGGAAAACCTCCAATTTGTTTTGCTGTTCTATATTTGGAGATATGTTTGTGAGCCTAGGAGTAGGTTTGTTATGCTAGTCTCTTATTTGAGTGGATGCTAGTGAGGGGCAGGTTGTTTATAAGAGAAGTGATGGAAGAAGGAAATGTGAGAAGTAGGGTGGAAATAGCTGATACTTTGGAAGAGAATCGGTCCTCTGAAAAGTCTAGTAACTTGCAATCTTCTTCCTCAATCACTAGTAATAGCTACTTTTACTGAGGGTTCTTTAGTGATTCTGCAAGATAATGTATGAATGTAAGCATATAGTGTGAAATGGAAGTGATGACCGATGAAAGTCACTTTGGTGGATGATTGTTCTTGGTTGAAGTTAATAATGTGTAGTCCTCCAATGCCTGCTCTTGTATCCTAAGTAAACTCATTATGTAGGCCTAAGAAGCTCAAATTCAAATGTGTGACATGGATATCATATGACATTTATGTTATTGTGATATGTCATTTTTTGAAAGCCTAAGATATAGGAATGGTAAAGACATGTTTATTAAAAAAGACAAAAATTTTAACATATATCTTTTTATGTATTTATATGTTAAAGAAACGAGTAATGTATTTTACACTCAAAGTTTGTTACTTCTTTGGCTCATATTACTCTTTCTTTTTGTTTTCTATATGAGCAAGTGTTGATATCTGACTAACAAATGTTGTATCTGTATTCAATTTGTACTCCATACTAAGTAGATATAGCACGTGTGCTACGAGTGTCTGAATGTCCAACTGGTTTTTACTGTAAACATATTATCCAAACTGAAGTGCTAAAGTGGTTGTGCTGCCTAAACGTTGGCTATTAATTTTATTTGGAAGGAGAAATGTGATGCCCAAATTCTATGAATCTCAATTCCCAATACCATGTTAGACAGTTTACCACCAACATTTTGGTTATGGAGTTGATTTTTTTCATTTATTAGAAAATTTTGTGGTATTGTATTTAACAACTTGTACGATACTCTTTATAGGTATTGGAAGATAATCCTTCATTATCACGGTGGTCACTAAAATATAATGCTTTTGGTCAAGATATTGAATTCTCTTGGCTTGCTCGAAATTTGCAGGCAAACAATTCTATACCTTGATCCTTCTATTTAACGTCCATCTTTGCCATGGAATGCTATTCTAATTCTTTCTGTTCCTAAAATGTTATCCGATGATATTGCAGCCAACCCCAAATCAAAAAATCCATTGGCGGTCTCTTGAAGGTCTTCCAAACAGGTACCTTCCCGATTTAGTTCAAAACCATTCTTAATATCTGGTTTCAATAACTAATTAAGAGGTCATAAGTTCAATCCATGGTGGACTACCTAGAAATTGATTTTCTACAAGTTTCCTTGACTCCCAAATGTTGTAAGGTCAGGTGGGTTATCCTGTAAGATTAGTCGAGGTGCGTATAAGTTGCTCTAAACACTTACCGATACAAAAAAGGAAAAAGTAAATCTCATGAATCGATTACATGACTACGTTCCATTGGATCTGCATATTGTATTTTCTACTTATGAGCCTTTGATGATTAATAATCTTTGTTGTATTTGCAGAGGTGTTGTACGATTTTATCCAAAGGGCCCTTCATCTTGCCTGGTAGAAGTAAGTCTACAACATCCCATATTAACATGTTTTTTATCCCTTTTTGTTTGGGACCAAGTTTGTGTGGGTTGCCTTTGTCCCCACATTAGTTAGAATGGGATGACCAATGTGGTACTTAAGTGGCTTGACTCTTCCACCTCAATAGTTTGCTTTTGGAGTGTGGTTCTCCCTGATGCTTAAGTACCTATAGAGTCGGTTGTCGATGTTTCGGAGTACAACCGATAGGTCCAGCTTCTCAGTAGTATGGGATGCCTGCCTTTGTCTCACGCTTGGGGTGTGGTTTCTCAAGGTGGTTAATTACCTAACACTTTTTTTTTAGTAAATTTCAGAAGACATCCCGACAGTTTAATACACCGCATTATAACACAAGTGAAGCAACTTTTTCATAAAATCAATATAAAAGCTTGTGTGTTGGGAGAATCTGTCCACAAGCTAAAAGAGAGTATTATTTGTTTCATGTGCACTATTTCTTTCATAACGAGCGATTTGACGGAAAAGTTCATTATAGCTCCAAAAGGGAAATTATGGTCCAAAAGATTGGAACATACACGATTTTATACATGAGTTTAGAAGGAAATTATTAATCAGAAAATTCAACATATATGGATGCATTCTCATTGTCACTCGATTATATTCCTATTTTAGTTTTCAAACATCTCTGTATTTCCCTTTTTGGTTGTTTTCAGTTGACCGTCTCCTATGAAGTCCCTCCTCTTTTGTCACCGGTGGCTTCTGTAAGCAATCCCTTCAATTCAATTCCATTATTAGCTCGAAATCAATCATGAAAAGCATAATTCTCTAGTTTCGTGGTACGCTCTTAGTAATTTATATGATGCTTATAAATGCAGGCACTGCAACCTTTGCTTGAGAGATTACTTCAACGAGGTCTCAAAAGTTTTGCTACGTTTGCTAAGAAATACCAAACGGCTTGAAGATTGAAGATATTGTTATAATGGGTATCATACATTACGATTTTTTTCAAAATACTCCGACTGAACAAATGTAAAATCTTGAACACAATAATCTGTTTTACTGAAGAATCTCATTTACTTTACAAAAATATGCCAAATCTTGAACACAATAATCTGTTTTACTGAAGAATCTCATTTACTTTACAAAAATATGCCGAGTCCAGCTGATTTATTGATATGTGTTCATACATAATCTGCAACCTGAAGAACAGTTGATGGTATCACAGAAAATTATTTACATCACAATAAATGAGATTGCAGTTACTGAACTCTTCAATCTGTTGTTACAAATGAGAGGTTTTACAGGAAAGCAATTACACTCATTGACATCCACTGTTATCCAACCATTTTTGCAAGCTACAAAGAGCCTGTGCTGAGAGGCTGCAGTATCGTAACTTCCGCTGCTGTGGTAGTGGAGAATTGCCGGGATGGAAACTGGAGAAGCAAACAACAACAACAGTTAGGTTATCGAACGAGTCTAATCGCAATGCCTGCAGGACAAGGTCTCTTGCACAGCGCTCAGGGTCGTCGTGGCGTTGAAGTCCCTGTCGAACTACATTGACTGCTTGCTGGCTTGACATCACGTCCCATATCCCGTCACAGGCTATGATCAAGAACTCATCCTCTTCTGTAAGAACCATCTGTCTGCATTCTGGTTCTGCAATGAGAGGAGAAGGTGTACCATCTGGGAGCTTCATGTCCCAATCCCCCAAGGCCCTAGAAACCGATAAAACGCCATTGAGATAGCCACCATCAACATAGCCACCCAACTCTTCTACTCGTTGCTTCTCCAGAGAATAAATCGGCCGGTGGTCTTGGGACATATCTACTGCCTCTCCATTCCGGCTGAGAACTGCTCGGCAGTCTCCAGCATTTGCCACCATTAAAAGCCTGAAGAAGAGAAACACACAATCAGCCATATGACAATTGACAATGCAGCATCATTGGACTATACAGCGAAATCAAATTGATGGGTTAATGGAGAAACCAATTACAGCAGACGACAAACAGAGATTGATAGATCATTACATTAGAGAGGGAAAACATACCTTCCAAGAACAAGAGCTGTCAGGGCCGTCGTCCCGGACGAGCTACTGACACTGGAATCATCAGCAAGAGCTCGATCAGCAAGAAGAAATGCTTTTCGGAGGCAAGTTTCAATCTCCTCCGGCAAGATCTCATCCATATCTGGAATTTGAGGGAAACTAACATCCTCGAAAAAGAGTCTAAGAACATTCTTTCTGATATAAGCTGCAGCTTCAGGACCTCCATGTCCATCGAATACCTGATGATCAACAGATTCAACACATCAAACTCCCACCTCAGATCACAACAACAAACAATCATCCATACTATACAAAGACGACAACCCAAAAACAAAGGACTCGAAAACTCACCCCATAGAAAGCACTTGGCTTGGGAAACTTGAAGAACGATCCTAAGTGTGAAGATAAATCATCTATCCTTATATGTTCATCTTCCATGTATCTCCTAGGTCCAATATCAGCAAAACTCCCCGACCGGAGGCTCGGAAATTCCCTTCCGTTGGCCGTATCGACCTCGGAGTCTGGAATTTTCTTCATGGGTTTATCCTGAAGAAAGAAATATCATAAAACTAAAAATCATCGTTCCAAGAGACTAAACCCCAAAATTCCCCAAAATCGAACCCGATCACCACTACAGAAACAAGTTCATAACGATCACTGTTTCTTCAGGCTGAATTTCAGAAGAACAAAAACCCATAAGAAGGAGAAGAAGAACATACCGATTGAGAACTGGAACAAACCGACTCGAAAGCACGAACACGATCAAGAGTCGGATCAATCGAAATCCCACCATCGATGGACTCAATTTCATCAACAAGACAAGTCTCTTTACCAAAATACGGGACCTCCAAAACCGGGAGGCTCTTCGAACAAACAACAACCTCAGCTTCAGCCACCATTTTTACATTTACCAAAGAATCAGATTCTTCAACAGAGAGATCGAACTCGTTATAACCAACCACAAGATGGGCAACTTGGAATTGGAATTTATCTTTTTTTTTTTTTCTTTGTTCAGGAAATTTTAGAACATTGATCAAGTAATTTTTTGATAAAGTCGGCGATGAAGAAGAATATATAGAGTAGAGGAGAGGAGCCGCCGCGGGTGCGAGTAAATTCGTGGAAGAAGACGGAGCACGTAACGCCGTTATCGGGACTTGTCCGGGAAGACACGTTAACGTTTACACGTCGACGCGTGGCATATTATTTTTTATTTCTATTTCTATTTTCCTTTTTAGCAATTGGTTGGAATTACTCAAATAGCCTTCCTTTGAATTGCGTTGACTTCATTTAAGTCCATTTTTAGAAAAACAATTTATGGGGTTGGAGTGACGAAGGATAATGGGTGTGGTAGCTATAGAATTTTCTAGCGACTTAATGGAAACTTCTCTTATTTTCTTTTTTCAACCCTTCAACGTGGAAATTAAGCTTTTTTATAATACTTTTTTTAAAGAGAAAAAAAAAATTGATAAAGAGTTTGTTGGTTATTTGTTCGAACAATTAAATTATTGAGAAGTGAGGGTATGATTTAAGTAATGGTGTGATTAATATTGTATTATATTTTGAGAAATATAGGGGTTTTAGATGTCAAAGAGTATTTCACAAGTTAGGGAAATTGGGATTGTGTTAGAGAAAATAAAAGATAAATTAAATATAAAAAAAAATGAGGAAGTAAGAGATTGAAAATTAATTTTAAGTTTTAATTTTTTGTTTAAAAGAGCCTTAAAGCTTCTAATTTTAATTTTATATTAATGTATTTGTTGTTTTTTTTTAGAAAAAATTGAATAAGTCAAAAAAAATTATTAAACACAACATTGACATTTTGTAATATATCTTATTTAATAATCATTTAGTTTTTAATATATGATAAGAAAGTATACCAAAAAAAAAACAAAATTAGGAAAAGATAATGTTTATAAACTTCATTCTCAAAATCCAAAAGAAAAGATTATAATTATTATCAAATTAAACCTCAAAACCCACATTCTTTATTATAAGCTAAAATAAAATTGAAAATGAATGTAATAAAGAAGCATAATTAATTTAAATTAAAAGACAAATTGGAACAAAAATTTATGGATATAAGAGTATTAAAAAAACATGAAGATGATGAGGTCTTTTTTGAAGAGAAAAGTGATTTAGATTAAGATTACGTAAGCAATTATTTTTAAGAAGTGTGTGGAATTACGTGTCATAGTTGGCCGACGATTTCTTACGCGTCGCCAATAAAAATTGTGGGACACTGATACGTGTCATCAAGAGACTGGCTGCTTTTTTATTTAGCACTTAAATGGTAAGAAATTATTTTTAATTTGAGAAAATTATTTTAAATACCAAATATTATATTTAGTTACATTTTCTATATATTTTTGTTATATATTTAAAAATAGTTCTTAATGTAATTTCTACGAGAATAAATCATATTTATTTCGTTAGGAAGTTCATGGAATCTTTTAACAATAACTTTTATAAATTTACCTTTTTGTTAAACATGCACCTCTAAAATATATATATATAGATATATATATATATATATATTTATGGTTTCTTCGAGGGTCTTTTAAAAATATAAGAAAGCAGCAAAATATTTGAACAATTTCGAAAATAGAAAAAGTTATTAGGTTTATAATGGAAAATCTTAAAAATACCCCATCAACGACGTTAACAAGACACGTAATGTATTTGGTATTGTTCAGTACACTATCATTTATATTTAGATTTGAGCAATCGTTTATTATTTTTTTTGTACGATCATCTAAACGATTTTTTTAGATTCTGTGGTACACAATCAGATTTCACTATTTTTTTTTTTTTTGTAGACGATTGTTTAGATTTAGAACGGCGGTTTTTTCAAAATCTTTTATATATTTACTACAAGATCTTAGACAACCAAATAACAGTTTGAAAAAAAAATGAAAAAAATAGATCTTTTATATTTGTTACACAATAACCAAAAGAATGGTATGTGTAGTAAATATTTTGACAGTTTGTTATATTTATGAAAAATTTTCTTTTCTTTTAATACAATGAATTAATATAGATTATATGAAAATTTAAACTTCAGACTTCATGAGAAAAAAATTGTATTAGTAATTACAGTTGAGTTACATTGACGAACATGATAAGATTATGAAAAGTTATGAAATCATATTAAAAGGTAACTAGGTCATATTATTTGTTAATATACATCGACTAATAAGTTATACAAATTAATTAGGTTCATCCAAACTCAAAGAAACACATGTACGGGTCAAACTCGAGTTAGGGTGAGACAAAAAGTTGTCAGACTTGACTTGAGTAGATTATAGTTGAGAGTCTTAAGGATCCATTAAAGTGTCATAAGATAAAAGATCTAACGCAACCAATATGAAGTCATTTGACTCTTCGTGGTTTTTCTAGTTTAATTAAGTGAGGCTAAAGGTGTTACCTTAAGAACTGTTTATCACTCAAATAAGCACGGAGCTCAATGAAATTGTGTCACTTAAATCTACTCATTAGTATGATAGATGACGACGACAACTCATTGTTATACATTTTGCATGTTTATGTGTTCTTGCAACATAAATCTATCATACACACAATTGCACAATCGTATCACAACTTATACTCAACAGAAAATACTTCAAGAACCCTCGAAAAATTATTACTTAAAATTGTGATCGATCACTATCCTAATTAACATTAAACTATACCAAAATGTGATTAGTTTCCATTACCCTAACCACTAGCATCCTTCAATTATTATTATTATTTTTTTAAAATCATTTGGTTTAAACCTCAAAATTAGAGTTATAAATTAATATATTAAAAAAATTACCATCTAAGAAAATAATAAATAAATAAATAAAGGTTATAGGATTAAAAAAAATGAGGTGTTAAGCAATAAGAGTAAAAAATTTGAAAAATAGTCCTTTTGGAAAATGGGTTTCCTTATAAAAACGACAAGTAGCTGAGCTGATAGGTTTGGTTTTGAGTGCTCTAATTCGACAACCCACTAATTATATAAATTAACATTCTTCTAATATCATTTAATCATTTACTTTCCCTTCTATTTATTTATTTATTTTTATCCTAATGAAATCAATTCATATTTATGTATATATATCATTTCATAATTATATTCAAATGGAATTAACTAATATCATATATGTTTATCCTAAATGATGATATCAATTTGCACAATTTCCACTCCCTTTTACATTTTTACTTTTTCACTTTTCCACTTTTTATCTTTTAATCCAACCCCATATCCAAATATTAGTGACATGAAGAAAAAAAACTAGACCTATTTTAATTAGTTAAGATATTAATATTTCTTTTATTTTAAAATATTACACGCTCACGTTATTTTTACTTAATAGTCTAATTATAATAAAATATATCAAATATTGTATCGATTGTTTAAAGAGTCATACGGCAAATTCGAGACCTTCCAATAAATCTTCATCTTAGCTTAAATTGTCTACACATATATAATAAATGTAACATAAACAATATCGCAACATGTAAGGTCTGTTTGAATTAATTTAAAAAAAAAAGTATATTTTTCAAAAAAACTCAAATTAAAAAATTTATTTTGAGTAGCTTTTCAAATATTTTAATTTCTTTTTTAAAATAAATTATTTTTAAATTAAACATTTTTGAAAATTTGTATTTGCATCAAACACGTGGCATATTTGAGTTGTTAGTTCTCCACTTTGAGACATGAATATTTATTATTTTTAGAAAGAAGAAGTGACATAATAGTAAGGAGATAAGAATCTTTGAGAAGCTTATAATATATTCTTACTTTAACACGTTGGAATTATAAATATCAACTCCTTTTCTCTTTCTACATTATCAACCCCTTTTTTTTTACTTAAAAATTATTAAATACTAAAAATCTTTTTTCTCACAATTTTAGTACTTATGTAATTTGAATTTTAAAAGATAATAATGCTATATCTATCACTAATGTTTATATAATACTTTTACTATTGAAAATCCATAACTTTTAAAAAAAATTAGGCAACAATTTTTTTATTGAAAAAATATCTTAGGCGAAGAAACATCTTTATGAAAGTAACAATTTAAATCTTAAATTCTAGTTTATCACGATTTAGTCTACGTAGTACTATTTTCAATTTTTATAATAATTTAGTTCATGAGATTTAGTATAATAAATTATTTTTTAAAAATTTATAACAATTTAGTCCATAACTTTAAAATATCCTCAAAATTAGGTATTCGATATTTTATTATTAAATGATGTAGATTTTGTGCTTTATAAAAATAGTGAATCTCTAATATAAATAGTTTATCCGTTCATTTATACAATAAATGTCATTAAATACTAATTCTTATAATATGGACTAAATTATAACAAATTTAAAATGCAAAGACTAAATTGATACATTGTAAAATTAATAGACTAAAATATTATAAAAAATAGAGAAACTAAATCGTTACAAAACCAAAATTTAAAGACTAAAATATTATGTTTTACAAAAATTTAGAGAATAAAAGTGGTCGTTAACTAATTATTATTACTATTATTTTTCTCTTCTACTACTTATTGAAAACTTAATTATAATCAATATAATATATAACTTTTATAGTGTTGATATCTATGGTAGGTAAAGTTTTTCCAAATTAGAACTAAAGTATTAAAAAAACATAGAAAAACAATAAAGAAAACCAAGAACTCAAATCCCAAGTGGATCAAAACAAAACCAAAAACCAAGAATAAAAAAAGCCACCTAAACAAAAAAAAAAACAAAGTTTTTTGGTAGCTATATAAAACAATATTGTCATTAATGGATAATCTCAACATATATATTTCTTTTTCATTTACATAAAATTAAAGTAAAATTAAAATAAACCAATAGTACATAAATTTCCCATTAATTAACATTTAGTCATGTGATTATTATTGATAAATATATTTTGACTTTATTTGGTGGACATTATATATTATTTTTTTTTTATAATAAAAAAGAATGAATCATTATTGTAATTAATTTTGTTAATAATAGAGAAGTTGCAAATTAATAAAATAAAGGATAATAAGAACAAAACATAGTATTGAGCATTTGAGTATTAATGCAATAATTGGTGAAAAAGGTGAATGAAAAAAGAAAGAGACACGTCTTACAAAGTGATTTGTTGGGGTTGGTGATAGCAATTTGTTGATGGTTGAGTGTTGGGAAAATGATTCTCTCCAACCACATAGTTTTCTTTAACAAAATTAATTAATGAAATATTCACACATCTTTTCTAATTTCTACGCAATGAATTATTTGAAAATTTTGAAGGAATATGAAGAATATTTCAATTGAAATATAATCTATAAATTAGACTTCGAATATATATACATACATACATATATATATATATATATATATAGTATTAGAGATTTATTGACTAAATTAAATAGCTTTAAAACTTAAATAATAAAGAAGAGAGTACAACAATGGATTTGTATTATATAATCGAGTGTTTTAATGGTACGTAACTAAAAGTATTTTTGTTGAAAGTACTTCCAGAAAAATACTTCAAAAAAAGAATATATATATATATATATATATATATATATATATATATGCTAATATATTATCAATTTATATCTAAATTTTCGAATATGAGTAATTATATAATTCTTGAACAATCCATGAGTTTATCAAAATTTCCATTTCTTTAAATTCGTTTGATAAATATTGACTTATAATTTTAATTAAATTCCTAATGTGTGTATGGTTTGATGTTTCAAGCGTGTATAATTTAAAAAATGAGTCATTTAGAGAAAAAGTTGAAATATTTTACGACAAAATAAAAATAACCTTTTTTTTAAAAAAAAAAACTCATTTTTAAATCCAAACAAGTTCTAATTAGATTGCTTTTAAAAATTTCTCTTTGTCAAATAACAAAATAGACAATTAAAATTGATATCTTCAATAATTTTCAAATGAAATCTTCACTAAACGTTTAAATTGAGAAAGCTATGAATCTCATACCATACCATGTTTATACACCATTGTTATAAGAGTAATTAGAGGGTTTAAAGGTATATATTTTTCCATATATATTTTTAAGAGAGTAATCAAAACAATTTTAAATAAATCAATCCATATTAATTAGTAAAGTATTTAGGATTGAAAATGGATTTTCACTAAAAGCACTTATTTTGAAAGCATTATTGCCAAACAAACCTAAAATTCAAGACAACTAAATAAATAATAATAATAAAAAAAAGATAATTACTTGAAATAGAGAATATTCTTAATTATAAGAAAAGGGTTTTTAACATTTTACGTGAAAAGATTAAAATGGTTGACCATCAAGAATCCAATTCTTTGATCTTTTTTTTGGAACTTTTGTATGTGTTTAGGGTTGGCATTTTCCACGTTTAATATTACCTTTTCTATATAGTTTTTATAAATATATCACTTGTTTTCTTTAAATCAAAATTTTCACCACTCTTTTTTTTTTTTTTTTGTTATTTATGTTTTACCAATGTTTTAAAAATTCAAAGTTCAAATTTGAATATTTAAAATAATAGTGTTTTTGAAAAACTTGATTTTGATTTTAGTTTTGGCTAATAATTAAATTTTTATACTTAAAAAAAAATATGTAAATTATGATAAGAAAATGAGAAAGAAGAAAATAGATTTAATTTTAAATATCAAAATAAAATAAAAAACTTTTTTTATTTTTTTTTGAAATCGACTAAAAATTCAAATGTGTCTATATAGAAAATATAAAAGGCATGAGTACAAAATTATATTGCAGAAAACAAATACAATTTTAAAAGGGACATAGTAGCATAAATATAGTAATCGATGCATGACACAATACAAACAAAATTAGACTCAACTCTAAAGGTCTAATATTATTAGATCATATTGTTAATAAGAGTTTATCGGTGATAACGCTAACTAATAGGAGTTTTTGCAATATTCGCAATTCTTTAAAATTGTTGGTATAAACTTATTTATTAACCTAAAATACTAATTATAATTATCAGATTAAAAAACTCATAACAAAATAAAATAAATCAATTAGCAAACGAGTGAACTCACGTAACATAAAAAAGTTATCGTAGATGACAAAAATTCTAAAAATATTTATAAATATAACAAACTTTTAGAATCTATAAATGATAGAAACCGACTTAGATAGATTTCTATCATATGTTGTGAATATTTTAGTTTATTTTACTTGCAACCGATAGCATAACCCTATCAGATAGCCTAAGTGGTGATAATTAATGTTTGGCCTTTACCTTTTCCACTTTGGGCCTACAAAATTTGGGCCAAAAATGGGACTCTTTAGGCCCAGCACCCTGTTAAGTAATCAGACCGCAAATCTAGGCCCAAAATATCAACTTTATGTAATACGTAACCACAACATATAGTTGTAAATTTAGCACAATTAAATTAAAGTATCATTTCTCAAATAATAAAATCATAAAAATTTAAAAATTGAAATAGCTAGATTTAACCACATTGTTAATAAGAGCATGTGTAGATTCATCGTATCTTAAGATGGGAAATTGAGATGCAGGATAACGAAGATATCGTAGGTCAAATCCTAAAAGGTCTTGTTAATTAGAAGCTTGAACTTAGAATTGATTAAATAATTAAAACTTGCAATTAATCATTTGCATAACTCGTCAATTAAGGCATCAACAAACCTTTCATGGTTGAAAGTTCAAATTCATCATAACTAGTAATACAATTTTTAGTTTCTATAAATACATATGTTAACTTATGTGCATATAACTCGACTAGTTTAGATATACACCATCAAAGATTAAAAGTTTCTTCTAGTAAAGCAAAGATGACAGAATATGGAGGATCGAATCTTTAAAACGTTGTGACAATTAAAATGGTAAGTCCATTCATTTTTACAAGAGTTCAAAAGGTAAATATATACTCGTAACTTACATATGGTTGAACTAAAATAAAAATTTCTATATACATGTTTGGTTACATTATTTCTAGAAAAATAAAACAAAATCTTAGTTTCCAAACTTGAACGCAGTTACTATCTATATAGTTCGAAAACTTTCAAACTCTTAAAATATGCACTTATAATTTGTAATATTGTGCTACTATTTAGATTTTGTTGTTAAGAACAATTTTTTTTTTTTAATGAACATTGACAAAAACATAAAATGCTAGAAAAATGAAGAAATGGGAACAACGAAAATTTTGTGAAGTCCAAGTGTGTTGCGAAGCCATTCGTGTAAGGACTCAAATGAAGCATAAAATAGTTAACATTTCTTTTAGTAGCGTGATGATCCACAAGCTTATTGCACCAAATAGGGGTAGAGTCAACATCTCTAAGGAAAATTTCTCTTATATACTAAATGTAATGTGAAAAAGTGAAATAATTTCCCTGTTACTTTAGTTAACAACTAGAGGAATAGCTAAAGGAGCAAAAAGATAAATAACGTAGAGAAATACAAAAAGCTTTGTTAACTGAGTCTGGTGAAACCACCTACGTTTGGAGAGCTTTTCTAGCTCAGATACGTAGATTTTATTAAAATTCAAATGAGTATAATACTTTAACAATCTAAAAGACACTCCCCTAGATCTAGTGCTCTTTTTAGTTATAAACAGAAACTAAAAATAATCAGGTTCCCTGAATTGTATTTAAATACAATATAGATGGTTAGCTCCCCCAATAGAAAAGTCCTTTAAATCTCTTATCCCGGATACATATTGAGTTGTCTATAAAGATATCAAACAATCTTCGTATAATATCTAAAAAGGTAATAACTTACTTTTTCAAAGATTCTTCACGAATTGTAGCTTGGAGAACGTATTCGAAGAATACAAAGAATGACAAATACCGTCTCCTTTTATAACAAGGAGAAAGATTTGAAAGTTGTTCCTGAAGATGCACATAACAATTTTTCTTTTTTTTTTTTTATAGCCAACATGAGCTTAGCTCAATTGGCACCTATATGTATCTGTGACAAAAGGTCCCGGGTTCAAATTCCAAAAAATATTTAGAAAAGATACTAAAGATAAGGATGATCTTTTATCTTTCTTTAAATAAAAATCTTAACAATAATGCGACCAAAGTCCCACGATAAATGGAATGATCTTAGGTACATAAGTGACAATATCATACATATTGCGGAGATATTTGAAAGTTTGTTGTCTTAGCACTACACATTATATAATTTTCTATACACTGCTTAGAAATTTTCCCACAACTCCACTCCTATCACATCGCACACCAACTTAGTCGGAATTCATTTCACATATATATCACATCAACATTTCGTCAACAATATCAACCAACTTGGATCCACAAAGCACGGGTCAATCTAATCGATATCTTTTGTAACATGACTAATATTTTAACTACTTTCAAAGTATATATGGAGGAATAAACAAACAGAAAGTAGTTTCACATCACTAAAATAATTAAAATGGGCAGAATCAAAATTCCAAGTTGAAGGAAAAAAAAGATGAAGGCGTGGGATTGAGAAACTAAGGTATGTATATATATTAGGGTTATAGGGCTCCAATTTTAAGATTACATGCCCACCACTTTCAAACATGGAGAGATGAGTATACTAGTGTGCCCTAGCTATGGCGTGGGATTCTTTTTCTTCACCATTTCAACACCAACAAGATTTCCAAACAAGAAACAAAAACAAAATTACAAAAGGGGGGTTTTTAATTTTGTATAAAACTTTGATATATATGTATCCTTAAGTCAAAATTGGCAATTCTTTTAGGGTTTTTGATGGATTGTTATAGGTAGAGCCAAAAGAATAATAATAATAATAACAATAATTCTCATATTGCTTCTCAACACAAAACAAAAACAAAACTAATTAAAACCATTGGCAATTTGGCATTGCCTACTTCAAAATTTGTCTCTCTTTTGCCAAATTAATTAACACACTTTCCCACCTTTTTGATCTCTTCCTCAAAGACCCCACTTTTTCATTCTTTAAAATATCCCACTTTTTATTCTTTTGGGAATCTTCTTTTAGACACTCCTAATATTCTTTTTTTTTTTTTTTTTGCCAAATTCCATGTATAATATATTATATATTATATAAGGGAATCATGTAATGATAATTATATTAAATGTGATATTCAAAATTAAACCCTAGATTGATATAATAATAGGGTTTGGGGAATGATTTGCAAGGATTGTAACTTTATGAGTAGATTATGTGTCGTATGTGCATTATAAAAGACGTCATGTCGTGAACTAATTAGTTATGATAAGATGAGCTTAGTTCTATTATTTTGATCAATTAAATAAATTTTTTAAGTATTTTATTCTCTAAAACTGTGTGTGTCTTTTGTGAAAAGAATAAGAACTACTGCATGAAATATTACAATCTTGAAGGCTTACACAAAAAAGAAGAAATATTTTCACTTATATTTTAAAATACAATCTTGAAGGCTTACCCTACTTGAAATATTACAGAATTATTACATGTAAGAGTGCAAAAACAATCCAACATATAAAAGGGAGACAAATTGAATAAAACTTTGAGGCTCTTTTTAAAAGTTGAAATAGCTTTTTGTGTTATTGTGTGTTAGAGCCATGTGAGGTAGTGTGTAGTTAACATAATTTAGACTCTTTCTTTTTCTTTGCCCTTTTTTGAGAGTGAGTGAGTGAATAAGTTTACAATTGGAGAGAGATGCAAAGAAAGCCAACCACTAAACCTCCACTGCCCTTGGTCATGTTGCACAGACCATGTTTCCACAAACTCAAAATTCTAAATAATAAATATATAATGGTAGGGTTGTTTTTTTTTCTTTCTTTCTTTTTTACAACAAATAACAAAAAGAAAAAAGAACGAGAAAATTCATTTTTGACTTTAAACTTATGACGTTGTCGTATTTGTATGTGTTAACGACGACTCTATTGACTTTAAATTTGGTATCTCAAACTCAACTTAACTCAATAGAAGGTGTTGTAATAATCGATTAGTGAATTAATAAATTTTAAAAGGTTTTGCAACTCACGGGTCAAGGAAAAATCAGCCAGTGAGATTTGGGATGATATTCAGAGTCTTCACGGATCTTTGGTCTACTAGATCTAAACACTTGGCAAACTACAATGCTAGTTCTATTGCTTTAAATATTCATGCATTTATGTAGCTCTTGGGTTCCTTTGTACTATCGGACTTATCTCTAGTCTGTTTTTGTATTATTCCTGCTTCCTATACTCTATTTGATATATCTAATGAAGCGAGGATGATGAGGGAGTTAAAGGGGTGTCCACCTAGTAGAGATATCCGGGTGCACTGTTGATCCAATTCGTATCTTTTTTTAAAAAAAAAATGGTTTTGCAACTCTTACCTTTCTATTTTTTTAAAAAATTGTGTGTTACACATTTAGTGAACTAATATAAACATATGTGGAACCATAAAATTTGAGTTTTTTTTTTTTTTCTGAAATTCATGGATTTTGGTTAAGTGATGGTAATTTAATTTGTGCATAGGTCAAATTTGCTTTGTGCAAAATATATTTAAAATTTTATGCATTTATTTCACAAGATTTCTACACTATTTTGTACTAAAATTAGTAAATTAAAGAGCCATAATAATTGAATTGAGAGTACAAATTTCAATGATACCTGAGGATCCTTTGGATTTACAAGAGAATTTTTTTTCTATATACATAATTTAAAAATAGTTTAAAGCATATTTTGAGTTACTTCAATTTTTTTAAAAAAATAATTTATTTATAAAATTAAACTCTTGAAAAGTTAAGCCAAACCTACCTTAAATAATTTAAGTCGGAAGTTTAGAATTATCGATACAACTTGACGTATATTTACGCGATGAAAGTTGGTTATTTTTTCATTAAGAAAATAAGAAAAAAAGTAGTAGTTGTTTGGATGAATTCCTTGATTAAACAATTAAAAAAAATGGTCATATGGGGTTTCATTTCTTTTGCTTTTAAAAGCAGGCCTTTCAGTCACTATCCCACTTGTAGTTGTCTAATTAATATTACCATTATATATATATATATATACACACACACACATACATATTCTGCTATCTAATTTACAAGTATCAAAAAACTGCTCTTTTCTTTATTTTTATTTTGCACCAATTAATATAACCTTAAATTTCTCACTTTTTTAACCCTAAAGCTGATAGAAAAAAGTGTTTTTGTTTACTTCAAAAACAGCTTTATTGATTCGAACTATCCAATAAAAACCACAAAACAATCAGCATTTTTATAAGTGTGTATAGCATTCAGAATTTGAACTGATAAAGCACTTCAAGGCGCATCTTCCTGATCTTAATTTCTCTTTTTCCTTTAGTTGCTTAAACAAATATCAGTGTCTCCATTTCCCCCAATGCCCTTTCTCATATTTATGGCCTTTAAGCATTCTAAAGGGATATAAATGTCTGGGTTGAACTAAAACTAAGTCGATAGGACGAGTTCAAATATAACATGCATTCTCCTTTTTTCTTGTTATTATTAGCAGCTTCAACATATTTCCTATTATGTTATTTGATTCGGATAGATTTTATTTTTGTTTAGAGCGAGTTTGATTGCGTGTTTTGGTTTGTGTTGCGTTAAAAAATAAAAGAGTTAGAGTTTTTTTTATACCTTACCTGCAATGTGAATTAAGTTTTTTCACTCTTCCCCTATAGTTTTGTATTTTTGACATTTCTTCCGGTGATCTAGTTAATTTGATTGCTTTCTTTTTCCTATTAAAATGATGGTTTGTACATTTCATTTGGGTAAGAAAAAAATTACATTATGTTAAATTACACAAACACACTCATTGCAAGTGCACTACCAATTCTTTTATCTTGAAAGTTGTGAAACGTAACATGTTACAATAATAATCATCTTATAATTGACAATGATTTTGGCTTTTTTGAACACTAATTACCTCATATATAGGCAGACCCTTAAATAAATAAAAAGTATATAATATATCTTACAAAGTAAGGAATAATAATAATATATGAAAAAAATAATTAATTGAAACTTAGCTTTAGGGTTTGTTTTTTTAGAATATATAGAAAATTTTGTCAGATTATTGAAACTAGATTTGGGACCAAACTGAGGCATGGTTATGGGAAGAACATGGGAGGCTTATCTCCAATAATAATCCTTTTCAGCCTTTTTTTTCTTTCTCAAACAATCAATTACATTCTCCATTTTCTCTCTTAAAGGTCAATGCCTACATGAATTTGGTCGGTTCCACTCCTAAATAATCAATCCCCAAAAGTAATTCTTTTGTATATCCAAACCCTTTTTTATTCTTTTACCTTCAATTCCTACTTTCACTTCAAGTTTTGTTTTGTTTTTCTTTTTCTCTGGTTATATAAACGAAGATTCAACCTTTCTTGTTTTGTGTTCATTCCATGTTAAAATAGCGCTCTTGGGGTTTGAGAAGAATCAAAAGAAATGTCTAGTTTTGTACTGTTGTCTTTTGCAATTTGGTTATCTTTTGTTTCTTGTCTTCTTTCTTCTTCTCAAGCTAGATGGCATCATCACACTAAGCAAAAACACTCTCATCACCATAGACATGGCTACATTTCGCACCCGCCTTCTCTTTCTCCTTCTCCTTCGGATTCGCCAGACGATGGAGATTACATCAACGATACGAATATTTTCGACGTGAGAGCTTTTGGTGCTATTGGGGATGGCATTGTAGACGATACGGAGGCATTCAAGATGGCTTGGGACACGGCATGTCAGAGTGAGGATGACTCTGCAGTCATGCTCGTTCCCTATGGCTTCTCGTTTATGATTCAATCAACAATCTTCACTGGCCCTTGCCATGGTTACCTCATGTTACGAGTTGATGGCACATTGATGCCACCGGATGGCCCCGATGCTTGGCCGAAGAATTCTAGTCGTCGCCAATGGTTGGTCTTTTATAGGATTGATGGAATGTCCTTAGAAGGAGGAGGTGTGATTGATGGGAGAGGTCAAAAGTGGTGGGATCTTCCTTGCAAACCACACAAGGTATGTTCATAATCTTTTCCATAAATTTCATTACTAGTATATCCTAATGCGAGATATGTTGTAAAACGTAGGGACCAAATGGAACTACATTACCAGGACCGTGTGACAGCCCAATTGTAAGTTCACATATATACATACACTCTAAATTTTATTGTACTTTTTTCTGCTACTAAGAGATATGAAAAAATTACTTAACATCACATTCTATTGATTTTAGGCAATAAGGTTCTTCATGAGCTCCAATTTGACTGTCCACGGACTTAAAATCACAAATAGCCCTCAATTCCACTTCAGATTTGACGGTTGCAAGACTGTTCATATCGACTCCATTCACATAAAATCTCCTGGTCTTAGTCCCAATACAGACGGAATCCATATCGAGAACACAAATGGCGTCGAGATATATAATTCAGTCATTAACAACGGTTAGTAAGTTGAACAAAAATAACAATTAGCCTGACAATCACTTTGTTAAAGGAAATGAATTTCAAATCATGCCTATTTACCATTATGTGTGCAGGGGATGATTGTGTATCAATTGGATCTGGTTCATATGACTTAGATATCAGAAACATTACTTGTGGACCAAGTCATGGAATCAGGTATTGTGTTAAATATATATCAGCTCAATTAGTTAAGACATTAGTAATTAGTTCTTATACATTTTTCCTTCCTCTTTCTGACCCAGTATCGGAAGTCTCGGCGTTCGCAACTCGAGAGCTTGCGTCACTAACATCACAGTTAGGGACTCGGTAATCAAAGACTCAGACAATGGAGTTAGGATCAAGACATGGCAAGGTGGATATGGAGCAGTAAGAGGAATAACGTTTAGCAACATTCACATGGACAATGTTAGGAATCCCATCATCATAGATCAATTCTATTGCTTAACAAAGGATTGCACCAATCAAACCTCAGCTGTTTCAGTATCAGATATTCAATACACAAACATCAAAGGAACATACGACATTCGGAGCCCGCCTATGCACTTCGCTTGCAGCGACTCGGTCCCTTGTACCAATCTAACGTTGTCGGAGATCGAGCTACTTCCCGCTCAAGGAGATATAGTGTTGGACCCTTTTTGTTGGAATGCTTATGGAGATCTTCAAACCCTTACCATTCCCCCTGTCTCATGCTTGCAAGAGGGACTTCCTTCTTCTATCAACTTTAACAATGACAATGAGTACTGTTGATCATTTTCCTAAATTATACACATAGTTTATAACAAACATATGTGATCATATAATATAATATATATATATATATATGTATATAATATAAAATAATATCATAGATGTTCTTAAAATGTGCTTCATCAAACTTTTATGTCATGTCACACAGAATACATATTATACCACTCCTGTCAATTGTAAGAACATAAAAATCAAAGAAATTAAAAGATCTTGACATTAGTATATATCAAGATATCCAAAAAGAGAAAAAGACTATCATTTTATCTTCAAACTTGAAAGATGTATGTTTGGCTTTTTGGGTCTCTATCCCTTTGTGGCTCTACAAAGTGATTGATTGTGTGCAAAAAACTATTGCATTCACCCATCAATATGTTTTTTAACATAATTTTTCTTTATCTTTTTTAATTTTTGGAAATTGGCATGCATTCATGATGGTGTTACTACTTTTACCAAAACAATGATCTTAACTTTTTGTTGAGTGGTTTGAGTCAATATATCTATAATTTCCATTTATTTGTATTCTATTTTTACTTATTGTTTTAAGTTTGTGTGTGTGTCAATAGGCTATTGGCTGTTGGGAGTTTTGAGAAAATGGCTTTTCTTCTTTCTTCTCCTCTACAAAAGTCTGTTGATCAAATAAAATTTGAGATTGATTGGAATAGTACAGAAGAATTTTAGTCTTTGGAATGACCTAAAAATATCTCATATTGCAAGATTTTTAGTTAAAGAAACCTTGAAATTTTTTTTTAGTCTTTATGAATTTTTCTGAAAATAATTTTTTTTATTAGAGTGTTATCAGTAAAATGAATCAAAATATTTATATTATATAATAAAATATTGGTGATAGATATTGTAGAAATTGATATGCTATATTATTATCGATCATTGGTAGATAAATGTCATTTTTGTTATATTCTATAAATATTTTAACAATATGTTCACTCAAAATAATTTCTCAATTTAGTATGTAAATTTTAGTGTGTGAAGATTTATTTTTTGTATTTTCAACTTTTGGACAATTTAGTCTTTTTTTTCAAAATCATGTAACAATAATATTAATCTCTTGATGTGTATATAAAAAAAAAAGTTTAGTCTTCGTACTACCAATTTGAGCATATGTAGTAGATAAAAGCATCGGTTAAGTATCTTATGCCTCAAAAAACTCTGTGCGAGTTAAAGGTAATCTCAATGCAACTCTAATATCCACTTATAGATATATCATGTAGAGAGGTTAAAAAGTCTACTTTAATACTCAAAATCACTATTTATATATATATATATACATACCAGATCTTCATTTTATTGATTATGTTTCTTCTCAAATTACAAATTCACGATTATTGTTACGTGAAGTCCACCGTTTGTTCCTTATCCAAATTATTTTGATATCAACTTAGTCTATTATTTAAATTTGTAACAATTTAGTCATTAAACTATAATTATAAATAACAATATAAGTCCTTATAGTTTAAACACTTATAGTGATGTTGGTTTCAAACAAGTTAACATGATTTTATTTATTGACGATATGAAAATTAATGTCATTAGAGAGACCAACAAAACGTAGGAACGACTTAATTAACATAGTTTAACCACAAATACTAAATATCTCTGCATAGAAAAGTTGGAAACTAAATTATATATCGATCACAAGAATCAAACTTCAAATTAAGAAATGTTTGTGTAAACTCAACCACCATTGAGTGTGTACAAAATATTAAAAGTATATTTTATTATACATACATATATAATGGAATAAAAGGAAGTGTGTTGGGATTTGAGTGGGGAAGGTCGAATTTGTCTGTCATATAGGGCTAAGTGGAGGGTCAACCCTTTTGGTGTTGGTTGAAGCATGCGCGCGACCATCAACAAAACCCCAACTCTTCTTTTCAAACCCCCTCACCTCCTCATCAAAGTTTCACACGTAGGTACTGCCACCACATATATTCTTAAAAAACTAAACCTAATTCTCAACCACCCATCTCTCCCACTCCATATTTACTGAGATAAAAGGATATGTAGTTGACAGAATCATATGAATATGTTGATTTGGTTGGATTCTCTCTTCTCATTTTGTCCCAACTGATCTGTAATAGGGTTTCTTATAAGCATGATGCATGTATAGTTTGATATTTTATTCTTAAAGATGTGGAGGGATGCAGTTGGACTTCGGATTTTTCGAGATGGGTTTTGGATGTCATTCTTGGTGACTTGGTGGTTCCTTTTTTCTTGCTCTTATAGGTGGGCTTAACTGAATTTCTAAAAGAAGAAAAATTTAAACTCTATTAGAGTTAATGAAGGATCAAATCTTTAGTCTCTATAGAAGTCAAATTAATATTACCGTTGAGTTAAACATATTTTAGTGTGTCGTCGGATCCTAAAACATTGTTTGACCTTAATTTTAGTTTATATGTATTATATATAGATATTAATTGTTTGATGAGTATGGGTACTAAGTTGATGAAAGTTAAGATTTTTTATACAATAAATATGTGCTTATAATTAATGTGTAGGAGTTATTTAGCTTAAGTTGTTTGCATGTTTTTCTTTGAAAAAAATAATTTTGACTGTAAACTTATCAAAGTCAAGTTGTCCCAATAAATACACAAAAGTTAAGTTTATTTTCGACTTTCTATACTTATTTACTTTCTCACTTAAATATTTAAGAGACATGCAACACATCAGTCGTTATATCTTACGAATTCTTCTCTTGTATGTATACAAAATTCTCTCTTATTAAAGTCAATAAGTAACGTGTTTAAAAATTTTTTGAACAATCTTACAATAAATACAATTTTGGATTTATAAATCTTTTGAGTTGGCTCAAGTTTATCTCATGCATCAGGAAAATTCTTACACAAGGGTGACTTTGGGGCTTTTCACTTTGATATATTTTTTGGGCCTTCTTCTGGGCCAATCTTGTGCTTTAGTTTCTGAATGTTGGATCTCTCTCATGGGCCTCTTTAATAACTTTTTCATTACCTTTCTTCGATCCATAAAGCCCAATGCTACAAAATTTTAAAAAATAAATGTTTTTTTTTATAGCAGCAAGTGTAGCAAATATATTCAAAATAATTAAGTATATAACAACGTTTTTTTAAAATTACAAATATATCAAAATCTGTCAAAATCTATCAATATAAGAGTCTATCACTGATAGACAATGTAACAAATGTTGGTCTATCACTGATAAACTATAAGAGTCTGTCAATAAGTCTATCACCGATAGACTTTGCTATATTTGTAATTTTTTTAAAATATTGCTACATACTTAATAATTATTCTAAAAATTGCTACCTATTATAATTATTTTTTTTCCTTTTCTAAATATTGAATTACATTAAAAAGTTTTAAATATTTGTTTAAACAATAAACATAATTTAAAAAGAGAAAAGTCAAGCAACTTATTTAAAATGGAAAGGTAAATAATGATTTCTTTTATGTAGAAAGAATAGTTTCTAAATTACTTTTCAAATTTATTACATTGAAAATGATATTTTGGGTTCTAACGTAATTTTCATTCATGTTTTCTGTTTGAAAAAAAAAATAAAAACCACAGTAGCAAAAGATATGTCTTTCTAACCACTCTTGGAAATTAATTTTAAATTTTTTTTTAAGAAAATAATTCATAAATTTTATTTTTACAAAAAAAAAAAAAAAGAAAAAATCAATCATTATTCCTCCTAAAACCTTGACTATGTTGTTGTTGACTCGATGACCTTGCTTGGATTTGCCATTTAGCAAAGAAAATCGACCGAGATGTAAAATTTGGAAAGTCATTTAGTGTGTAGTTATCTATATGTATTCGCCACAAACGTAATATGCATGTCCACGGTGTTTCTTTGCGTCCTTCTCAAGTAATTAGTCTATATATTTAGACGAGATTTTTCCTATTGATCGGGAACCATGTAAACTGTTCTCTTTGAAACTTTTTTTTCTTAAGTTATTATGTGGTGTTTCGTTTTTAGGTTAGACTGGTTGGTCGTTGCTTTTGTTAATTTGTATTTATTTTACGTGCAATGAGAAAGGAAAAAAAAAAAACATCATTACCTTTAAAATTTTCAAATAAAACTTTGATCTAATCTTGACCTTTGAAAAGCTTTACCACAGTAATAATTGTACTAGATTTGATGGTCATCCACTCACTTTATGCATCATCTCTTCTTTCTTTTAATTTTTTTTTTCTCCTTTTCTTTTGAACTTGTGTATGTGAAACATGCTTTTTTTCCAACAGTAAGTGCAAGAAAATTGGAAACATCAATTATTATGTCTATCTTTAACCATAAATTATAGAAGAAAAAGAATATCTCTAATTGATTGTGTCTTTTAAATGTCAACAGTAATGTCTATCAACTGTTAAAAGAAGTTAACCTCGGGTACTAAAAAAGAATAGTCTCTTGTCGATATAAAAGTTAAGAATATAATAGTGTTTATTCGTCGGTTTTTATTGAGTTCTTGAAATATCAAGATTTAGAAAACAAAATGAAAATACTTGATATAAATAATATTAAAGTGTCTTGCGTTAAAATCACGATTAAATTTGTTTAGGGAGACTTTCGATGGTAAAAATTTGAATAGAATATTCACTTGACCTTTTATGTGCCATTCAACAATAAAATTAATTTGTAATTTGGTGGATAAAAGAACAACCTATAAGACAAAGAATAAGAAAACATTGATGTGCTTTTGTCGTAAAACCTCTTATATTTAAGTTAGAATTTAACAGAGTATCAGACCCAAGCTAGAAGTAGGAAAAAGAACTTTCCCTAAATTATACAAATGATCTCTTATTTATTAGCTAGGTTAACTTAATTAGGGTTCTCAATCTAAGAGAGATTGGGAAATGCAAATTCATATTGACGAACGGAACTTTGGATCATAACCCACAAGAAGTAGGTCTACAAGGATGGACATGGGCACGACTAAATCAAACAAAAATTTTACCTCACTTTCCACGACATTGATCTCCAAGAGAACTCACATAAGTTGGGTTATGCAGCTAAACATCTTTTATTCACTTAGTCTCTTCCTCCCTCAACTCATTGACCCGTGTTTTCTCAGATTCTTTTGACCTTCGCACATGGTTCGTTGTTATCATTCTAATTTTATCCTTAATAGAGACTATCCTAACAACCTCGTGATTGTTGGTCCAAAAATGGCTCATAACACCACCTTTGAATTCCAAATTTATAAGAATAATTTCCATGAAACCTGATTGTGGAAATTTTGAGAAATGTACATTTCTTTTTGTGTTTATGAACAAACTTAATTCATATAACTTTTTAATTGCCACCATAGTCCATACCTTCCTACATGTTTTGTTACGTATACATAATATATCATAATGCATTAAAAGATGAGAGATAAATATTATTTTAGCGTCTATGATTCTTTTTAATAAAATTAGGTATTATTTCAAAAAGAATTTAAAATATGATACATTAAAATAAGGAAACTTACATAAATGTAACAAAACTGTAAACTATTTATTTACGACCCGGGTAACAAAGCCCATAAGGTCAGCCATTTTTTAAATATTACAGGTTTGCCCTTCTATATTTCTTTTCTTCCTCATGATTCCTTTATTTCGTCTTCCTTGTCTTCCTCCGCGATTTCGTCTTTCTTCTTTTCTTTTTTCTTTTTTGCGATTTTTTTTATCATGTTTCTTATTTTTCAATTCTTTATTTATGTGGTTTAATCTTTCCATCATTTTTCTTCTTCCTCTTCGTTTTCTTCGCTTCGATTTTTTTCTATCGTCTTTCTACTTTTCCTTTTCTTTTTTTCACTGCGATTTTCTTTCCATCGTCTTTGTTCTTTTTTTTTTATGCGTTTACATTTGGGTAACCAAATCTAAACGACTGTATATAAAACACTATGTATAACAAAATAGCAAAATCTAAAAGATTGTGTATAAAGAATCTTTAAAAAAATCATTTAGATTGGAGTAGCCAAATGTAAACGATCGTGTAGAAAAACAAAAGATTGTGTATAAAGAATCTTGAAAAAGAATCATTTAGATTGGAGTAACCAAATGTAAATGAGCGTTTAAAAAATAAACAAGTAAAAAAAAATAGAAGACTGTGTATAAAAAATCTTGAAAAAAAATTATTTGGATTGGAGTAACCAAATATAAACGATCGTGTAAATAAATCTAAACGATCGTGTACCAGATTTAAAAAAAAAATCATTTAGATTTGAGTTCCTAAATCTAAACGATCGTTTAACAAAATTAAACAATGGAATTGAAAAGATAAATTGTAGTCATATCTAAACGATTATGTATAAATTGTAGTCATATTTAAATAATCGCGTATAAGTTGTAGTCATATCTAAACGATCGCCTTGTAGTCATATCTAAACGATCACGTATATATTGAATTATATCTAAACGATCGCCTATAAATCGCAAATATATTACACGCGCATTATTGACGACGTGGTTAACATGACATTTTTTGTATTTTACACAGTGGGTTTCTGAGTTTTTTCTCTTTTTTGAATTGTTCTATAGATAATGTAAATATTTTACCCTTTTTTTATATTTTTGAAAAGACTCCTGAAAAAAAAGCAAATTCCATAACCCACCACGAAATGCAATTGTGATTGCAATTGTATATATTACCCTAAATACATTATATTTATTAATTCATACTAATATTATTGTAAGAATAGGTGTTACTAAATTTATTAAATCATTCTACAAGTTTATATGTTGTTTAATTTTAATTCCTTTCCAAACTTTTAAGGTCAACATATATAGAGATCACATGCATGAAAAATAAATTAAAACCAATAGAAAGAAGAATGTATATATTTATACATTTTTTATATTTATATTTATATTTCTAGACAATTTTCTAAATAATCGCATATATATTTATATAAAATCTTATGTGTGATATAAAAATACGTTAATTGTTATAAATATAATAAAATATTTGTCACTTCTCTTTCTTCTTCTCTGCGGTTTATTCAATCTTATCTTCTACATTTTTTCAACTCCTTTTTAAGATTTTCTTTCTTTCCTTCATCATCTCTTTCGTTCTTTCAGAATATCAAAATCATTTAAATATTAATTTAATATGATCTAAACGATCGCGTTAACTAGGTAAGCGACCGTTTTAGAATTGAAGTCATTTTTTCATTGTTTAAAAATAACTACACAATCATGGGAAAAATAATGTAAATGATCATTTACGTAGTCAACCCGATCGTTTAGCGTAGTCACACAATCATTTAGATCTGAAATATTTTTTCCATCGTTAAAAAGAATTACACGATCGTATTAATACTACGTACACGATCATGTAGTGTTTCTTATACGAGCGCGTATCATGATTATTTAGAAGAAGAATTATACACCAACTAATTGTATGTTGGCTGGGACATTTTTTATACTTTTCATTGTGTGCATGTGGGTTTTTTCCATTTTTCAAATTGTTGTATACACATATTTAACTGGTTTATTATATTTTTGAAAAACCCTGAAAAAAGAATATAAGTTTAAAAATGAGTAAATATTTTAAAATGACGAAATGCAAATATTATAATATATTTGGTAGCATTTAAAAGAGAAATTACCAAACCCATGAAAAAATAAAATTAAAAAAAGAAAAAGAAAAAAAAGACCATATATAGAAAACGTGACAAATGACTATTACTCTCTTACACGTCTCATATAATATAAAGATATACTTAAAAATAGGTATACACAATGATTATGGCAAATATTAAAGTCTACAAAGTCTTTTTGGTTTTGTATTGATCTTATTAATTATATTTTTAAGCCAATGTTTCATTGTTGAATTACTGTATTGCCCTTCAAAGACTTTTAACTCAAAGTCCACTTAGTTATATCATCTCTCTTTCAATAATAACTCCAAATTATTTTGACAATCCATGTCCTTTTAATTATAACAAGTTTATGGTATATTATGAAAATAATATATTTCACTTGGGGAGTGATTATTTATTTTATTTATGGTTTTCTTTACGTAATACTTTATTTTAGATTTTTTTTTCTTTGCTAAGAGCCATGTATTTGTGCTTGTATGGATATATATATATATATATTATTTAAGCCAAGCAAAAAAAGAAAAAGAAAAAGAAAAATTCTGGTAAATTAGAAAAATATATTGATTTTAAATAGAAGTTGAAATTTCTACAGAAGCTAGCACGTTAGTCAATAATTAGTCAAAATTTAGCTATCATAAGCCATACTGCTAAACTTCAAATATAGATTGAAAAAATAATATCAATACTGCAGAAAAAGCAATTGAAAATATTTATAAAATGTAATAGATTCTATTAATGAAATACATTATTATGTAATTTTTAGGAGCATTCTTAGAAATTGTAAAATATTAAAACTATTTACAAAATATAGTAAAATTTATCGAACTTTCTATCGCTCATTTTATCTAATAGATAGATCATCATATTACAAATACCGATCTATCACAATTTTTCTATATCGTTATCAATTATAATTAATTTTTTTCTTAAGCCAATTAAAACAAATCTTAAACTCAATTTTAAGAATTTTGATAAAATCAAGATATGGATATTAGGTGTATGAGTGTATAACTAATAGGTAGCTTTGGAAGGGAAGAAAGGTTAGAATGAATGCTGTGGGACCAAACGTGACGAGCGTGTAACTTATAGTACAACAACTATGACGTCATAATCATTACGTCACACGAATTTTGTAAGCCTTCACGCTATGCCAAAACGTCTTCACAGAAATGACGACTCGCAACGACTCCCATTTAGTGTTTGTTTTTATTATTATTATTCATACTTTTTCTTCCTTTAATTACTTAAATACCCTCGTGTATTTCCTCATAACCCCGCCGCTATGTGGAGGGTATTCCCGTCTTTCATCTCCAACCTCTATCACATTATAAATAACGCCACTCCAATTCTTAAATTTTAAATTTTAAATAATTAAAATTAGCAAATACCGCGTGAAACTTTTTCTATTTTTTTTTTTATGGAAAACGAGAAAATGCAGCCGTTGCCGGAGAGAACCGCGGAGGAGTTGTTGGAGGAGGAAGAGATGGAGAGGTTTTTCGCTTTGGTGAGGAGTTTTAAGGAAATGCGTGATCAGCGGTGGAAGGAGTTGAATATGGGAGAAGAGGAGGAGGAGAAGAGGAGGAAGAGGATGAAGGCGGGGAAAATGGTGGAGAATCGTTCCACTTGGATTCCGAAGTTTGAGAGAGAGGATTTTGATGAAGAATTTCAAGCTTTGAGTCTTCCGGAGCCTTGTTGTAACCTTGATAAAAGAGATACCAGGGCGGCGGCGACGACGACGACAACAACGGCGGCGATGAAGAATAAAAAGAGAGTGAAAAATGGAGAGGTTTCTTTGGATCTTAATCTCGCTCTCTAATTTTTGTTTCTTCAATCTTAATCTCAACAACAACAACAAAAAAGTTGAATAGAATGAATAGAGAGTTTAATTACAGTTTCAATGAAAATTTTTGTTTTTGTTATTTTGCGTTTAATCAAACAACTAACCTAAACATAATATAACTATAAATTACTTATTTAATCACGACAATGTTTATCTTAATATTACATGAAGACTTTAATTAAACAAAGAAATGTGTGCCGAAGGATTTAATTTGAGACTATTGAAGTAAATATTTTCTTCAAGATTAATTGCAGGGTAGATTTCAATGTTGGTCATTTTGAAAAATAATTGTTCCTATGCTAAGGTTGGACTTAATTTAAATGAAATATTGAACTAAATTAGATATGTCGATAAAGTCAATCTAAAGCAAAGCATGGTTCAATGGAGAAGATTTAAAAATATAGTGGCTATAATAAATTATAATACTAGCTAGAATGTAACATTTTGAAACTTTATACTAATCAAATAAAATTATTTTATTTTCATCTTCTTTCTTTCCGGCTAACAATAATGTTCAAATTGGCTGTCTCAATAGGAAGATAATATTGGGAGTATCATGAAATAATATTTTAAGAAGTGTATATTTTGTTTTTTCTTTTCATTAGGCAATGATATATTATCCGACCGTTTTTCTTTTTTTATTATTATTATTAAAAAAGATACTATGGGTCAGTTGGGTGCACCGGTCAAACATCTCCACTAGGTGTACATCCCTTTAGCACACTCATCACTCCCGTTTCATTAAAATAATAATTTAGTACAAAAAGCAAGGAACAATGGCTAGAGATAAGCCCCATAAAATTACACAAAAGCAGAAATGTTTAAAGCAATAGAACTGGGATTATAATTTGAATATAATTTCGATCTGTTGCTCCAAAAACCAGCCAGCTTAAGGATTTTGTCCCAAAGCTCTATAGCCCCCTTTTCTGAGTGTTTGAATATCCTGTTATTTCTCTCCAACCAAATTTCCATAATATCACAGCAAAAGTATTGAAAGTGATGGATTCTTTTTTACTTTTAATATTAATACTGTACATATCTTTACATAGAGAGGGCACGTCTGTGAGAATTTTGTTCCACTCTAGAAGAGATCTAGCCTTCTTCCAAAGCATATGAGAAAAGGAACAAGAGATAAAAGAGATGGTTTCTGTCCTTACCATGTTTTTTACACATATAATTTAAGTTCTTATATCGGAAAGAAGTCGACATGGATATTTATTTATATATGCACGTCGTGGCTATGCTTCCAACTATCATTAGACCAATCTATAATGATTTGATGATATCATCATTACTTAATTAAATATCTTAGTGTGAAAATTAATTAGTTTTATATTTGTATGGTATATCATGATCTTATTATCATTATTTAAATAGCTTAAGTGATTTTGAAATAATCAAAATAACTTTGTTCGTGTTTAAAATCACCCTTATATATATTTTTAATCGTTCAAAATCATTTTTTTATCCTACAATAAAATGAAGATCAACATGTTGAAGAAAAAAAATAAAGATTCAATTAAAACTTGTTGACGTTGATGCAGATACAAAACTAGCTATTGTACAACAACATAATGTTGTATTCAATATATAGTGCACTCCAATTTATATATACATGAGTATTACGATTTAGATTTAAGTACATCAAGGGTTAAGCATATATTCTAACAAACCCCAACATAGAGCATTGGACGACGACCGAAGACAATATCTTAATTAAGTCGAATGTATGTTAATTATTAGTAAACTAATCTTCTTTGATGATCACTTGAACACCTCAAATATACCTTTATTCTATTATTTCTAGATTTGACGGGTTATATTAATTTAATACGTCTATATTGGTGAATGACACGTAACAAATACTATATATATATACACAAAAGAAGTTGATAAACCAAAAAAAATAGAAAGAAAAATGCATGGGCAAAGCCTTTTTAAAGGTGGTATCTTGAAATATAAGCAAAGATTAATGTGAGAGAGGAACTATATTTTGTGGGCCTTTTAATTTACTTTAGATATTGGCCATAAAGAATTGTCTATACTAATCAACTTGGACACAAAGTAGTAATTTATTTACACAAGGATTGCAACTTGAGGTGGAAAAAATGAAAAGAAGAAGAAAATATTTTCTTTTCCTATCTTTATCATTTTATATTTGTCATCATCAACTTGTTTTATGTAGAAAAAGAATTCTTTTTCTTTTTCTTTTTCTCTCCAAAGAACCCTTTGTTATTATTCAAAAGGGTCTAAAGAATATAGAACAAGTTAAATACAATGGACAATTCTTGTTGGCACCTACAATGACAGATGTTAGTTAGAACTACTTTTACTTTAAACAAAAGAAAAATGTTATTTTGAGAATATCGTTTTAATTTGGTATTATGAGTTTGGAATTTTTTGTTAGCGAGAATTTCGTACTTTTAATCTTTGAAGTTTGAGTCGCTATCTTCTTTTAATTATTGAAGTTGGATTTTTTTTTTTTTTGTATACCATTGTAAAATGAGAAATCAAACGATCAACTTCTAACGTAGAAGATTAGGATAATTGTTGTTGAACTCTCAAAATTTGAGTCGACTAGTATTTTGGTCATCAATTTCTCATTAATTAGTAGATAAAAAGGTTAAAAATGGACTAGACACTTTTTTTTTTATTATTATATGTATAGATTTGGAGAATTGATGTAATGATAAAACAATTAAAAGTATTTACAAAATACAACAAAATTTCAGATTTTATAAACATGATAGACATTGATAATAGACCGTTTATCGATGATAGATTTAAAATTTAGTTATATTTTGTAAATATTTTTATTCATTTTACTATATTTCAAAATGCTCATATTTTCTCACAATTATTTGTTATAAACTAGAATGGACTAGTTTGACTATTATATATATATATATATATATATATACCTATCACGATACAATTAGACATAGTTAGTAATATATTGTAGTCCATGGTAAATATATTATGATATTTTGTTGTATTTTGAAAATGTTTCGTTTCCTTTTGCTATATTTGAAAAGAATTGTTTTTTTTTTAAAATTTATGTAATTTTAAATATTAAAATTGAATCGAGTATTACCAATAAACTCACCAATTTTATAAATAGTTATCTTTTATTTTTTTCATATGTTTGAATTAGTAAAGGGATGCATCTAATGATATTAGTATTAAGGGGTTTTTGCAAAAATAGCAAATTTCTTTTATAAAAATAGAGCTCGTGTCACTATATTTTTTAAATTACAAAAGTAGTAAATTTAGAAGCTGATAACCCTTTGATAATTATTTGATAACCTTCTGATAATCCTCTAATAACTATCTGATAGCTATTATATTTGTCATGTTTATAATATAAAAAACGATGTGACATAGAATGTTTTTCTTTTCTAAATTTTTTGGTCTATCTTATGCAATTTGTCTTGTATTAATATGACTCGAAAGTCAAAACTATAGAAAACGATGGTAGCAACCCAAAGGGTCAAACAATTGCCAAATTCAAAATTAATTTTTGAATTTTATATTTCATTAAATTCAACATACTAAATTAGTGGTCAATTGAAGATTAATAATTTATTTTAAGTCATATAGTTTCAAATGTAATATATCAACCAACTTTTCACATTTGATGTCAAATTGGAATATTGAAAAGAAAAACAAAAACTTTAAGTTCAAATTTTTTTATTTTTTATAAAACTTTGGAGTTCTTTTTTTTTTTTTTTTTTTTTGTTTGGAAGTCCCAATTATTTTCCATAATTTTCAACCTTTCCCCTATGGGCCTTTGGTGACCATGAAGAGTTCAAAATATTAAAATGGGCTTTTGCTTTTTTTTAGAAAATTAGACCCAAAAAAAAAAACAAACAAACAAAAATCTTCCAATCATAATTTATTAATTTTTTTTTTTATCGAAGCGGAAATTCCAACGTGAACTCTGAAACTTCCGATCGGTTTGTCGTCATCACTCTGCTTCTACAATCTCAACTCCCATGGCGGTGGCGGCTACTACAACGAACCTCACCGTTCTTCTTCTTCCTCCTCGTCCACAGTTTCATCCCTTCACTTCTTTCTCTTTCATCACTCCCTACTTCACCCCCGTCGGACTTTCTCACTTCAACCTCGCCAACAATCACCCTTCCAATCGCCAAATCCTCCCTCTCGTCAAAGCCACCCAAGGCTCTCTCGGTATGTTTCGCTCGCCTCACATTGCATCACTCTACAGCTTCTCAATTTCTAATATGCGGTTTTCTTGCTGTTTTTCTTTGTAGATTATGTGCCTGATTCCAAATTTTACAAAGTGGAGGCTATCCTTAGGTACCAAATTACCTACTTCATCTTGTTCTCTACTGCTAAAGTTGGAGTTCTTAACTTTTTTTTTTTTTTTTCATCTAGTGTGTATTGAGTAACCTTGCTGAGTTTGTTGCATCTGATACTTATTTATCTGTGTGCTATGTTGGTGTGTTTGGACGGGATAGGCCATGGAGAATCCAAAATGTTTCTTCGGTAAGACCTAGTTAACCTTGAATATGTTCATTCGTAGTTTTCATTTTGGAATGTGTAAGATCTTGTTTGGTTTTATTGTTAATTATGGTAAAATTAGGATACCATGGGATTTTGATTGTAGAGTTATGAAAAGTTTGAATTTTTGGTATCAGAGGAGATGAAGTTTAGGATCACTTGCATTCTAGATTGGTTGCATGATATCTTGTCAATGTCATAGAATAAAAAAGGCTAAACTACTTTATGAAGTCTAGCAAATGTACTCGTCCATAGCCAAAAAGAATCAAATGAAGGTTGCTTTCAACATTTAACCTATCATGCCTGGCAAAGATGTACACGTTTTGTGCATTTGAATGGTAGCAAATGAATGGAGATTATGCAGATTTTTGTTGTTTTAACATCCAATTTTATGTACTGTTTGTATTAAATTGTTCTGTTGTTTCTTGGGGGAAACAATGAAGGCATTGCTGAAAATGGGTATTCGAGGTGTAACAGTATCTGATGTGAAAGGCTTTGGTTCTCAAGGTGGCTCCAAAGAGAGGCATGGTGGTAAGTTTATCTTTGACGATCCTCTCGGTATTAATGCTTGGTGAGGGGAATCTATTTGTACATGTTAGTCTGTTTCTAGACTCTCATGTCCTTTTCCATAAGTCATTACTGATGGTTGCTTATGATTCCATTTAACTTTATACCCTTTTATATACTGTTCACAGGGTCTGAATTTTCTGAAGACAACTTTGTCGCTAAAGTTAAGATGGAAATTGTGGTTGTTAAAGACCAGGTAAAATAGTGTTCTGCTATTGTGAGAAGAAATTCAAATTTGTTACATATCTCTTACGAAAAGTGCTGCACTAGAATCTATGGGTATTATGATTAAATTTAAGGAGTTATGATTAAATTTAAGTATTCTTTTAACAGGTTGAAGCTGTCATAGACAAGATAATTGAGGAGGCCAGAACTGGTGAAATTGGTGACGGCAAAATTTTTGGTAAACATACTTTATTTTTGTTAACTGCTTAGCTCCTTATCTGCTTATGTTGTTATTGTTTGCTTAACTTCTATTCTCTGAATCTGCTGTTCTGTTTGTCTTGCGGTTTATTACTGTTATGTTTTTATTTCATTTTGTTTGATTTTCATTTATGCATTACCATGAACACTAGTTCTCCATGTTAACTGGATGAACACCTTATATGGTAAATAATTATCAGTAACAAATTCATAGAAAATGGTAAGTATTCGGAATACAATGTTAGATAATTAAATTGTTTCTTCTTATAAGTTTTGTGATGAAATCTCTTAGTTCTAGTCTAGCAATATAAGAGTCGAAAAGTCATTAAATTCTATGCATTACCAGTTTGGAATGACTTTTTAAGTACTTAAGAATACGTTATCCATGGTAGCCACCTATATAGGAATTAATTTTCTTTAAGTCTACTTAACACCCAAATGTTATAGGGTCAGACGGGTTGTCCAATTAGATTAGTTGAGGAGCACGTAAACTGATCTGTCCGGACACTCACGAATACATAAAGTACTTAAAAAGACGTTTTTGTTTTTGTACTTCAAAACACTTTTATGGGAATGATATTAAGGTGTATGAATCTCTGGTATCTTAACTTAAAATGGTTACTTCGATGGACAGATGAATGATGGGAATGATATTAAGGTGTTAGAGGGATGTGAAGGGTATATTAGTAATTAGCTAGGAGAGTTGGTTATGGAGTTTGGCTATAAGTACAGATAAAGAGAATAGGGAAGATAAGCAATATTTTGGGTAATAAATTAGAGCTTGAGAGCATCTCAAGATTGGGAGGGTTCAAGTACCTCAAACTTTTGGTTTATCTTGTATTTCTGTTATCTTATATCTTTTATATATTCAAGTTCTATCAACCTCATGTGAAATTGTTGGCTGAATGGTGGTTTTAAATTTCCACTCTTACATAGCCGACTGTTAGTTATTTTTTAATACAAAGCATAAGGACGTGAATAGAATTCATTATTTAATTTATCAAATTGTTGTAAACTTCTAACACACACTTTTGACTTTCACACAGTGATACCAATCTCAGACGTGATTAGAATTCGCACAGGTAGCCTTTTTGAGCAACTATCAAATTTTCAAGTAGCTTACTCAATGAAAGTTAGAAACATTAAGATTATTTCATTATCACATTGGTATATGGTATGCCTTACATGATGCATGATGCACAGGCGAACGAGGAGAAAGAGCAGAGAGAATGACTGGAGGACGATCCGACATGTCTGACAACAATCGAGTAACACAGTAAGAAAGAGAAAATGTTGGTGAGTTTGTAACTTTTGTTCCATGGTGTTGGCGGCTACCTTCCTCAGTTTGGTCCTCGTGGACATGAGAAAAATAAAAGAAATAATAAGTTATAAGCTGTGTAATTCAGATAAGTTTATTTCTCTTGAAAACATCAGACTTGTAAATATGTAACTTCCTCATGTTGTCATAAAGAAATGAACCGCATTAGGCAATAATCAACGCATAAGCTACCATGCCATCTTCTAATATACCTTTGATTAGATGATGAATCCTAGGAGAGGAGTTGTCTTGTTCTTTAATATATTTACTTAAGACTTTTTGTTTAAATTTTTGCATATGTGGTTGTATTTGATGTAAAATCCTATTTTTTGTTTTCTTTTGAGTTCAATAATAACTCAAGATTGTGGTCGTGGGTAGAGATGTTCATTTACTTCCTAGAGATGCATCTTTACACAGAGAGGATGATAGGGAGTGGAGGGAATTCTCTCTATTGAATCAACAGAGACAAGAGAAACGTGTTGAGTGATATAACATTTAATTGTACTCTTTGATACCATTTTAAACTATTAATTGATTCGAAAGTTCAAGCTAGTAGACGAAGACAAATTTAATATCATATTATGATTATTCATGGTACCCATTTTGGTTCCATTCACATCTTTGTTTTTCAAAGGATGTAATATTGAACGGGACTATGGTTATACATATGTTATAATTTTATTTGAGGTAAAAACCACTTTTAGCTCCTAAGCTTTCATGGAAGTAGCAGTTTGATATCTAAACTTATAGTTTGTAACAATCTACTCTATGTTCTTTCAATTTTGATACATTTGAATCTTACACAATATAGTCCTTGTATTTTTAAAATTTATAATGACTCTATTTATATTAATATTATAGAAATTGTTGTTAAGGTTTAATAAAATTTTTTCTGTATAAATAAATCGAACACAAAGTCTATATTTAGACTGCAATATAGTAAAACCTGACATCTAAGTTTGGTGAATTTTGTTTTTGCTTTAAAAACTAAACTATTACAATTTTAAAAATATTTTAATTTAGTTAATGCACATTAACTTTATGGAGTAAATTTTTACAAGATTGAATATACATAGATTAAATAGTTATAAAACGAAAGATTAGAGTGAAAAACATTTAAATAGAAAGAACTAAGATTTTTTTAAAACGAAAATGATACTAGATACATATATATATAATTACTCATTTTAACATATAGTTTTGAAAGAACAAAGATTAGTTGCATGTGTTGATTGTTTTTAAGAAGGAAAGAATTTTTGAATGGAAAATTTTCAAAAGTTTTAAATTTGACAATAAACTCATATTTAAAGTGTACTACAAATTTTAATTTTTGGTTAAACTCCTTGTTTAGTTCAATCATGTAATAAATTCTCATTCCAAGAATTGTTTTAGAAAATTTCTTGTGCATTTAATAAATTATAGAACATATATGGCATATAAAAATTGATTACTTTTTTCTTTTTTTGGGACGAAAAACACATTAGATATAATCTTTTTTGAAAGTTTTATGAACTTTAAAAATGGGTTATTTTATACGGTGGTCAACTTTATTTTATTGAAATTATTGAGTTTATAAAGATTGTTATATCATTTTCTTCTTCTCTTTCACTAGAATATAATCAAACCTATCAAACTCTCTATGACTTATTTAGAATTCTTTTTGTTATATTTTTGAAATTAATAAATGAAAAGCTTTAGAGTCTAAATTATAACAATTAAAATTGAAAATTTTGCAATAATTTTATTTTTAGCAAAATGACGTTTGGTTTTTGGGGATTGGGAATGGATCGATACTATCCCGATTCCGGACAAAGAAACCGACCCGAGATTCGAATTTTTTCCATTCCCAAACAGAGCACTTAAAATTTAAGCAACGTTATAACGGCGTCACCGAACTAAACGGAAAAATATGAAGAAATTAGAAAAAGAAAAACGGAACAGTCAAACGTTACTTCACGTCAATGGCAATATTCATTTTTTTTTGTTTAAATAATTGAATTTAATAAATTTGGTTTATAAAAATAGAGTCCTCATATATCGCGAATGCGCATTTGATCGTGAAGGACAGCTTCTCCCTTGTGTTCAAGAGAGAGAGATCTATCATTCTTATTTGGGGCCGATCTCTCTATTCTCCTCTCTTCTATTCCGTAAGTTTTTCTCATTCATTCTCCTCTCTCATTTCTCTCCGAGATCTGTTTACAATCCTTTTGATTTTCATTTTTCCTGCTTCGATCTGTGCTCCTGGTGATTCCCTTTTCCTGTTTTATCTTTTGTTGATCTTGGAATTGATTGTTCTTTTGTGGGTTTTCATTGATTTGTATTTTCTGATCTGGGTTTCTGTTTTCTCGCCTTGATGTTTTGTATTTGGATCTGATCTGACGACCCTTTTTTTTTTTATTTGAATTGCTTTTCCCATGTTTATACCTGGATTTTTATTGATGCATGGGTTTAACCGATTGGTTGGATGCGTTTTCTTTGTGCTGGATCTAGGTGTCCTTGTTTTTAATTTGAATTGTGGGTAAAAATGGCATTATTGTAATGTGTTTGGAGTTTGATTTTGAATCTTGGCTAGTTGATTTTTGAATTACAAAGATCGGATCCTCTTCTATTTTGGGTTGTCTTAAGATTTTTGGCTGGTTTAAGTATTTGATGTCGTTGTATTTTAAGGGGTAACTGATGCCGGCTTGTTGTGTTTGTATTCAGTTTACTTGAAAAATGGGGCTGTCTTTTACCAAGCTTTTCAGCCGGCTCTTTGCCAAGAAGGAGATGCGTATTCTCATGGTGGGTCTTGACGCAGCTGGTAAGACGACAATTCTTTACAAGCTCAAGTTGGGAGAAATTGTCACCACAATTCCTACCATCGGTAAGTTGTTTTTATATCCAACTACTGATTTCATGGATTAATAAATGGTACAATTGATGCGTTTTGTTTACAACAATTTGATGATTAGTCTTTTGTGTCTAGATCATAGGCATTGAACATATTTGTTTAACTTGGCGTTTCCATGTTTGTTTGCATGCTTGCCCCCGTCACAAAAATTTAAAGTTAGTCTAATGAATTGTTGTTTTATCCTCAAGGAGATGAATTTATAGAGGAAAACTGGATGATTAATCTAATTAAACACCTAGGATCTGTAAAGGCTCATGCTTGCATCTCTTATTTGTACGCCTTCAATTGTTATCAATAGGGAAGGGGGGATATTTCTTTTGTGAATTTGAGTTAATTAGAGCCTATGCCTTTGAGTGAACCTTGCAAACATAAGTTTCTGTCATAATTCACCAGAGGATTCCAGACCTGAAATTTTTGAATAAGTGGGGTGATAGAATTTAGAAACAATGTGATATTCAAGACTAAACACTTTGACCTAACTGCATATTGGCATTTTGATTTCTGTACTAGAAATTTATTGTGATTACGTAATCTTAGTTTGCAATTACTGTTTTTGAAAAAGGAGAATGTGAGATCCGAGGTATAACTCTCTGGCGTATGGCTGTGCAGGTTTTAATGTTGAGACTGTGGAATACAAGAACATCAGTTTCACTGTCTGGGATGTGGGGGGCCAAGACAAGGTACATTTGATTTTCTCAAGGTGCTAGATTTGTGACAGTGTGTTTAAATGAAGATGTTGTTGCTGTTACTGTACAGAATTCCTTGAGCATGGTACATGTGTAACTTGGTAGATGATTGTTTTAAATCAATCAATGTGTTTGTTAGATGTTAAATCTGGCTTATCATTTTCTTTTTTTCTTGTCATACCTAGCTTTTTAGTCATAATTATAGATTTTACTACTGCATCCCTTTAAACTTTTCAACTTTCTTGGGAATGTTGGCATTAAAATTTTCTATTTAACATGTTTAAATATTTCAACACCTGTGCTTCCACGGACTCATAGTTGGTAGCCAATCTTCTAGCACATGGGTGATAATTAATTCTTCTTTCCACTGATTTGATGCCTGTTTTGTTCCAAGATCCGACCATTGTGGAGGCATTATTTCCAAAACACCCAAGGACTTATTTTTGTGGTGGATAGCAATGACAGAGACCGTGTTGTCGAAGCTAGGGATGAGCTGCACAGAATGTTGAATGAGGTACTCATAATAAAAATTGATTATTAGACTTTGATACTCTGAACAATTGTTTCGTTCTGGTATGTTGTCTAGATGATAACATATCTGCATTGCATTTACAGGACGAGCTGAGGGATGCTGTGCTTTTGGTATTTGCCAACAAGCAAGATCTTCCTAATGCCATGAATGCTGCTGAGATCACCGACAAGCTTGGTCTTCACTCCCTCCGACAACGTCACTGGTACATTTGATGATCATAAACTCTTAAAAAATTTGCAATTGCTTAAAACTTTGAGGTAGTAATTAGTTCCATGTCTCGAAATCCTGTTTCAGGTACATCCAGAGCACATGTGCCACATCCGGTGAAGGGCTGTATGAAGGACTTGACTGGCTCTCAAACAATATTGCCAACAAGGTAAAAAATAACAATGTTCTTTGTTTAATTCAATGAACAAATTTGCTGCAGTATACAGTAGAATAAGAATAACCACATCAGTTTTGCCTGCAAAAGGAACTATATTTAGAAGAATTAGAAGAGGGATTAGGAAATGGCTTGTTTCTCAATCAGTTTGGTTGGGATATTAGTGTACAAAAGTTTACTAGCAGCTTGCGGTGGAAGTTCAACTTTGCGTGGTCGATGATAAGATTGTTTCGTTTTCCTTATTTGCAGGCGTAGATGGGGGTTTCTTTTAAGCAGGGATTGCTTCTGGAAAATCAAATTGATGTGATTTATCCCTTGTTTACGGGCATTTTTGTTGGATTACCTGATCTATACGACGTTCCTAATGGATGATTCCTAGGTTGGTGTTGGATCTATGAATAATGAAAGAAATTTTGAAGTATTTTGTCATGTTATCGACTCAATAGCATTGTTTCCTTTTCTTTTTTTCTTTTTTTCTTTTTTTTTTTATAAATTTTAATGTAATGAATTAAATGATGCTCTTAAAATAGGTGTATTTGTACGAGAACCATGTTTGTTATTTGGAATGGATTGCTGAAAAGAAATTACTTTGGACCTTTTTATTGCATTACTCTCTTCATTTGCTTCCCATTATCCTCCATGGCCTTCTAGTTTCTGCTATGCCAGAGTTCTCTTTTCCCATGTTTTTATCTTGCTGTTATGTTTTATTTTATCCACTCGTGAAAAATGCAGTCTATAAAAGCAAACAAACAAAACGGTTTTATTATAAAGAAGAAAGAATTTTGGGGGCTTGAATCTTCTTTGAAGTCAATTTAATTATGAATTTAAATGTACTTTTGATGTCTCGATGGAGTATTTATTATGCATTGAATTTATAGTACTTTCATATGTAACTTTTACGTTTGAGTTGTTTGAAAGTATAACAATTAAAGTTCGTTGAAGTTTGAAAAAGTGTGTAAAGATTTAGTATATGCTTCACAGTACAAGTACTGATTTTTAATGAGTTCTCCTTAGCTATAAGCTACCATAAATACTAACAAAAGATAAGAATAAATTAGTAAGATGTTCCTTTTAAGTGACAAACAATCCTAAAAGAAACTATAATGTCACCCTAAAATAATAATCAAACGATAACACAATAATAATTATTACTTTTAGAGAAAGAAAAAAAAAACAGTACAATGCTCATTGACGTATTGGAAAAGTTGGCATGAAGATGACCAACTCCTCACCTTAAAAAGCAACACAACAAAGTAATGCACAAAAAAACAACCAATTATTACAATTAATTCTCTCCTAAAACCGACTTTTGTTATTGTTTGTAAGACAAGAAAGTTTTTGGATGTAAAAAGCTGCCATTGAAATTAAATTATTCTACTACTTTTTCCTTAAAAAAATATAATTTGCATTGAACTATATACTATATGTAAGACTACCTTATTTATATTCCCCATAATGACTCCATCTCTCTTTCCTTCAAACCTTCAAATTATTCTAATATAAGATCGAGTTTTGCTGTTGTTGTCAAGGGAAATGTCGTCTCTTTTGATGTTATTGAAGGCTTTAATGGGAGTCTATGGAGATGATGAAGATCTTGAGAGGAAGGTTGTTGATGGATTATCTGAGTTTGAGTTTTTGAGCTGTGTAACTATGGAGGGTGGTGGTGGAGATGAGGATGAAGAGGAGTTGAAGAAGATATGGAAGTTGCTTGGAGAGAGCTGTCTTTGGCCTTGAAAGTTAAATCTACTAAACTATATTGTTTCTTTTTTTCCTTTGTGTTATTTCCTTATCATAATAATCTCCTCCATATGAGATATATCTAATTACAAATTTTTTCTTTCAATTTTATCAATGTATTCCCTACTTTCTTTCAACTCAAATTATCCCTTCCAATTTGTATACCTTCGAACTTTCCCCATCACAATAATTATTCTTTTAAGAAAATTGCTCGAAAGTCCATTCTAAGGTTTCACATGTTTTTTTATAGTCTATCCAAGTGTACAATCCCAAGTTACCATATGATAAACAATTTCTACGTTCTTTAGTGATTGAAGGGGATGGATGTATGTAGATAAGTGTAACACTCGACCGTAAGTATTATTCTTATATAATCGATTCATTTGTTTTCATTTTAATAATCAATTCATAATTTCCACTTGAAGCTAAACCTTTAATTCATCAAAAAAAAAAAAAAAAAACTTCTTCTTTCTTTCTTTCCTTTTCATAATCAATCCATTTCTATATGGGTTTCTTTTCATTCATTTAAATTTCCATCCACGACATTAAAGTCCAATATATTACATAAAGATATATATAGATATAGGGAAGCATAATAATAATTAAACTTGTTGAGAATTTTATAAACTGAGGAAAATCATCCCTTTTTAAATATTTAATATCCAAAGAGACTATCCAATTTCCATTGGATAAATTTTGAAGGGGAAAAAGAAAAAGAAGAAAGGTTTTAAGAGGAATAAGGGGAAAGAAGCCAAGAATCAGCATCAACATAGTGAGTCCCAATGAAAGGTTGAGCTTCTTCATCAGTTAAGTTATGAGCCCATTGAACTCTTCCTTTTAAATCTGCACCAGGTCCACTACACTTGTACTCTCCATAATACACTGTCCTACACATACATAAATATATACACAATACACAAACATTCATTATTTACTACTTCATCATTTTCTTTAAAAAAAAAAGTGTTATACAATTATTCACAAATCATGGGGTATATATTTATGAAAAGAATAAAAGAAGGAGAGTGGGGTTCTTACAAATGGCGTTTTTGGGAGCCCCAATCATTCCAACCTTGAGGAAGAACAATATTATCCATAAAAGTATATGAGAAAACAACTCTCGAATAATCTCCCCATGCTCTTCCCAAATAAATTTGTCCACTTCCTGTTACCACACTATCTTTGAATGAAAACCCACTTTCCATTGATCCTTTTAATCCCTTTTGGGCAGTCATAGATGCCACTTTCTTTGTTATTGACTTCAAATAGCATTTCTGCACAAACCCCCGTTCATTTCAGGCTCAGTTGTTAAATATAGCAATCACGCTACTTAGTGTATATATTAGCATATATATAACACACTAATGCAAACGATTTTTACAGAAAAATTAGGTGAGAAAGCTAATTTGATTAATTTACAACGTACCTCATAGAAGGATCTTCCATAGCCAAATATGAAATCCACTGAGCCTTGGATGTAGCAATTGTTGAAGTAATGAAGACCCTTGTGATCATATAGTGTGTCTTGATCTCCATAGAAGCTGCAGTTGTGAAATGCAGCTTTTGTTCCTGATATTCTTAATGCTACTCCTTGTCCTCGAACCGATCCGATCTCGTGCATTGCCCTATTCTGCAGAAGTGCGGTCATCGAATCAGTACGTTCTTTTATATATTTTTATGTTAAAATGATAAAAAAAAAAATAAAAAAAATCGCATATCAATGGAGATGATATTCATCTGCTTCAGTGTTCCAACGAGACTTTTTTTTTGGATTTTATAGTACAAGAAAGTTCTATGATGGCAAAAAAGAATCTTTTTACCTCAAACTTCATATTGATAGCTACAAAATAATTGGCATCTACGGCCACAGTTGCACTCTTCAAAGTCCCCAATGGTTTTCCGTCTGCTCCGGTCACCGATGCTGTGTCGTTTCCCGTGATGGTTGGTTGGTCGTCACTGCCATTTCCAAGAAACGTCACGAATGGTAGGCTTTTAGGAATGGTGATTTTTTCACTGGAAGCCAATCACATTGTACACCCATTAGTTTGCACTTCTACATGTCTTCTTCAAACTATTGAAATATTTATAATGAGCGATGTTTGAGTGTAGTTCAAGATGTATCCATTTTTGTATATCTCGCTCTAACTAATCAAAAAAATATTTCAAAGTTGAAGTACGAAAAATTTGCTCAATGACAAACTATATATTATTAGAAAAATTGTTAACCGTATGCACACAAATAGATGTAGACTAAAATATATTTGAGTATTTTTCATAATTTGTTAGCAACATTTTTATTACAAAGACAATATGTATGGATTTTATTGTTGATTAACTTTACACGAGTTGTAAATATATTACCTGTAAACTCCTGGATTGATGACCAAAATGACTCTTTTACTATTAGGTTTAGGAATGCTACTAATAGCTTCTCCAACCGTTTTAAAGTCACCCGTTCCATCTTGACTAACAATTATTCTCACTTTATTCATCTCGGCCTTCTTCAACTTATCGTCAAGAACTCCGCCACCCTTATAAGACCGACCGAGTTTGGCAGTCGACCTGTTTACCAAACCAGCTTTCTTCTTGTAATTTTGAAGGTTCCATGACAACCAGTTCTTGTAGTCCTCCCTTTCCTCCTCAATATTCAATGAATAAGATTGTAGGAACAAATTACACACAAAAAGGAGAAGAAGAAGTAGAATAAATTTGAAGTGATTCATTGTTGCCAATACCTCTAGTTTTGGCTGAAGTATGAAAAAAACCCTAAAAAATTGTCAATATATATGTAGTGTAAGATAGAGACTTTGATTTTTAGGACCCAATTGGGAGACCAATCACATGGCTTTGTGAAGAATATAATATTCCACTTAGGGATTCTACAAGACCCAATTGATAAAGGCTATTTTGTTGGTGTTGGGTGCAAACTGTCATATTTGTATACAATGGAGAATGCATGGCTGTATTCCATATTTAAAACCTAAAGTGGAAGATTGATATGATATTTAGGTCATCCCTTCCTACATATTTTGTGGTTCTGTGGGGCAATGCTATAGGGAATTGAATTCTCTCATGGTCCTTTAGTCTTGTGACCACCTATACATGTGCCTCTTAACTATATTTTCAACGTCAAAACTCAAGTAGTTATTTGAAGGGCTTGACTTTATTTGATGGCATGTTCTCGTCAAATTTGTCTAACTCTTTTCTATCTTTTAAAGTTAAAAAACACTTTTCGTCTGTATCGACTTTCATATAATTACAATTTAGTTTTTATGTTTTCAATTATGTAACTATTTAGTCAATTTTAATAAATAATGATTTAATCCTTGTAATTTACGATTTGCGATGATTAATTAAGTCTCTATAATGAAAAGTATTAGCATAATCCAGTGAAATTCTTTACCTTAGGTAGATTAATTAGGAAAGTATAATTATATTATTTATTTTAATCTATAAAGACTAAAGTAGTTATGCAAAAAAGTTTGATGCTTTATTTTAACGAATGTTTCACAACGGTAGAGACTAATTCAATATACAAATTTGTAAAAAGTATATATATGGACTGGATTATTATTATTAAAAGTTTTTTTGGAGACTAAATTTTGATGAATTTGAAAGTATATTAGAAGCTAAAGTGTTGGTTGTTATTGAATTAAGTTTAAGATCATATAGGTATTTTGTTAACCTAATTTTTTATTATATAGTTTCTAACATGACATATGATATGACTAATCAGAGTGGCGCAGCGGAAGCGTGGTGGGCCCATAACCCACAGGTCCCAAGATCGAAACTTGGCTCTGATATTAAAAATAATGAAAGTAATTTTTATAAAAAAAAAAAAAAACAAGACATAGGATATGTTTGTGTATTTATTTAATAATATATATCTTTACTTACATAGGAACATGTTAGAAACCTAAGAGATTAGATTTATCTTAACTTGAGTCCTTCCATTAAACAAATATCATATCCAACACAAAGATAATCTTGACTCTCATTCACTTTATGTTCAACATTGAAAATTAATTTCATTTAAATGGCTAAGTAAGAGAGGAGATATGGTTCTTAATATCATTATAAAATTAGGATAGTGCATTATCTTTATAATTGTATAAATGTATCCATTATAAAGCTCTACCTATAATAATATTGTAGGGTAATAGGCTTCACATTTTCTCTCTCCTATAATTTGTAACACAATATTATGATAGCTCATTTCAATATTATTGTTGTCTTATTTTCTTTTTCTTTGAATAATATACCAAATGTCACAGGAACTACACTCGAACACAATCTCAACTAGTTTAATATAACATTCGAAATTTTTAGGAAATTTTTATCTTAAATTGTTTTGATGTTATTTTGAGGATTGAAGCTAAAATTGAATTATTGGGTTAAGATAATTCAATTTAGAATTTATGACATTTTAAAATAATTGACTTATTAAAGAATATATTTGGTTAATTAAAAGAATTGAAGATTCAAGTTGATTTGGGACGTTGAAAGAAAAAGTTGGTTTTGGTGAAATTGGAATTGACTAAGTATATATACATTAGTATGTAAATTTAATTAAGAATAACTAAGTATATATACATTATTTGGTTTTATATAAATAATTAATATGGAAAAGTAAAATTAATTATATATGATAAAATATAATTATAATGGTTAGAAAATAAGATGAGTTAACTAGACGATGGATGTTAATTGGTAGGGAAGAGATAATGAATTGATTGATGAATGAGAATTAATGGAACACAAAAAAAAATATGTATCTGTATTATATATAAATATTATGAAAGAAAAATAATATAATAATGATAAGTATTATAATTATCATTATTATTATTAATGGATATAAATGCATGGTTAGGGTTTCGTGCATTTAAGGAAAATAAAAGAGAAAAAAAAATGTTCTTCGTCTTCTTTCCTAAGAAAAACCTCTAGCCACCGCCCTTCATGGTACCATATATAAGCATGCTATTGTATAAGGATAAATTTACATGTTATGTATTGTATGGATATTATTTACATTGGAAACTTTGGACTACAACCTTATGCTAAAGTCTATTGATTGATGAATGCATGCTAATAAGATTAGCGGTGATTGTTAACTCTCATGACAGGTTATGTACATCTTATGTTTTGTGTCCCTTTTGGATCACTACCTATGTCTTGAACTGTGTTCCTTCGAGATCACTACTTATGCTATATTTTGTATTTCCCTTAGGTTCACTACCTATGTAATGATTTGTGATCCTTCAGGGGTCATTACCTATATCATGTTATCATTCATACATTATGCGTATGTTGAAATGAGTTTAACAACTCACCCAAAAGGTCTTGGTAGGGGATTACTTACTGGGTATATTGTATATATTCACTCTTTTCCATATTTAACTTTTTAGGCCAAGTAATAGGAAATGCAAGCTAGCGACCGACAAAAAAGAAGGACCAGTGACTGGCTATATAGGAACTACTTGGTTTATGCTTTTGCTATTGATTTTAGAAAGATAATTAGATTAGTAATAACCTCAACTTGGTTTTGAAAAATTTGAATCTTTACATTATTGATACCTATATTAATTATTAACATGTGTGAACAACTAACGTGCTATAACTTCATACGCAACTATATACTACGTATAAAATTTAATGTATCTATGAACAAGTTATTTTGTACATCATTATAAATTTATTTTCAAATATATGTTAATAAGACACTAGTTAATGTGACAAACACATTATTAGGGTTTTCCTAAAAGAAAAAACAACGTTTAACACTTAAATTAAGAATTTCAAAATATTTAATGACAAAACATGGAAATATGTAGCAAAAAATTATTGACATTTTTCCTCAAAAAGAAAAAATAAAAACTATAGTATTTTGATGTGTGTGTGACGTAAAAATCCATTGATATAGAGAAACAAATAATATAATGAGATTAATATAAAATCTTTAATTTTATTGATTTGTAGTGAGTGGAAATGGTGATCATGATGAGGTAAGCATGAGAACATGTACCCCTTTATGTAGAAAAAGAGATCTTTTATTTTTATATACAAGCTTCATAATTGGGAAATTAAACGATTAAAATTTTTTTTTTGAGGAAGGTCCTCGATTCTAGAATTAATTAGGTTTAATTGAAAATTATACAAGTTCGAACGAATTCAAAATCGAAAAATAACATATACGTTACATTTTTCAATTGAATATTTTAACTACGGACGACACCCTTAATTCTACAATTAATTAGGTCAGTAGTGTACGAAATCTCATCAATTTTGCAACAATATATCATCTTTGATTGCAACTTTTCTCTAGTCTCTTTTTGTGTCTTTTGTTTGCTTTGATTTGAGCTCTTTTGTAGCTCGTTATTGTGTATATTAATTTCTATACTCTCTCATTTGAATATGCATCAATTTTGGTATTCGTGTATAATGAGACTACTAAAGATGAGATATTACAATACATTATAGTATATCTTGTTAAATGAATAGATTCCATAACGTGGAGATAGGGTTATAAATAATTTTTGCATGAAAAATGTATTAGAAAAAGGAGTTTTTGTAATGTATGTGTAGGTGTGCAATGGACAAATTAATCTACAAAGATAATTATTATGGTTTCCACTATATAATCTAGAATATAAGACCCAATTTAGGGGAAATTAAAAAAGAAGCCAATATTTTCAAAGGGTTGGAAAAAGGGAATGGCAATAGGTTAATTATTATATATTGAGCTTAAAAATGATGGTTGACTAAAATTAAGAGTCCAAAAGGTGAGACTAATCACTTAATTTTGTTTCTCTTAATTTCTCTAAAATTAATTAATTAATTAGTTAATTTTGATTACACAAACAAAACAAGACTTTTTAATTTGGTTTCAAGGATTGCGGCACTTTGTGGCAGCCAAAGCAAAGTTGACCCTCTTCTCTCTCATTTCAACAATTTTAACTTTCCAATTAATTACTATTTTCATTTTACTTTTCATAATTTACTGTTTTCTTTTTGTTTTTAATTTTGATCCGAAAAAAAAAAAAAACATAATATCCTTTCTATTCTTCATAGTCTCCGAGATTTGAAGAAATGTTCTAAATGGTGAATTTATTAAAAATGTTAATTGATCACTAATGAAAGTATTATACGACAGTGATTAGTTTATTTAGCATTGTTATATTGATTTTTTTATATTGATTAGTTATTGATGACTTGGTATGTGATTGTACAGTTTTTCCTCTTATTTTCTCCCTCTCGATCTATTCCTATACCTTTCTCTTAGAGAGTTTTTAATTTGTAGAGATTGACTCATTCATTCACAATCTCTCTACTCTTCTTCTTGATCTTGTTAGCCTACACCAGTATAAGAGAGAATTAGCTTCCTCCATGATCCATTTAGAGCAACACGCTGATCTAGAACCCTCGTGTAGCTCATGATCTGATTCCAACTTCGTCTGAGTACTTAGTAGGAGTTCAAAAAAAAAAAAAAAAAACATCACATAGAATTATGGTTATTGACACAAGTGTTATGCACATGATGAGTTTTCGTCTGTTATCACTCAACAAGATACCATGAGTGTGACATATAAGTTTTTGCTGGCTTGTAGTAGATAGTTTTGATGACTTTAGATGATGTATTTTTTTTATTTAAATAAAAATTGATTAGTTGTTTTAATAATGTTTAAATTTAATTTGAATCTTACAAAGAAAAAACATAGTCGTGGATCGATCCATGAGTTTCCATAGTACTTATGGTTCTAGTCCATAAGTTATGTGCCTGAGGTTGATGACATGCATTTGAGTTTGACCAAATTTGAATTGAAGAAAGATGATCATGCATGAACGAACTTGTCTATTTTTTGTCGACACTTTTATACCCGACCTAAATGAGACATTTATTTTTATAACTATATTATTTTTAGAAAAAATTTTCTCACAACTAAACTTTTGTCATTTTTAAAATTACAATTTTATTTGTAGAATTAACCCAAGATGAGTTGATCGAAAAGAAATAAATAGTAAATTTTAGAAAGAATAATTGGAAAAATAAAATATAATTTTAGAGAGATAAATAATGAAATACCAAATATCTTTAATTATTTCAAAGATTTATGCAATGCTAAGGGAAGTTTTGTGCTTTTTTTTTTTTGAATAAGGATACTTTGGATCAGTTGGGTGCACCCGGGCATCTCCATTAGGTGGACACCCCCTTAGCACCCTCATCACTCCCGCTTCATTAATAAAAATATTCAATTTGTGCTTATTTAAATCCATTCAAATTTAATTTTCATATATGTTGGAATTTTGTTCTTACCAATATTTCTTCTCTTTTTTCCTTTCCTTTTCAATCTCTCTATAATCAGCATCTATCACACAAATATATAATCCTTAATTTAGATAAGGTAGAAAATCAATATCGAATATGTATCAAATACTTCTTTAAATACATGTCTAACGAAAAAATTTTACGTATTCATTTTTTTCAAATATCATATACGTATGTTTCCTTTGAAAACTATACAATGTACTGCCAACCTAAAGCTAAAATTTTAGAAAAATCATGCCAACTTCGACACATAAAAAAGCCAAACCCCTAGGATTAAGTAATCTCGGTATATTCATTCATGTAAGTTCCTCACAATCAGATAATCTTGTATTTTCAATGTTGAAACTAGATGTTTGATTTTTCACACCACGCTTTAATAACTAATTTAAATTAAAACATACAATCTCGACCAAATCACTTCCTATGTAGAATATGTTAAACTCAAAAAAAAGAAATCTGCAATGAATTAAACAATTGTTATAGAGTAAAATCAATTGCCTAATTAGCTTCTTCAATGCAAGATTAAAGTGGTAAACTACACTACACACGAGTTCATATATATATTACACATCTATACGATGTATGAAAGAACAATATATATATATATATAATGTAAGACAAGGTCATGTTTATTAATAAGAAAGGAAGCCATGTCATTTTCATTGTTTATTAGAAATAATAAAAAATATAATTATTTGGTTTGAAATGTCTCTAATAAGTTCTGTGGTGCTCCAAACAACTAAACATGAAATCTCATTAATCAGTGAATTTGTGATTGTGGGACTTGAGACAATGTCCTTAAACCCTAATTTGTTCTCGTATTTATGTTATTTACTTCATTTATTTATGACTTAAACCCAAGTATTTAGAAGATTTTGATAATATAAACTCTCTAATTGGACTCCAAGATTGTGTTAATATAAATACTCTCTATCTAATATTTTATTTCTAATAAAAATTAATTTTTTCTATATTTATGGCGCATACAACGCTAACACGATTAGTAAATCACATCAATTTTGATATTGATTTTCTTCTTCTAATTTTACTTTTTTTTTTTAATTTCTTTGAATGTTGATTTTTAACACATTATTCATATATGATAATAATGGACTAATCTAACATATATCAAAATAAATAAAAATATTTATAAATATAGCGCTATTTTATTGTTATATTAACTAAAGACTACTATCTATATACCGAAAGATATAAATTATAGTTTACCGCGACCTAGCTACTGCTTATAGATTGCGATAATATTTATAAATATTTTTAGTAGGTTTATGGTCTAAAATAATTTTCTATTATAATTGTGTTTCATAATAAGATTACTTTCAAAATTTTGCATGAGGATATAGAATAATGCACAAGTGATCGGACTATCCTTATAAGGCTAAATTGGTTGTCATTTAAGAAGTATATGTATATGTAGTAATGAAACTCTTTTACTACAAACAATTTTTTTATTTAATTTTTTTTTGTTAAATTACAAATTCAGTCTAAAATCCTGTTTTTTATTTTTTTTTATTTTTTTTTTTGTTTTTTTTTATTTGTGTTTGTAAAAGCTATAAAAAAAAAAGGTCCACTTTAGTATTCAACTTTTCATCATACAATATAGAATCATAAAATTGTCTAATAGGTCTCTTCCATATTTGAAATTTAAATAAAAATGATTTGGTTAGATATATAGGTTAAAATTTTCAAATGTCATAAAGTTTTTTACAGACATAAAATAAAAAATTGAATTCTCAAGTAATATTTTTAAAGAGATTGTAATGTAAAAAAATACAAAAAAAAAAAAAAAATCGATAGTATAATAGAGTTGGAAGTTAAAATCTCCATCCCACCTGCTAATAAAGTAAAATAAAACGTTCTGATAAAAAGATTGTAGAAAAAGAAAGAGAACACATTTTAGGATCTTCGTTGTTACCTCTAATTTTGTGCTAATAGCTATTATAACAAAATTTTTAGAAGATTAAGTTATAAATATAATCTTTATTGATTAAATATTTTTCTAAATAATTTTCTTTTAAAAAATTAGAATTTAATCCTTACAACTTTTATTTAGAATTTAATTTATATAATTTCGATATAATACACTAAATTATGGGAGATTACTATAAAGACTTTTTTAGACCCTAATGACTACCCTTTTAACCTTATATCAACCATGATGGTCAAATTTGTAAAACCTTTTATTTACGATCATAGAGCTAGAATTGATGTACTAACATCTTATTTAGTTTTCTTTATATATCATATACATGTTATTTATTTATTTAGGTTTACGTAGCAAACTTTATAACGAATGATGTTCTATTCCAATCTATATATTCTTCTCCTTTCTTGCTCTATATTTTTCATCTTTTGACTCTCTTTCTAATATTCTTCATTATTAGATTAATACAATCAACCACTATTGATCGACTCTCTTTCTAATATTCTTCATTATTAGATTAATACAATCAACCACTATTGATCGAGATTATAATTTTTAATTAATTAATTAATTAATTAATAATGGTATGAGACCATTTGGAAGTAAACTGATCATATGGACACATATATAAATTGAAAATTTTGAAAAGTATAGGTATAAAATTGATATTAATTTTAAACATAACATTAGGAGGAGAGATCAAAGTGTGTAAATCTAAGATAAAACTTTAATGGTATAAACTTACAAAAACCTAAATGTGTCACACCAAAAGCTAGTGGACATCATAAGCTGTCAATGTTTGCGCTTTGTGTGTTTTGTCATCATGTATTTTTTAGCCTACACTTCTAATTTGTCAAGTCATTCATTCCCCTATTTATAATATTTGCCGTCACGTAAGTAAATTCAAATTTGAGGGCTTTTCTAATTAATATATAACATATAATATATATATATATCTAATTATTATTTTCCTTTTAAACATCATCACCAAATTGTTGTTGCAACAATGACCACATATCTTCTTCATTCCATAACCCATTCTCCAATAGCTCCTCGCCACCTATCCATTCGTTCATTGCCTCTCCGACGTCACACCCGTGTTCCATTAGCATCACCACCCTATCTTCCTCGGTCGTATCTACCATGTTAAAGTTCTCTACTACGTCTGAAATAGGTGAAACTTGAAGTTGGACCTATAATAAAGAATGTGAATAAATGGTTAAAAAAAATCATAACCTATTGATAGAAGTTTTTGAATAAAAGGTTATTACGTTGTTTTAAGGATTAAGTAATGACTTTAAACCTGATCAGATATAGAGTCTGATGACGAAGTTGTGGGAGCCACATGAGGGTTGACCCAACTCGACCCAGACGGAGAAGATTGAGTCAACTCGAGAGGTGGGTGTGATGGTTGGATAACATCAACGGTGGTGGCGGTCGAATCGGTTGAGGCTTGAATACGTTCCAACAAACGAGGCATCCACACGTATCGCATGGCGTCACGGAATTGCTTGCTATTCACGTCACAATTAAGTTGTTTAGCTTGCTTTTGAACCCTTGTTCTCCAATAGTTTTTTATCTCATTATCTGTTCTCCCCGGTAAATATTGCGCTATTTTGGACCACCTGTTCCAATCACAATTCTTCCATCATTTTCCCTCTTCACTTTAGTTATTAAAAAGAATAAATAAAGTTCCCATATTGACCCATTAAGAAATTCCCCATTTTCCTTTTACCCCTGGGTCATTAAAAAGAACTGATTTTGTATGTGGGTCATATCAAAAGACTCCATCTTTAACCAATACCCATATGAGAATTTAAAATGAGAAATCAATCTCTACCTGACCTATTACAAAAATCCCTTTTTGTTTAATCATTTTTTCATTTGGGTCATCAAAAGATTCCATTTTTAACCAAATTATTGAAAGAGAAAAAAAAAAAAAAAATCAAAACTTGGATCAGTTACCTGTTGCCCCAGCGAAAATGGAGTTCAAGAATCAAGAGCTGTTCTTGGAGAGTGATATTGCCACGCCTAACACTCGGCCTCAAGTAATTTAACCATCTCAATCTACAACTCTTCCCAGTTCTCTTCAAACCTACAACACAAATAATTTCTCATAAACTTCCCCTCAAAATATCCAACAAAAGTTTCTACCTAGCTAACGTCCTCCAACAAAGGAGAGAGATTACAAATACTAACCGGTGCAACGAGCGACTGCGTTCCAACGGCCTTCGCCGTGGCAGTTAACATAATTAAACAGAACAGAATCCTCCTCAGCCGTCCACGGCCCTTTCCGGACATCCATCTCCTCCTCCTCCTCTTTTATCTTCTGAGGTTCTCCACACCTAAAACCTCTCATTTTAACATCCATAAATTAAAAAAAGAGAAAAATAATCTTAAAAAAGAAACCCCTAATTTTTAATCCAATCGAGCAGAGGAAAAGAGAGTGAAAGGATAATGGATCGTTTTTTTTTTTTTTTTTTTTTAAGATGGAGAAAAGGAAAAGAGAGAGAGAAAGGAAAAAGGCTATGAAGATAGATCAGTACTATATGATGATATATCCATCTATGTATTGTTTATATATATGTGTGATATGGAAGTGGTAATCGAAAGAAAAAGAGATGATGTAAAATAAAGGTTTGATTAATTAATTAATTAATCAAACTTAGATTAACATGTTAATTTAATTATATTAAGTGGTTAATTAAATGTGATAATATTTTGAGTATGAAAGGGGAGTTTTTCTTTTATTTATTTAATTAGGAAATGTTTTAATGGAGTTGACCCTTTGACTTGTAATTTTAACATTTGGCAAACCATATTGGCAACTTGGGGTAGGAGACTAATAATTAGAAGAATTGGAGGGGCAAAAAGGTGAGTCCAAGTCTTCTTTCCTTCTCCATTTCATCAACTTATCAACTAAATTTTATTTTTATTTTATTGTTTTTTTTTCTTTTAAGAAAAGATATTTTTGATTTGGTGGTTTGTTTGGAAGTCAGGTTTGCTATATGTTTTAGACTATGTGAGTGTGTGTATGTGTCAAATAATGATGGCAGTATAGTCTAAGGTTTTCACAACCCAATTCCAATATTATATTTACACTGAACTATATGTTGTAATATCATCCCACTTTTTACTTCGTGTCAAAAATATATCTAACTTAAATTTTATATCTAAAGTTTTCGTTTTTTAAATTATTATTAAGCTTTAAGAGTACATTTGTAATTTTCATTCAAAACCTAATATGATATAGGTATTTTTTTTTAGATTTTTAAAAGTTTAGGATATCTTTTACCTAGCTGAATGGCATTTTTTTCATGTAATTAAACTTATATTTACATTGGATTTTCTCTTTGATATTTGTGTTGCTTTAAAAGATTTATTTTTTATGTGTTGGGTTTTTTTTTTCAATTCAAAATTTTGTTGAGTTTATTAAAAAGTTGGCAACTTCGTGCTTGAATCCAAATATCTGTGTTCTTTGTAAAGAAAAGTGAAGACATGAATCATGATCTATTCCTAAACTGCAAAATAACCGGCCACATGAATCAACTATTAACATATGGGAAGATATTTGTCATTATATCGGTTTGTGGTCTAGGTAGAAATAAGCTATTCACAAAGTACTACAAATCGATTTCAATATCTTTGAGGATCCTTTAAGCTTTCATTCGCTAATCTATCTGTTTTTTGGGCTTTTCTCTAGCCCTTCAACTTATTCTGTATGTTACATGTCTATTTAATATATTTGGAGTTCTTTGTGCACCAGTCTCTCTCCTCGAAGTTCCCTGGTTTGTACTCTAAACTCTACTGTTTCCTTATAGGAAAAAAAAAAAAAAACAAAAGCTCTTTGGGAAAAGTTGTAAAATGCAAATAGGTAAAAATCTCAATAGAGGAAGCATAAAATCCATAGGAAGATATTATTTATGCTCTCTAAATCAAATAGGTGAAGAAAACATCATCAAACTCAGTGGTGGAGTAGCTTTACTTTGGATTATTTGGAAGGAGAGAAACAGTCGAATCTCCAAAGAAACACAGAAAAGTACTATCAAAACTTTTGGGAAGATATTTGCAATTTCATCGGTTTGTGGTTTAGCAAATATAAACTGTTTTCTGACTACAATCCAATCACAATCTCTTTAAACTTTTCGGCGTTCATAAAATAATGGTATTGTAATTAGGACTTTTCTCTAGCCCTCCATGATACTTATACCATGTATGCTACTACTCTAATTAGTGAATCAAGAGATTATAGTGCATTAGGGGCTTATTATAGCCTTCGACTTCCACTATAATTTCCTTCGTTTCCTCTCTAAAAGAAAAAAAAACTGAATTAGTTCCTGCATTTTTAATTTCATATCAATTCAATCTCTGAATTTTCGTACGTAACAATTTAGTCTCTTTTACTTTCAAATTTATAGCAATTTAATCCCAACATAAACAAAAATTATCAAAATTTAATGTCAATCTTTAGTACTTTATGATTTATATATTTTATACTTTATAAAATCATCGAGTCTCTAAGTAGTCTATTAATTTATTTATGCAAAAACAAAATCTCATTAAATTTCTCATTTAATTCCATAGAAACTAAATCACTACAAATTTTAAATTTACATCGACTAAATTGTTATTTTTGTAAAAGGTTATATAATGTCTTGCTCCATTCTTAGGTTTGCCATATATAATAACCTTTAATTCCATTTAAAAAAAAATTGTTATTTTCCTAAAATATTAGGAACTAAAAGTGATTTTTAACCTTAAAAAAATTGAGTTAGATTTTGTACCATCAACTTTGTTTTCGTTGAAGAGATTCTATACAATCCTTTCCAATTAAATTTGTTCCATGACTAATTTTGTTTTGGTTGAAGAGATTCTATACAATCCTTTCCAATTAAATGTGTTGCATGACTAATGGAAATCATACTATAGCAGAATAGAAAAGATGCTTCTTCTAGAAAAATTAAGAAAAAGAAAAGATTAATTAGAGAGAAAATTCTAACACACAGAAGAAAGTCTACATGTCTCAACAAAGTAGGGCATGAAAAAATTCTTGTAAATAAAAACAAGAATACTCTTTGGGTTTTATTCTTTTATTTTTATTTTTATTTTTATTTCAAATGATATAATATATGTCTATCTCATCTCATGCTGATTTCATAATTATAATTTATGCTTTTTTTTTATAAAAAAAAAATCAACTATATTTTCTACCATATTTTTCAACTTGATTATTTGGTCTCTCCCTTTCTTGTTTTTCTTTAATTATTTTTTGGGTTTAAAATTATATGTATCTCACTTCTAAGTGCTTGACTTTAGTCAAGTTAACCAAATTAAATAAAGAAAAATTGGGTATTGATTTAATTTAACTTTCTGCTACATGGATGAAAGGTTCAAATTAATTAACCTTTGATGCATAATTTTTTTTTTTTTTTTGGGAAATATATTCAAAATTGGTGTTAGGTGGGCTAGAAAAAAATTGCAAGAAATTGTGTATAATTGAAGAGAGGAAATAATAAATAAATAAACAAGTCAATAACTAGCTGTTGCAATTTTGACTTTATTAGGGCCAATTTTTCTCATACCTTCCATTGACAAAATATGGCAATACCATTAGAAACTTCATATGCATGAAGTTGAACCAAATTATTTAACTATAATATTTATTATTATTAATAATAATAATAAGAGAGCCTTTTAATAATATAGAAAAAAGGTTAAATTAACTACGAGTTAAAACAAAACTTTCTATCTTTCTTATAACAATTCAAATAGACATTATAGACGTTGATAGAGTTTGCAGTGTTTGTCTATGATAAAAACTTATACAAATTTATTATAGATAAAAATTGATATAAGTTTGCTTTGATTTCATTTATAAACATACAGGGGTGTTTACCTAATGGAGATGTCCAAATGTACCCAATTAATCCATAGTATCTTTTTCGAAAATATATATATATATATATATATATATATGTCTTCTTTTGTTATTTATGTAAATATAAATTTCACATTTTTATCCTTTCAAATTTTCTAATAAAGAACATCCAAATTCCACTCATTCACTCACTCCAAAGAACATATAGGGTGGCAAAGTAAAGATCTAAATCTTCAAGGATCTTTTTCTTTCTTCTTAGTTTTAGATGAAATTAAGACAATAGTTAATGGAAGAGAGTTGAGAAAATTAATTGTATAGTGAGGCTTTAATTTAATTTCAAGTTTTTGCACCCTAAAGAGAGACTAAAAGATGGCAAAATTGGTGGGTAGAAAAACAACAATTCCCATTTGACACATGGAGCCCTCTCACTTTCTTGGCTTCCAAACACTATCTTAATTTAAACAAGAAAATTATGAATAAATTCCCCTATGCATATATTAGTTTAATTTTATATAAGTGGAAACCATGAACCAATAATAAAATATGTTATAACACAAAGTATAAGATTCAATGACAACACCATTTCACATGTACGGAACTTATAACATTATTATTGCTTAATTGGTCAATGTTTTAATATTATTATTGATGAAAATTACTATTATATTTTTTCTAACCTAAGTAAATTATAAATACTTTTGTTGGTTAAGTTTAAAACTTCAAATGTGTGTATAATAGGAATATTTCTTTTATTTAACATATAACAATCTATATAATTTTTACTTAGCTAATCATCACTTAATTTAATTATTCGACTTTGGTTTAACACCTACTTTAGTCTCTAATTTATTGACCTAATCGAGTCATCTTTTATACTAGTTTTTTCTTTTCTTAAAAAAATAGTTTTACTATATAAAATTGAGATTTTAAAAAATATATATAAATTATTTAAAACATGTTTAGGTGGACTAAAGAGAGAAAAATTAATATTTTTTAAAAAAATCATTTTTATTTAAAAATTGTTTTAAATATACTTTAAAATATATCAAAAGCTATTTTGGGTGGTTGCATAAAACATTTCATTTTTTTTTACTAAATTGACTTATTTTCAAAATTAAACAAAAACACATCATCTTTTAGTCTCGATCACTAATTTTTCAAAACACCGAAGTAGATGTAAAGAAAAAAAAATATTTGCATCAAGTCAACCACTAATATATTTAGTTCTCCAAACATGAGTCACTTAGCATACCTAGAATTATAAGATCAATTTTGAGGTTTTAGGTTCAATCTTTCATCCTAGGTATATTAGAAGCATTACTTCGTCTAGTTTCATTTTCACATTTTATAAAAAAATTTGAAATTTTTAAAACATAAAGTAAAACGAAACAAGAAACAAGAAATATGAACCTAATGAATGAGTCGTCACCATTTATATTCAAACATGACAAGAATTTAACCTTCTTAAAATTATATTTAAATCTAAATATCAGTTCTTGGTTGCAAGATAGATATGATGTGAACGTCAATAATAAAACGTATCAACCTAATTAAGATCACCTAAATCTTTTCGTCCATTAATTTTCTTACTTTTTCCCTAAATTAAAATTTAAAAGTAGTTCTATTGTATGATTCTGTAGCATTAAATAAAGATTGAACTAACATCTTGGAAGGAATAAAACTTAAGTAGAACGAATTTTCCCAAGCATCACTCAACTTGGTGGATTGGTCATCTCTAGTTCCACAAATTAGTCAAAAAATCGAAAGACAGCCAAAAATTAAGGTTCCATTTTTACTATTGCAAAACATTTTGTTATACTAAACTAGTTGTTATACAATCTATAGAAAATTTCGACATCAACCTAAGATCATAAAAAATAATATACTTATGTATATATACACTTCAAAATTATTTACGATGTTATTTTTCTTATTGATCATATAGGGGGTTAGTAGGGTAAAAAAATTTCATTTGACTTGAAGGTCGATAATTTTAATTAGGAAAAAAGATCGCCCAAATCAATATATAAGAATAATGTTGTTGAGGATGCATGTGTGGACATCTTTGAGATATTTTAATGCATGTATGCTTGTTCTTCTTGATTCTAGTTTTTGTGATAAAAAAAACCTATCAAACGATTAGAATAAGAAAAAGAAAGATATGTCTTTTAAGCAAAGAATGTTTAGATTAATTTTAATATTTGTTTAGACTAAGTAGTGCAATGTAAGCCATACAGATGACATTATTTCTTTTAGTATTCTCATTTGCATATAGCACCAAATGTATCTTGCCTATAAGAATATGATTCCAATATATATATCAATCTCAATGTGATCCACAATGAGATTTATTAAGGTCATGTTAATTTAATTTAAGATATGGGGGGATACTTTTTTTTTGTTTGGAGGAATGAATTAAGATAAATTATAAAGTTTAGCGTTTACAAGTAATTATGTCCTTGGAAAGTTGTGGAAAGAAGGTTCTCGCAAGGTGTATGGAACGCGTTGGGTCGTTGGTAAATATAGTCAAAAGTAAGTAATTGTAGTTTGTAGATTCCCATGGTCTGGGTTTAAGGGTGTTGAATATTTTAATCAAGATCATTATTATAAGCTAAGAGTCAAATTTAGAGTGTAAACTATTTTAATCTGAATGGAAAATAGTAAAGACACATTCACAAAAATGTAAAGAGATGATTGGTAGAAATTAGAAATCACAATATAATAAATAAGGATTTGAAACAGTATTACTATAATAATTAATTGTAGATTATAGTAGTTTCTGTAATAATCAAATATCGAGTATTCTATAATCGGAGTAATAATCTTACTTCACTCACATCAAATTGTAGATTATAAGGGTTCGAAACAATAACACTAATATTAAATGCATATAATAAAATAACGAAACTCATAGAGATTAAAATATCAATGTTCATATTAATATATAATATTTCATTTATTGTAAAGGTACATTGATGCAATATAAATACCAACAAATATGGTCAAACAAAATATTAAAAGATAATTTTTAAAATTTAATAATCAATATTAGTTGTTTGTTTTAGACATATAGTTATTAGTATTCTTACATTTAGATAATAGGGATTTATAATTCATTGAGTTTAGATTGGTCCAATCTAGAGTCACCTTAAATGTAATTAAAAATGATAAAATTGGTTGGAGATGATATGCCAATTGAGTGCATAACCATATCTTTGAATACAAAGCTTTTTAATTCTTTTTTTCCCACCTAGATCCCACTATTCAAATTAATATAGATAAAAATTTTAGTTTTTAAAATCCACCTGACTTACATTCGATATATGTGTGGAAATTATTCATCGATATCTTTTAATTTATGAAGCTAAAAATTTGATTTTAAAATTTCAAAATTAATAGGTATATATATTTTAAATGTTGGTTCAACCATACTATTGTAATTATATATACCTTATGTATTTACAATCAAGATTTGTACCGGTTCGAATTTATCACTCCTCCCTATTGTCTCAACTAATTATATACCTCAAATCTTTTTCATTTTTAACAAACAAACTAAAGACATTTAGGAAAAAAAAAATTCTTCAACAATTCCAAGTCGTTTCAATTTATAGCTATATTTCTTTTTCAATTTCTCTCTTACGTGCAATGATCGTATAAGACGATCTAGTAATGTTATACGTCTCGTACCCTTCTCTTTGAATATGGGTGGATTTGATCGTACTTCCAAAATTTAAAAAAGATTTATAATGCATCCAAAGTTTAGAGATGTGCATTAAATTTGGAGGGGTGTGACCAAATATTTGATTTAATTGAAATCTTGAGTTGATAGATCAAAAGAATTTAGAACTATCATTGTCAATATCTCAACACACTACTTGTGTAAACATTGGTGGTTTGTGGTGTGGAAGGTCCATGGCATCCGGAGGTAATGCCAACTCAAAAGCCTCTCCTTTCAATCCAATTTCTTCTTACTTTGTCAAGTATTATTTGATGGGACTTATAAGTTGAACTTTTCAACTTTTTAAATTTGTCTTTTGATTCGTTTAATTAGCAGCCTTAATTCTTTAGGTTATAATAATTATTAACACAACGAAAAAGCCTATTTTATATAGTAGAACCCTAGCTAGACCTAGGGTTAGGTTTAATTTGATGTATTAGTGTATATATATATATACAAAAAAAAAAAAACTAGACTAGCTTTTCTCTAGATTCTTTTTTAAGTTAGCAAAGTTGAGAAGTAAATTGGATATTGATGTATTATCTCTCTAGCTAACTAGTAGTAGCTATAACTATGTTTCAAATCTTTATCACATTTGTTAATAATGATATATAGATAAGGTTGGTTTTTAACTTGAACTGCTTTTAAACTAGGGTTGTATGTAATTAGGGTTAGAGTCGTAAAGAATCATTGTCTTTATATATATATATGTGTGAAAGTTACCCTTTTATTCTTGGTATGTTAAAGAAGGTTTATGAAAATATAAAATTTGACATATAATAATTGTGTTTATTATTTGTTATTTTTTAAAAAATGTGAATCTTAAAATATGTGGTCAAAGAGGAATTAGGTGGACATATAACTCCATTTAGAAAAATATATATGAAAAAGAGAACATTTGACCTAAAATGGAATAATCTAGACATTCTTGGGTTTGAGGTGAGAAAAGATTAAAAGTGTAATACTAAATTCCATGTTTGTTATAACTCAAAATTAAGCCATTGAAGAATAAAATTACCCAATTAGTACTTTTGTACATCTTGTATTGCTCTTCCAATCAATGCTTTCCTCTACCTTCTCCTCCTTTTAGCATCAAACTTTGACTTATGTGTCTTGTATCTTCTTTCGTGTCTATGAATGTTAAGAACGTGTGTCAATCTAATCGAGATGTTTAAGAGTGTCTATCTTTCGTTTTTTTATTCTTTTTTTAAAAAAATAATAATAATAATTTAGTATATAGATAGATCATTATCTGTGGAATTGAACCAAAAAATTGTCAATATAATTTTTATAAATGTCTTTTTAAATACAACTTTGAGGTGGAAAATTTGAAGCTACAATTTCTTGTCTTTGAATATATATATATATATATATATATATATATATATATATATATATATTAGTTAAGTTAAGCTCAGGTTGGCACCAATACAAATTTTACTCTTAATAGATTAATAAACGTCAAACCTTTTAATTTCGAACTTCTTAGATCTCGTTATGAAGTTCAAATATTACAGGGAAACAATCTTTAAAAAAATTAGATCCCATTTAGTTCGTAATTTGAAAATTGTTTTAGAAAACAGAATAAAAGAATTTAATAAAAACAAACAAAAAAACAAGTTTTCTCGGATAGTATTCACATGTTCATAACTTTATAAAATAAAATGTAAAACAAAGAATATGAGAATTTATTGTTTTTTAAAAATCAAGCTATTTCAAGAGTATACCAAACATGTTTTCACTGTTTCTTTTTTATATTTTATATATTCATAAAAACATAAAAAACGAAAATAAATAACAAACTAATATTTGGAGGACTTAAACAACAATTACATATGTTAATTAAAAGTCTCCATATATGTTGATATCCCGATACACATCCCCTACGGATAACAAACAATTTTTGAAAAAAAATCAACAATAAACCAACAAAGGGATTAAATTTAAGATTCATTAAAAGTATGGTTAGAACTAGCTACACAATGACACTTACATGGACTAAGATCCATAAACTTCAGAGTAAAGGAATTAAAATGGTATATTTTCATAACCTAAAAAACCTACGTACCCTCCAAAACCATCAATTTCAATCATAAAATTCGAAACCCAAATTTACAACTAGAACATGGTTACAAAAAAGACCTTATTAACATTGAAAATAAAAAGAGTTCGTGAGTTCGATCGGGTGCACCCCTAACCCATCAAATTCTTTCCAAAAAATAAGTTGGAAGTCAAACTCTTACGAAAAATTTGGATATATATATCATCATTAGTTTAGACTCGTGTTTACACAATATAACGATATCTATCTATTTTGATAAAGAAAGAGCATGTAGTAGCTAAAATGATATGAAAATGTATTAAAAAATTGCCACGTATCGATTAGAAAAGTTGAAGACAAAGAGAGAAGAGATCCTAATAATCAAAGGATTTAAGAACCAAATCTTTTAGCTCAACCGCCCAAAGTTGCGTTTGTTTGTTGTAAACTTAGCTTATTTGAAGCTGTCTTCTTCAAACTCTTTCAACCCTTTAAATTTTTCTTTTACCTTCTATGAGGCTTACAGCTATATCCTTCCAAAAAAATTAAAATATCTTATGCAAAATTAAAAGTAAATCGAACTCATCATCTCATTAAAGAAAAACCCTGCATATATTATTCTTCAATTTAGATGATATGAAAGCCTCTCGTTTGAGTTGATAGTTCGTCGATTAAAGATGGATATGATTTTGAGAATCATATTTACAAAAGTTTTTTTTTTCTTTCTTTCTTTGAGGACTTTCATAAATATTTTTTATTTGAAAAAAAAAACCTTTCAAAATTGTGTTTTCAAAATTGCATTATGAAACACAATTTTGGGGAAAAAGAAAGTGAAAGGGACAACTCATTCAAAGTGATATAGTTCATCATTTCCAATTTTTTCTTTTTTCTTTTTTATTAATCACCGCACGAATTGGTGGTGAAGTGCTTATAATATATTTGAAGGAAAATTTCTCATCTTTCGTTTTTCCAAATCTTTTTTTTTTTTTGCTACGACTGACTAACTAAGACATATATGCATCTTACGAATTCATAAATAAAGGAATACGTAATAATTATTGAATATATTCTTTTGATTATCATCTTAAATTTGTATTTGTTGTAATACAAAAGTTATAAAAGATAAACTATCGAATCTTTAAATTAATTATAGTTGAGTTTTATTTATGTTTGAATAATGTTTTTTGTTCGATAGGGTAATTTTTAAAGTTTATTTAATTATATATATCAAAAAATAGTAAGAAATCTCAGTTGCATTATATTAAAAAAAAAAATGAGTAGCTTTCATGAACATTTTCTTTTAAGAAAAAAAAAAGCCAATATTTTTAAATCATTTTTAAAAAAGTGAGGAAACTCAAAAAAGAAAAAGATTATGTATTTCTACTTAGGCTAAATTTTCAAAAGTGTACTTCTCAATCAATCTCTTGAGTTTTAATTTTAAATTATCAAAAACTATGTTTGTTTTTCCAACATTTAAATTTTTTTTATTTAACAACTTAGCTTAATTTTTTAACACGTCCCTATAGAAAATATAGCTAACAATTACGAAACAAAATAAATAAAATCGTAGATCAAAGATCATAGTATATATAATAATCTTAATCAATTTTAAAAACCCAAATAGTTAGAATCGACGGCATTTCAAGTAAAATTTATATATTGATTTCGAAGGATATATAACTAAAAATGTATAGTTGAATTACGAAAAGAAGTCCAAATTCTCTTTTGTTAAATAGAATAGACAAGCACACAATTGTTAGATCCAACGACAAAAGGAGAACTTATAGAAGATGTAGTAAATAACACTGTTAATTAATAAAATACACACATATATAAGCATATATAAGTCAATTCAAAATTCATTCAACATTCAAATGTTGAAATAATAAAATATAAAGAGAAGAAGAGGCCTAACATTCTTTGAATCATTAATATATATATATATATATATATATATATATATATATCAAATATAATTGTGTGGAGATTTTAATTAATTACTTGTAAGGACTCCCAACTAGGGAAAATAAACAAAGAGAGGGGTCTATATTCAGTGGAACTTGTAAGTGACTAAGGCCCACATTCTAAAATGACCTATATATATATATATATATATATATATATATATATATATATATATATATATATATATATATATATATATTCATTATTAATTTCAACCTCTATATTTATATCTATGTTTTATAAGTGTTTTTAAATAATTCGTATTGTCGTGTTCGGACATTAGAAGATACATTTAGAATTTTTATTTTATATATATATGTGTGTGTGTATCCGAAGGAAACCCTAAATCTTATTAGGTATAAAAATTTCCGAAGAAAACCCTAAATCTTGTTAGCTATAAAAATTTCTTCTCGTTTCGTGTTTTTATGTATTGTAGTAATTTTACACATATATTATTCTTTTTAAGATGTCAACGATGCATAGAGTATGTTTGGATTAAATATGGAAAAAAAATATTTTTTAAGAATATAATTTTCTTTTAAACACTTAAATGTTTGGTTAAATTTTTTTATTAACATAATTTTGTTTAAAAACTTATTTTCTCAAAATTTGGTTTATTTTTTAATCTCTTTTTTAATAATGCATTTTGAAAAGTTACCAACCATCTCAAATTCTTTGAAAATTATTTCTTTTTTCAAATTTAAATGCCTTAAAAGGTAATCGAAATGACACACTCATGGTCTCCTTGAATTTGTTTTCTACCGAAAATGTTAATTTGTTAATTACTATATATATTTTATTGAGTTAGAACATTAATTTTTCTTTTTTAAAAAAACATAAATTTAAGGATCAAAATATGGGACCAAAATAATTTTTTTTTTCTAGTTTCTCTATAGAAAAATGATAGATATAGTTTTTATATACTAATTAATATATATTTTTTATCTACCTAACTTAGAAAGTGTTATAGTTTAATATTTTGCTAATTATTTGAAAGTGTTTTCTATATGTTAACACTAATGAACAATCTTACACATTAAAAAATGAAAAGAATACTAATTAAAGGGCATATGTGTGCATTTGATCATGATTAACACTTAAATTAATTCTTGTTTATTTAAGGAAATTTTGACATTTTCAACTAAACTTTCGGAAAGAAAACTGTTTTTTATGTTAAAACTTTTTGACTAACTTTTTTTTTTTTTTTTTTTGTATTAATGTTAATTAAAAAATAGATTATTTTTTAAATGAAATTTGCAAGTAAATAAATTTAACTTTTAAGAGAAGAAAAACAATGCTACTTAAATAAACCATTAAATCAATTACTACTGCCTTTTCTGTCATATTAAATTAGGCAAATTAAGGTAAGTGTTATGAAACTATTAACTCAACTAAAATGAAACCTAATTAATTAGTATTCATTTTCTAAAAAAGAATTAACATTTTTGTTAGTACAATACATATGCATTTTTTAAAAAATATAATCAAAATATTTGTAAAATATAAAATACAGTAAAACGTTGATAGACATTAATAATATACTTCTACAAGTGTATCTATCTTCGTGTGTTGATAGATATTGATAGAAACCTATCGATATCTAATCGGATCTAAAAAATTTCTATATTTTATAAATATTTTCAATAATTTTATCATTTATAATAACTTAAAAAAAAAAGTAGTATAATTAAGTTCATCGACAAAGCGTGTTTTTACGATCATCATTAAAACTAATTATAAAAGGAATTCAATTCTGACCTACACCTAGTAATTTACTCCTTGGTGAAATTTTAAAGTTAGAAAGAAAGCATAATTTTTCCCTATCATATTCGATATTCTATATAGTTAAAGCTAGCAAGATAATTTCATGTTACAATGGTATAGCAGACAACTCCACTAGGGCTCTTATTTTCTTATTTTATTAGATAATGTAAATCACATTAATATATTATATATATACAAAATTATATGATATATATATATATATATATATATATATATATATATATATATATATATATATATATATAACATAGCATTCTTTTTTCTCCTCTTTTGAAAGTCAAACTAGAAGCTTCTTCATCCACTACAATATAATTCAATAATATGGCTAAACCCTACATTACTTGATGAGTAGCCTACAAAAAAGTTAACCCTTTGTTTTTATTGGCTAACTGATTAAAACCAACCAATGGATTCATTAGATTGAGTTAAGTGAAGTTTTAGATTTCATTCACACATACATTAATTGAGTTTTGCATTTCTTTTTTATTATTTCATATCATTCAAAAGATATATATCTTTTGATCAACCTAACCCTAATCTCAATAAGGTCATTGTATTGTAAAGGTTTACAAGTTTTGGTCAGCAAAGGAAAAATAATAATACAAGTTTGATTTGGTTAGGTTAAGGATATTATTTGTTAGGCTAGTTGCCTCAAATTTGTAGGTCAACCCCAAAATTCAAAACAATAATAAAAAAAAAGTCTATTTCAAATTAATATATTGCAATATATATATGTATGTATATGGATGAGTATAAACTCAAATGTTAGTTTAATTTAGTAATTTGATTCAAAATTGGCCTTTGGATTTGGTTGTAGGTCATAAGCCATTATATATTTGACTTAATGATCATATAAAGGGCACTATAATGGATGAGGTTGAACTCAAGATGATGGAGATTATATCAAATATTAGAGGACAAAGTAAAAATTATCTTCTTCTTTTTTTCCTTTTACTATGTGTCTATGTCTATGGGTCTTTAATCAAATATCAAATTTGTATCTAATTTTGTCCATATTTGAATTATTTGAGACAATGAGTTGATTATTATAATCTTAGGTTATTATAGTTAGAGCTATAATATATAGTTTGTGTTTGTTAGTATATTATTCTAGTTTGGGTTATAACAATATGTATTTAAGATGTAAACTATTTTAATTTCAAAAGGAAATAATAAATACTATCGACAAAGGATAAAAAAAAAATGATGAATGTAAGATGGTTAACACTATAGCAAGTAGTAATTAAATATAGTAGCAAATGAAGTTTTTGAAACAAGTATTGACGGTAGCAAAAGGTAGTTATTATAGTTTTAAAATAATCATGGTTCCAAACGCTTATTAGCTAGGGATTTAAATAACCAAGAAGTCGTTTGGGGCACTAATTAGAAGTTGTCCGTTTTTGGGTACTATATTAACTAACTCATCATAAACACTAACTATTATCACTCATAGACTATCTTAACCAACTCCACGTTTTCCCTAAAAGAATCAATTGGTTGAAGTTATTTGTACTATTAATTACTTTATCTTTGATATTAGAATCTAATATCAATGTTCTTGATTCACGACTAACCTAATTGATTTGTTTTGTTTAGAATCAAATGAAAATCAACTTTGTTTCTATCCAATACAATATCTTTTCCACTCAAATTGATGTCATTCTTTTCTTATGATCACTGCTTAATAAACTTAGATAGATATGATAATAATCCATAAAAATTTAATAAACTCTAATTTGAATTCAATTCTTTTTCTAAAAAAAAAATTGAGTCCGATTAGTTTTCGTTTCTTTCGAAAATTTAGATATTGTGGATTTCCGTTTTAGAATTTAAAAAAATAAATCTTTATTTGAATTCAATGAAAAAAGAACCATTAATGCATACTTTAATTCATTAACGGTGAAAATTGATTGAAAGCGATAGACTTTTATCTGTGTCTATCAGTACATTGATACACATTGATAGAAGTATATAGTATATATTATTAATAAAATCTGAAATTTCGTTATTTTTTTAAATAGTTTTTTTAAACTTTTAATTTTAAGAATGAAATTTGGTGTCGATTACTATTGAGTTAAACTCATTTTGACATCTGACCTTTAAAATCTCATCTCCTCTTACGTTTTTTTGTTTTTGTATTTGTATTTTTTAAAACAATTAATAGGAAAAAAAACCATCAACCAATATTTTTAATTATTTTAACTATCATTTTAAAATAGATAATTATAATATATAACAATTTTAGATATAATAATTAAGTATATAGCAATATTTTAAAGAAATGATAGAACTTTTATCGATGATAGACTCTTATGATCTATTTGTGATAGATCAATATTTTTAATATAGTCTATCAACGACACATAGACTTCGAAGCTTTTGTAAATATTTATAATTTTTTTTTAAAAAAAATGTTGCAATAAATATAAGCTAATATTTTGAATAAATATTTGCTAACTATCCCTTTGAAATAGTTACCTTTAGAATGATTAGAAAAGAAGTCGGCCCAGTCCACTGATGTAGCCCAAAGTGCGGCCCACTTTTCCTAAAGAAAAAAAGCCCTAAAACCCATCATTTTCATCTTCTTCTTTCTCCCGTCACACGTGCTTCCCTCCTCACTTTTCACCCTTACAGCCGGCTCCGCCGTGTTTTTCCGTTCAATATCGCCGCACCACCTCCCTTTTACCCAGTGTGAACTGGATCTTTTTACTTTATTGTTACCGGTGTCTCTGAAATTTATCTTTATACCTATTTCCCTCTTCCTCTCTCTCTCTTGACTTCTCTTTCTGGCATTATCTTACGCTTCTTCTCCGTCTGATTCTTTCTCTCAATACCCGTTTCATTCTTCCTCAAAATTTTTAGTCTTCAGATGACCCATTCTCTCTGTTTGATTTAATTGTAAGATTCACTGCTGTTTTCATACTTGGGTTTGAACTCTCTGTTTTTGCTGAATTCATCTGCTGCTTTGTTTGTGCATTACTTTGTTCTCATTTGATTTAATTATGTGATGTTTTGTTTTTTTATTTATTTATTTATTTATTAGTAATTTCTTGTTTTCTTGTCTCTTTTTTTTTTTTTTTTTATACATTTGGCTCTTTGAGTTTTCGTGATTGTAATTATTAGAGTTTAGTTCTTGTGGGGTAGTTTTGTTTCTGTTTTATACATTATGTAGTATGGAATTTCCCTTATCATTTATGCCTTCGCTTGAAATTTGATGTTTTGCATTGGTTTCCTTTATCCAGAGCCTGAAGAATTGTGTTTTGGTTGGAACTATTAGCTTTAGAGAACATCCAGATGTTCTATCTTAGCCGAATTGAGCACACACTACGTGTACCTCCAAGCTTGCTTAATTTACCTATCCTTGATGCTATTAAGGGTGAGCTGGAGAAACTATTCATAGATAAGGTTCGTGTATTTTTTGTTTGTAAGCTTGTTGATTAACCTTAATTTTACTATGTGCCTTGGGATCAACACTTTTACTGAGATGAGCTTTGTCATGTAGGTGGTTGCAAACTTGGGGCTATGTATTTCTGTTTATGATATAAGATCGGTTGATGGTGGCTTTATCTTTCCCAGCGATGGTGCTGCAACATACAAGGTATTCTTGCATTTATCTTTATAGATTGAAACTTTACATTGAAGTTTCTTTGTTACTTAGTGTCGGTGCATATGTATGATCTAATTCTGGTATATCAAAAAGGGTCATGGATTTAATAAAGGACTTAGAATGAACGTGCTCAATCCATGGTGGTCACCTGCCTAAGATGTAATATATTACGAGTTTCATGACGTCTAAATATTGTATGGTTAGACTAGTTTTCCCATGAGATTAGTCAAGGTACATGCTAATTTAGACACTCTTGAATGTCCAAAATGTGTATGCATATTCGGTATCTAACATGTAAGGTATAATTTAATTATCAAGTACAAAAGGAAAATGCTTTTGTAAAGTCAAAATCACGTAATTAATAAACTTTAGTTTCTTCTTTATCCATCTATCTTATGAACTATTTGTCTTTCATTATTCTTGTCATTTGAAATCATAGATTTTTGTCAAAACTACATTGGGGATACTTATTCATTGGAAATATGATGATTGATGACCTGAGTATTATGTGTGGATATTTTGGCAGGTTGTGTTCACGTTGATTGTGTTTCGTCCATTCACAGGGGAGGTAATTATTGGAAAAGTTCAAGAATCAAATGAAAATGGTTTGCGAAGTATGTAATGTAATGTCTTTTTTTTTTTTTTTTTACTTCCTTAAAGAATGGATGTTTCTCTGTAATGATTTTTTTTTTTCTTTTGATTTGAATGTCTTAGTCTAACATTTTAAATATTGTCGCATTTTTCTTCGTATTAAGTTTACATTTAAAATTAGTCCCTTTGCATGAGTCTTTTGAGAGGGTTGGTTTATTAGTGATTAGCAGGAGCTCTGGTGTTGATTTCGAAAATGAGTTGTTTTGCTGATTGATTCAACGGTCTAGATCTATATTCTAAATTTTTTGGCAATGTTAGTTTTGTAATCTAACTGTACAAAGAGGAACTTGTAATCATACCAATATGTACATATGTATACACGCACACAAGTCTTTTGTTAGATTTTCATGTTGATGATTGATGACGTGCTTGGAATTTTGGTTTGGGTTCATGTCAGCTTGGAGATTTAGAATTGGATAAATTCTTTTAAAGTCTTTAGGAGTTACCTTAAACCTCTCGTTCTTGCTTTATGAACGCAACATATGATAAATTTGGAATGGTGAATGGTGATGATGGATGTCTGCTAAATTTGCAGTATCACTTGGATTTTTCGAGGATATTTATGTTCCGGTCGAGCTTATGCCCTCTGGATCTGAATTCACACCAGATGAAAATAATGGGTAATTCCCCTGTGCAACTTACACAACCACTAACTAAAAATATAAGTGGTGTTTCTGTTGAACTATAATTTCTATTGTTGATATATCTAAAATATTATTTGTGACTATTCTTTTTGCAACGATTGCAGTGGAAGACGCAGATGGGTGTGGATCTATAATGAAGTACCGTTCGACATATATGAATCTGATGAGGTTTGTCAATTATGATAGGCTTAAATCCAGTGTTAGTCCTCAACTTTTATACTTGTTTCATTTAGGTTCTTAAACTGTGAAATGATTTGTTTTAACTTTGCAAAAGACCTACTCAATTTCTTTTTGAAAACTTAGTAGTGTGAGAATCTAATATAATAAGCACAAACATGAAGGAAAAAGTATATGATGTATATTGTTGTTCAGTGATAATGTTGCAGAACAAACGCTCCATTTTAGGTGGGAGTATCCATTTTGGACACGCTTTAGACCGTGCTAGGATACTTCGTAGACATAGTTGGGGCAAAAAAATTTAGAGAGAAAATGGTCCAGTTTTGGACCCAAATCTGAAGCTCAATCTCAATTATATGTTAATAAAACAGAAGAAAAGCCCATATTTTGAACCAAAGATTTTAAAAAACAAAGTTAAAAAGAAAAAAATTGTGTCCCCAACATATTTTGTATCGTAGATATTTCGAAATTAGCATATTGTTGTGTTAAGCTTCTTAGGTTACATGGAGTATGAATTTTGGAGATGGTGCATATGCTTAGTTTTGGTTTTTTGCAATGGCAGATAAAATTTAAAATACACAGCATAGAGTACCCTGCAATCCTAGTGGAGCAGCCAAAAGAGAGTAATTCAAAATTTCCAATGGAGGAGAAACCAAAAGAGAGTATTAATGTAAAACCATTCGCTCCCATGGTTATTACTGTATGTCACTCACTCTCGACTTCAACCATTTCCTTTACTTGATAAATGTGTTTGTATAGCATTAGTCTAAGGAAGACTCATTTGTAGTAGAGTCAGTGTAAATACAAAAGTAATATTATGTTCATTCCATTACATAGCAACTATTTTGTTAATAAGGTTTTTTTTCTTTTTTGGGTTGGGGTAGGCATCACTTGACCAAGATGGATTGGGTCCTGTTTCGTGGTGGGATGGTTCGGGAGAGGCCGAGGATGAGGTCGAAGAAGATTCCTAAGCTCAGTATCTCGTTCTGTTTTCTCATTTATAACTTTGTATTATATATCATTCAATGATAGAACTTGTGACACACGATCAAGCAAAAATTTAAGGATAAAAGGTCCATTTTCTCATTTGTACTTTGTAGTGAGGGTGAGTCAGGGCCTAAGATCAGGCATAAGGCGTAGACTATGGACAACAAAGTCCAATTGCAATGTAGGTCAAACTTAGCCATAAAACTTTTCAATGCTACCACAAAACCAAGCAGACAAAAATGACTGAGGCAAATTTGAAGTATACTATTTCAACATCACAAAAATGACTAAGGCAAGCTAAGACAAACAAATTTGAAGTATACTATTTCAGCATTAATTTCATCAATTATTTCAATTCAAACTTTAGTTTAATGAAATAAAAAAATTAATATCAAGTTCAATTCACTAATTGTTCTTTCTTTATCAGACTAGTAGGAGCTGAGCAGATGCAAGTTTAGTGCTCTTTTAATGGAATCATTTGATTGAAATGAACTGATACATTTCAATGGCATTGAAACTAAGTGACCAACAAGAAGATAAAGCTTAGTTGGTATTGATTGGTAGCAAGTCATCTTTGGGTCGAAACGGTCAAAGTTGATATCTATTTACTCGGTTCTCATTGGGTCGAAACAAAATGAAATCAAACTTCAAAGATCAATATTGAGATCGAAACGAACTCTCTTTTTCCAACCAATATAAGATTTCCATTTCCACTATACAAAAGCAAGTTACAATAACTCAAATGCATAAATTATGTACAAGAATATGTGCTATGGTAAGTGGTGATTGAGTTATAAGTAATTACGAGTATTAGGAAGCCTTAAAGAGATCAAGACGTGAGTCTGCTAATCTAAGAGAATAGGCAGCTTTTTTGTATTGAGCCCAAGTGAAAGGTTTGTATAGAGATTTGTCATTTGGAAGCATCATTTCTGATAGAGGTGCAATCCAAGTATTCAATGATGGTGCCCCAAAGTACATGATTGACATTCTTGGATTCTTGGAGTTGTTTGCCATTGCTCTATGTCTCACACTTACAAATCTCCCATTTGTCATTGCCTATGTTCAAAACAAAAGACAACAAATCTCAACGATCGATTCGCCGTTTGAAGATGTTTACAAACTCAACATTTCTAACTCTAAATACATGCGACTTCAAATGCTTGTCTTTCATTAACTAATTATGCAAAAGTGTGAGTTTATGTTAGAGTTTAGCAACAACGACCACAGTGTTCTATATGAGGACGAAAATAAGTTCTAAAGGCTTTTTCTAAGCACCGTATATTTTTATCACATGATACAAAAACTTAAAAAGTAGTATTATGTCAACTTCTTGTTGTTAATTAGCTAAATCGCAATTTAATCGAACAAATGAAACTATGTGACGTATATTTAATTAATTACCTGAAAAACGTCGCCAATCAACACGTAAAATGCAGACGGGTCGGGACAAACAGGTACCCAGATACTGTCTTGCAGAGAGATTTGAAGGCCATCGACATCATTGGCTCTCAAGATGGTCAAGATCTGAGGGTCAGAATGCTCTCCAAATCCAATTCGGTCATTTGAAGGGTGAGATTTTGTTGAAAGTTCCCGATTTTCAATGTGTTGGACTCCAGGGTAGTAATTGATCCTCAAAACTGAATCACTATGGATGTCTCTAATGAGATTACTAAACACAGATTTGTTTGGTAACCATAAACCTTCACCAATTAGGTCAAGAATCTCGCATCCTAAGTCTCTCACACTTTTAACATATTCATTCACAACATGGCTGCAACAAATTAAAATATCAATCAGCAAGAAATCAAAATTTTCCAATCTGTCGTAGAACAAATGTCAACAGAATTATGAGTAGCAACTCATTTTCAAAATATCATGAACAACCTTTTTTTTTTTTTACTTTGCATGTTAATTCAAAAACATCAAATATGAATAAATTAATTAACTCTCAATTAATAATTTCAAGTAAGAACAATTTTGATTTTTTTTTTTTTAACAAACCATTTAATTATAATGCCATAAAATCCATTTAAAAAACAAAGCAAAGAAACTATTTTGAAAATCCCTTGCAAACATAAATTATTTTAAAATTCATAATTCTTTTTGTATTTTCTAAAATTTAAACGTCATGCTTCTGGAAAGATATATTTCAAATATAGAAAAAAAAATTAATATTTGGTAACAAAAAACAATAATAATAATGATTAAGACTTTTTTTTAGCTACAACTTGAGTTTAGGATATAAAAAAAGAACCTATATATAAACAAAATTCACTTTTGAAGCACAATTATCAAATACAAAATAATTATCATATCTACTAAATAGTTGTCCCTTCTCCCATTTTCTCATATAATATAAACTTATATTTATATATTCTTTATATATTCTAATAATATTATATGCTTTTCCATCGATAACGACTCAACGTATGTTAGAAACTATTGGTCTCATTAGATAAAATATTGTCCTTTCTCCATTAAGAAAAGATGCCATTTGGATATTGAATATATATATATACACACACATGAAATTTTGCAGCTTTTGAGGCCAACTGGTTTGACCGCTAAGAAGAAAATGCATTCTATTGAAAGAAATCAACACGTATAACATAGAAAAATTATTTTAAATTGATCAAAATATTTATAAAAGATAGTAAAAAGAATGGTAAGAAATGTTTTATAGTATAAAAAGATTTATAACCTGAAAGTAAGAGGGTCGTTGGAGATGGAGCTTTGGAGAATGGAAGTAGCTGGGTTGTGGGAGGGAAGAAGAAGGTATTCGAGGTCGCCCATGTCGCCGTTGGAGCCGATGGACTTGCAGCCGTAACCGAAGGGGTTGGGAGGACCGGCGCGGTGCTTTTCGGAGGAGGGTTTTTGAAAGAAATCAAAGCCTTGGGATTCAAGTTGAGCAATGGCATGATGGGGAACTCCATGGTTGATTAGCTTGAAGAAGCCAAACTCTTGGCAAGCTTCAACAATGGATTTGGAAGTGATTGCTCTGCTTTGGGAGAGATCTATGGTGGGAATTCCAACAGCTTTGGTTTTTTTGGTTCTAATTGATGTGGGACAAGGCATGTTTCTTCAATTTTGTTTTTGGAAAAACTAAGGTTTTTCTTTTCTTCTTTTTTGGAAGAATTAAGGTTTTTCCTTTCTTTCTTTCTTTCTTTCTTTCTTTCTTTTTTTTTTAAATTATTGTTACGAGGAGAGATTTTGATGAAAGCTTTGGTTTGAAGGAGGAGAAACCCTTTGTATTTATACATGACTTTTGAGACAAGAGAGAGAGAGAGAGAGAGAAAGAGAGGGAGAAAAGAGAGAGTTGTTGTGATTGTTTATTGTGTTATTTTATATGTTGATTATGGTAATGGTGATTGTGAGTTTTAATTAATTTAAAGGACAACTTGGGACAAGAATAGTTTTTCTTTTTCTTTTGTGAGTAACTTGTTTGCTTGCTTATTTAATTAAATAAATTGTGAGTTTGTTTATCTTGTTAGTTTGGGGTTTGGAGAATGAAATTGAGAATTAATATTCATTTAATGATTTTATCCCAAGTTAAAATTTGAAAGCTAGCTTTTCAATATGAACGGAACTGTTATATCAATCAAACTCAAAGTATTAACAAAAATATAAATAACGTAATATTAAGAAATTTATAATTAATATAGAAAAATTTAGATTTAACTTCTACTGCCATTTAAGAATACCATTGTATCATTATCGTTAATAGAAATCTTTTTACTATAGAATGTATCAAGAAGAGGATTCATTTATAGATTTTTATATATTTATATTTATTTTTAAACTGTTGTTCTACATTTAATTATTTAGATTGTTATATTACTTTAAAATATAGCAAATATATATATAACAAAATTTCACTGTCTATCAATATTACTATATATAATATTGATAAATGTTATCACCAAGAGGAGTCAGTCTCAAATATTTCTATATTTACAATTTTTTAAAAATGTTGTTTTACGCTTAACTATTAGAATTTTCTTCAAATAGCAAAATTACTAAAAATATTTACGAATATGACAAAATTTTACTATTTATGAGTATGACTGTCTATTAAATTAAAAATAGTGATATTGATAAACAGTAAAATTTTCGTTATATTTGTAAATATTTTTAATTGTCATCTAAAACATAATTGCCTTTTATTATTAATTTTAAAAGTGTAATTTTATAAAATGGTACCTTTTTTTTTGTTTTTTGGATTTGACTAATATGATTCAATTCTTTTACCAAATAGTTTGCTAAGAAATTAGGAAAAAGTTACAAAAGATTATTAGTTAGAAAAGTGATATTTTTTAAATAGTTTAAACTTTTTTCAATCTAAACAAAAGTTTTTCAAACTAATGGATTTCATAGCATTATTATAAGTTGGTGTTTAAAAGCATAGTCTAAGTCTAAGACGTAATTAAATTAGAAAGTTTAACTTGGTTTGAAGTTCTCTATTATTGACCAAATTTACAAGAGTTTTTTCTCGTATCTTACTAAATTATTCATTTTTATCATGGTATAGATACATGGAAATGAGATAGATAGCATTTTAGTTTTTTTATTAAGAAAATAAATAATATATTACGGTCCTAAGTCATCAGTTTCTAAATTTTTGGCGTTGTATAGTTTCTATTATTAAGTCTTGAGTTTGGTTTCAATTTAATTATCTTAAATTTTATAACGGTACAAATTTATCTTTACGATATGAATTGTTTCAATTTAATATTTAGATTTGAATTTTTTTTCATAAATACCCACTTTCGTTGTTTAATGTTAACATCTTTATTAACTAATTAATTTTCACTAATAAAATTTAGTTTTAAATTTTTATTTTTTCATAATTATTCTAAATGTATTAATAGACATTAACGTTTAAATTAAGAAACTCCTACTGTTTTCTTTTTAAATTATTGTTATGATATATTGAAGTAAGATAAATTCAAACTCACAGCTTCTTTTTCTTTTCTTTCTTTTTCTTTTTTGAAAAATTACATTGAATTATATTTAAACTCGTCGGTTGTAAATTAAGTTGAAATTTAATTGAGTCTTCTAAAATTCACAAGTTTATTATCGATGAATTAAGAGTTTTGAACTAGAATTTTTTTTTTTTGTAAAAATACTAACATGTGGGAAAATGAGATTGTCTAAAAGCGTTTGTTATTAAACATATTCTATATCTAAAATGACGGATTTTATTGTTAATCGAGTTAAATATGTAAGTGTGTCAACAATCAAATTACTCGTCAAAATTGTATTGATAACAATAATTTAAATGGTGCACATCAACTTGTCTCACAAACAATATTTAATGGATCATCTTTTACCAATTAACCGAAAAGCTCAATGCTTGTTTTATTCCCCTCAAATGATTAATTATTTAAGCTATATATTTTCATAGTTCATCTCTCGGATATAAACACTCCACGTATATGCAATGCGGGGTATTAAAAAATCTATGAGTTAAAATTTTATTAGATTTAAGAATAAATTTATGTGTAAAACAACAACTTAGCTAATATAATAAAATTGCAATATATATGTGTATGATAAACAACTAAGATGGATTAATAATTTGTATGGAAATGGAGAGTGATTAAGAGAAATAATTATATGGGGGGGGGGGGGGGGGAGAGAGAGAGAGATGTTAAAATGAAAAGAAAAGTGATTAGGTGAGATTTTTAGGGAAGTAATTAGTGAAAAGAGAGGGGAAAGAGACAACCTGGTCGCGGCTGTTTGTCTCCCCCATGCTTGGATTCTTCTCACCAAAACCAAAACCAAACCGTGTGTGTCTCTTTTATTTATTTATACATTATTATTATTATTATCAACAAAGTAAAGTCTTCTCACCTCCACGTTGCCACTAATGTTTGACTTTTTCTCTCCTTTTGACTCCCTTTTGCACGTGCACCACCCCCCCCCCCCCTACCTTCTTAGGTCTTTCCCCCCCCTCCCTCTCTCTTATCCATAACACCAACAAAATAAAATTTTAAAAAATATTAATATTTTCAAAACTTCCACCTAAATTACACAAAAATTTTACCAAAATAAATTTTCTAGTATTATATTGATTTATTAATAAATTGAGGGTTTAATATTGATATTTGTATATATCTTCATGGTATCATACAAATTTGAAATCTAAGACACATTAAAATATACATACATATTTAGATATGAGTATGAATATGAGGTATTTTTATTTGTAAGAAAAGGGGCGTGAGGTTGAATTATAATGTGTTATATTATAATGGGTTTGGTCACCCACTTTAGGGACAATGAACAGTAAGAAGTCAAAGTGAATATGGAGTTCCAACGTGGGATACACAGCTTTTTTCTCCTTCAAATATTATAATTCATAAACTATATATATATATATATATATATATAACAAATTAATTACATTTTTCTAATTTTAATTCTTTGACTTTTCGTTTACCTTTTTCATTTCCCAATCCCATCCCCCCCCCCCCCCCTCGGGTTTCACAAAAATAAATAAAGGTAGTTGTTTTCTTGTTCAAATGCTGTCTCCAATCCCTTTTAAAACAAATTTTTTTAAAAAGGAAAATGAACAGAATTTTTATGTTTCAATTATGCTTTTTATTTTGAATATTAAATTTTGTTCAAGATGTACTTTGGAATTTTATATTATTACCAAATATATATATATATATATATATATCGTTAAAGTAAATTACACATATGTGATGGAAGTTGATAGCATTAAAATTAGAAGACATAATAAAAACAATCCTTAATTTAGCAAATATCTCATCCATATCTATTGTTTTTTCTTTTACATTTTAGACCAAGTTTAGTAATTATTTTATTTTTTGTTTTCTAAAATCATGAATATTTACTTTCAATTTAACACAATAGATTTTTTTTTTATTTTTATTTTTAGGTAATTATTTAAAAGATTTAAACATATATAAAAACTACTTATTACTTTTTCAAAAATTGACTTAATTTTGAAAAAAGTAATAGAAAGTAGATAACAACATTACCTACTATATATGTATATTGGATTTTTAAAGAAATAAATAGAATCAAATGATACCAAACAAAACTTTAATTATTTCATAAAATTTTTGTTCTATCGAGATCACGGGTGTCGGTTACCCTTTGCAAGTTAAACTTTTCAACGAACTATGTATATATAAATGAAGTCTAATAGATTCTAACCACTAAAATTATTTCAAATGATCTAAAGAAAAGAAGTATAACTATTTATTCAAAGGGAGGGGTTGCATGTTCGGACTAATAAAATAATTAAACAGAATTACATCATTAATTGTAAAAAGTGTCACGTAATTAAATATACTAACATAACAATTATTGGAATTAACATTAATTAATTAACTAATTATATATATATATATATATATATATATATATATATATATATATATATATATATATATATATATATATATAGAAAGGCCGGCCAGCACCATTAAAGAACATTAAAGAGAATTAAGACAAAGCATATGAATATTTGGAGATAAATTACAAAGAAAATAAGACACCCATTTTCCTTTCAATTTAAATATTCACCACCAAAAATAAAAAGAAAAAGAAGATGTTAGGTGGGACCCTTTTCTCCTAGCTTTTGCCACGTGGCAGCCTCCCCAATATTCCAAATGACATGTTACCCTAATGTATTAAGCTTGGCCATTTCTCCAAAAAGAAAACACGTTTTCCCTTAAACTTTGATGATAATAATAATAATAATAATAATAAGGTTCAAATAGGTATTCGGCACTTAGTTTACTTATGATATCTATATAATCAAATGACTAATTAAAGATACATAGGATCAGTAGGTGCACCTAAGTATCCCTATTAGATGGACATTCTTATATCACATTTATCATCTCCATATCATATCTTCAATAGAATGCAAGGATACAAAATTTGTTACAAAAGAAGGTTAGAAAAAACAACAATTATAGTCGTTGTTGTACTTTTGTTAAGTCTTAATTTTAGTCATTCACAACTAATTACTTTTATCAAAATTTATTTAATACAAAATTTTGTTATATATATATAATTAAAACGAAATTTTTAAAAAATAATTAAAATATTTTAAAATATAAATAAGATTTTTTTTCAAAATACAATATCTAAGTTTTGATGTTTAAAAGTATATAAATTAAAATTGAACAATTTTATTTTGATCTAACCATAATTCACATATTTTTTCCTTTAAAATATTGTTTTTGAAAACGGTGGTAAAGAAAATATGTAATTAATTTATTTTCCCTATTATGAAATGTTATCATTTTTTTTATTATCTCAAAACTTATTCAACTATGATTTTATGTTTTTTTTTTTTTTTTGAAGAAGTGCTATATAATGTTTTTGTTTGGTTTGGAAAAAGGTTATTGCACATAAAAAGTTAGGGTTTTTTTTTTTTTTTAAAAAAAAGAGTTTTATTAGTGCACTAAAAAAATTAGTTTAATGAGATTTATTTTTATTTACTTATTGAAGAATTTAATGCAATTGATTTTAGTTCTAAAATATTAATATTTAATATTTTAATAAAAGAGATTCTCATTATTGGTAGGAGCAGGTTTGGAATTTTAATTTTAGGATTATATAAATGAGAAAATGCTAAAAATGATATTCTCAACTATCCCACCATTTCATATATTTTAGATAATATAGGAAAAAATATTATCTTTTCAACAAAATAAATAAATAATGCAGCCCCCACAAAATTAGAAAATTTAAGTAGTTGTATTGATTAGGGAATTAATTCAATTATTTTTTTAAAAAAATATCATTAGAAATTTCGAGAAAAAAAATTAAAAGTAGAAACTTTAATGTAATATTATAAAACATATTTTTCTCATTTTTCATTTCCCTCTCAATTTTTCTCAATTTCCTCCAAGAATTGGGTATGCAATCACAATTTAGTTAACCAATATCAATAACACAATATAAATGAGTTCACGTGTACATTCTTCAAAATATACATGTGGTCATTGTGAATTCGACCATAATCAAACATCGGTTAGATAAGAGGATGATATTGGATATATAAGTAAGGACAACTATCTCAATTAATATAAGGTCGTTTGAGATTATACCCAAAAGCAAAGATATTAAGATGTATACCTAAAGTGGACAATATTCGGGAAGCTTGTTGTCCTAACAACCATTCTTTCTATACAGGCAAAGTATAGTATTTTAGCTCATAAATTTTATTGCATTGATAGAAAGGGTTTTTTTTTTTTTTTTTTTTTTTTTTTTTTTTTTTTTTCTTCTGTCGATGTAAGTTTGCATAGACAAAAATGGTATTTCGTAATCTATATATACATTTTATTTGTGTTGGTAATTCTACCAAAGCAACGCGGGGTTTATGGATAGAAGTTATGGCTAATGAAACTTTTTCGTCGATGCATAAAGTAAAAATTTTATAGTATTGCGCTTATGATCGAGAGATTTTTTTTTTAATTTTAACCAAAAAATTCGAATTCAACACTTGAGGATGATGAAAGGATATTCTTCGGACTATGCCTTTTTCTTGATTTGGTTGGTTAATTTTGATGAGAACCTTAATTACTCTTGATTTGTTAGTTGCTTTTATGATTAATGAAATAAAAATTTGTAATTGAGAATATTTATAATGTATTAATAGCTCCCAATTTTTCTTCTTCTCATCATTTTCATTTTGTTTCATAGTACTCTAACCCATATATATAGAGAGTTGTTGTTTTTCATTACTCTTAAAATTTATTTTATTTTAATTAATATAAATGATATGTTCTTTCTCTAAATGACCAATCCATTTAGGTTGTAGGTTTAGGAAAGGATTAAATATAGGAGGTGAAAGCCTAAGATTATGATCAAATCTAAGATCTCATATACTTAAAGATTTAATTTTTCCATCTTGAGAGTGATGCCCACACCCACAAAAATATTGTTGTTTTTTTCTCTAATTACAAATAACCAAAGCCAAGAAATAATAAACTAAACAAAAGCTAGTGAATAAAGAAGAAGGGAATTATTAATTAAGATTGAAGTAAGTATGAAATCCTATAATATCTTAATGATGTAAGTTTGAGAGTGATGGGTTTGTGTCTCAACCCTTCTTGGAAGAAGAATAATTTTGGTAAGTTACAAAAATAATAACAAATATTGAATCTTTTATAACAAAGAGTAAAGGTAAAATAACACACTATCATAATTTTCTTTGTACTAGGAAAAATTGGAAGGGCAAAGATCATATATATTATCCCTACTCAAAAGGGTTTTTTTAGACTCACATAGACTAGAATATTTCACAATTATCATGTCTTTTGATTCACTTTTTCACACATTATAGATGCATGTATTTTTGTAAAATTATGTTTAATTTGCATCACTTTTCAAGAAATATAAATTTGAATTATGGTTTTGTCCTAGACATTTGAATATTTTATTTTGCGTATCCTATGATGTAACGTCCGAATTTAGAGGGTTGCGTGAATGAACAAATCTATCATTGGATCTTTAACGGTTTAAAAATAAAAATTAAAGTTACAACCTAAACAAGATGGTGTGGACATCGTCTTTAATTTTTCAATGACATGGGAACATCAAAGTTAAGCATATTTAGCTTAGTTTTGGGCAATAATTTTTCTAAAATAATTAAGTATGTGAACAAGGACAAAATAGGTCGAAAGTACTCGTACTTATTGATGAGGATAGTATTCATTTTTTAACTCCGTTTTTATGATAAGTAGATAGTATGAACAAGTTACAAGAGAATGTCGAAGTCATCAAGTGTCAAATTTCAATCTAATTTTAATTTGTGTAAATGCAATAATAAATAGAAAGATCGTTAGAGTTTTAATTTATATATCTTAAATTTAGGTTAAGTCGACTTTTTGTTACTTATAGCCTTATATTATAGATTGTACCATCCATGGTGGACCGTAATAGACAATAAAAATAATGAGTTATAGATTGTACCATCCATGGTGGACCGTAATAGACAATAAAAATAATGAGTGGAAAGTAGATAATTCAAAACCATCCACAGATTAAAGAGGAAAATTAATGTGTTTTGAGAAAATTGATAAAAGAGAAAGGGAGAGAGGAACATTGAAAAGACATCCATGGAAACTTCTACAATTTCAACAAGTAGAATTTCCATTTTATAAATAGCCCTGCAATATCCAATGGATATATCTTCTAGTTCTGCCATTATCTGTGACAAAATATCCAAAACAAAAACCTCAAATAATAAAGGTTCCTCCTATATACTTTTTGATTCTTGTTCTAGGGTTTATCTAGACAAACAAATCACATGAACTATTGAAATACTAATTTATAGGTTTAACCATTTTGATATTAGGCCCTCTTTCCAACTATCTATACACATTATATATCTTAGTTAATAATAGTTATATGTTTGATTCATCAATTCTTTTTTATCCAACAAAGATAAGATACATTCAAGCTTTGTTTCAAGTATTTGATCTATAGGATTTCAAAATTTAGACTTTCCAATTTCGATTTTTCACTTTTAATAATATTATTAATGATTATTAATTAAAAAATTAAAATTCAATTTTAATAGTCATGAAAATTAACTAAACTCAATTAAGTCTATTCTCTTATATATGTGAAACAATTTGTAATTCGTATTTAACAAAGTTTGTAATTTGTATTTAATATCAAAAGTAGAAAAAGAAAATCTGATATAATAAATAGTTGAGAAGTTGGAATATTTGGTTGATCACATTCACAACATTAATTAATTAATGAATTAATTAATTAAATTTTTAGGTTTGCATCTAGAAAAATGTTAAATATAATTAATAGAGAGGGGTGTGGAGTGTGATTAAAAGTTGGGCACTATGATCAAAGTTGGATTTAGCTTTAAAACATCCACCCGACATTGTCAGTTAGGTGGCCAAATCTTGTTTTAATTTCCATCATAATCATCTTATTAACTCATACACTTTTTTATTTTCATTTCAATTTATGAAATTAAAAATGTAAACTCATTTTTTAAATACATTTTTACCTTAGGTGTCAATATTATCCGTGATATATATAAATATATAATGTATATATTATTATTATTATTTTGAAAAGTACCCGTGAACCCTTTACTTTTCTAATTTTCTTAATATAATAAATAAATATAAATCGATAGTCGTAAATATAACAAAAAAAACCTATTAAAGTCTTTTGGTGATGAGACTGATATACTACGAAAGTCTATCGATGATAAATTTGATATACTGTGAGAATCTATCGATGATAAGTAATAATAGTCTATCACTGAACTTTAATATATTAATATATTAATGTGTAATTTTTTTAAAAGAAGTTATCGTATAATTAATTATTATTCTTAAAATGGTCAAAAATTGTTATTGTGCACATTCCCATAAAAATCTTTTATGTGTCAATTTTATTTTTCAAAAAATTGTTATCTAATTAATTAGCAATGCTTATAGGTGAGTTTAAAGATGATTGGCATTAGGTTGTTTTATTTCATTGAAATTCAAAGCTCAAAACTCTACTCTCACCTTGCATTTAAAAATTATTTGTTAATTGAATATGGCTATTGTATAAGATATTATATATCAAAAACACACATTGTATTAAATCTATTTTATACTAAATTGTAATTGTTAGGTTAAAGTTCAAACCACCTTTTAGTTCTACATTTATGTTTATTGATGTTAGAGGAAATAATGTTAATAAATAGTTTAATTTCAACAACTTTCAAATAAAACTCTAAACTCACATGCCTAATTAACTTAACTAAATAGTTTGTGGACTAACTGAATAGATGTTAGAATATACTTAGAGTACTATAGTGGTGCGAGTCCTTTTATGCAAGTCAATTCTATTAACGAGGTCAGGTCGAAAGGAGTAGGTCAGAGAAGAATCCAAGATCCATTTGCGAGTTTTTCATATACCAACAAACTAAATAGTAATGGTTTAGATTAAATTCTAACTAGATATAGGATTAAAAAACTTTAAATTAATTATTAGGATAAATTTTATTATATTTGAATTATAGTTTGAAAATTTTGATTTTAAAGTATAAAGATAGTTTTTGGGAGGGTTTGGCCTGACATTGAAATTGATAGACAAAAGTAGTGAATAATATATTTTAGGGTAAAATTAGGGTTTCACCGACGGAGACAATAATAGAAGAGGAAGATGTCAATTCCAGAAAATCCACTTGTAGTTGAGGCATGCAGCCAACTTAATTTGATAAGTGGGGGCCTAAATGCCATTTCTCTTACACACAAATATGCCCTTTGAAATGACCCTTTTTCTTTTCTTTTTCTAATAACTCTTGTACTACTCTTCCATTTCCAAGTCGTATAAAATAACACACAGCTTCTTCACAATTTTATCTGTGGTCTCTTTCTTGTTCAACAATCACTTCATAATAAGAACAGCTTTTTTCAGCTCTATCCTGATCATCAACCCTCTTCAATCACCTCATGTTCAAATGCTTGTGTGTTGAGGATAATATTCTGATAGCTTGACAGGTTGTATTCATATATATTATTTAGTCATGTAATTAATTACTTGCGTTTGGAGTTAATTAGGGTTTGTAGTGTCGGCCGTTATCAACGTCACTTCAACAATCACTTCATATATATATATATATTTTACCCATCGATATATCTCTCTATTGAATCTCTTTCCAATCCTTCACGTTATTGAATTTAAAGGCAAAAAAACGTTAATACATGGTTGAGAAATAAATGTATATATATATTGTGAGACTTGTGACTTAGGAAATAATTAATTAATGGTCAAAGATTACATTAGAAATGGTGAAGAGTACTCGTCACAATTTGTTAAGATTTATGAGTTATTCTTCTCATTGTTAATTAGTTTTGAGATGGAAAATCAGATGTTTATCTAATATGATATCATATATAATACTAGGACACATGAAATTCAAATAGATATTCAATTGAAAAAAATATATGATCTAAGAGTGGTGAACTCAGAAAAACATGCAAATGTGGGACTCTCAACATCTTAACATTTTCTTCTCTGGAATTTTGACAACAATAGTAATGATATTACAACGTAATAATGGTAATGAACTCTTCATATTTTATACAATGGTGTGAAATCCGTTCAACTTTAATTCAAGTCAAATCTATATTGTTTAAGTTTTAGACTCTAATAGATTTTTTTTTTTAAAAAAATGTGTTATATCCAACTATACGTTAGAGTACAAAATACAAAGAATCTTTTTACGACATGTGTGTCTAGCTAGAATGATAGGAAGGAGTCGTTTTTCAATTTGCTCAGTTTCGGCATCCTTTTTTATATATTCCTACCTAAGTTTATCTTAATATATAGGACGTTAGGAATGCATCTTTTGTTACTTGTCATGATAAGGATAAAAAGTAACTTGTTTACACTGTATAAAAGACTTTTATACTTATATATGAACAATAAAAATAGGCAATATATTGTTTCTTACTTGTATATACAAATTTAATTCTCTAATTTGTTCCATGCTGTAAAACTATATTCACATCATTGATATAAGATTGAGATGACCATTCCTGTCTTCTTGGCAGTTGAGATATATTTCCAACTTTTTTGATAAAAAGAAAATTTATATTGTCCAAAATAATACAATGCTTTTGGGGACATAATTGAAAAATAAAAGTTGGCCAAAGTTCAAATTTCTAATAATTGCAATAGAGACTTGCTGTTTTGTGAGTTCCTAAACTGTGTATACATTTTTGGGATATAATTGCAATAGAGACTTACTGGTTTGTCTCTCATGGAATCATCATTAACCCTTCAACATGTCCTTTCAATTGTGGAATGTGATGAGATGTGGAAAAATACTATAGGATGCACAAATTATGGGTATGTTGATTTCTAGAGCCACACAAAAGCCAACAAAAACAAAATTAAAAAGAGATACCAGAAAACTAACTTTTACACAGCAATTAAAGCTAGAGTTGAGAATCAAAACGTTAAAAAGAATTAAGAGTGTTTGGCCTACCAATTTCATAATATAAGTCGGTGTTAAATAATTTAAAATTTTGATCATATTTACATATTTTTGAAAAAAATTTCATTGTCTTTTTCTCTTTTTCACATTTATCGATGAACTTTAAAACTAAACAACAATTTCGATCTACATGTATTTGAATATTCTAACTTCAGATTTCAGAATTCAACTTGGGTCTTAGACATTTCGATAAAATTGTTTCTCTTTAACACATTGTTTATTATTATAAAGATTGAAATTGAATTTGATTAAGAAAAATAATATTTGAAAGATTTAAGAAAATTGAGTTTAAATAATTAAGCTCCATTTTCTTCGATTCTATAATTTTTTTTCTTAGGTCTTTATGTTGCATGTAAATAGGTGATTGATCATTACTAGTTACGTCAATTTACAATAGGATATAAGATGAATAGATTATGAAACTCGTCTTATCTCAACCTGTGTACATCAGCTATATTACTGATCATTTGGTGTGTTCAAATATCTCAACTTATTGATGAATATTTTAAACTTTTTATCTTTATTATAGAAGGTAAATAACCATATTTATCTTTTACATTTAGTTAGAGCAATTTTTAAGACAAATAACTTCTTCAAAAACATACTATTCGAAAACTATAGTATTTAATTAAATTTGAAAAACCCTAATCCCTAATTTAGCAATAAAATTAAAACCGAAAGAGAGAAAAAGAAAACCCATGAAATGACAGCATTAATTAAATGTGAAGATTTGGGATCTCCAAAACATAAGATTCTTTCATCCAAAGATGGAAGAAATTAAATGCAACTTTGGGTAACCTTTTATATTCTTTTCTTTCTTTCTCATCTTCACCAACTTTTTTAAGATTTACCCTCCCCAATTGCACATCATGTCCTATACTCCACTTCCTACGATTTATAAACAACAATGTTTGAGTATATTACAAGTATAGCTACGATTTCCATGTATTCTATACTTTTATCTACGTATAAAGATAAATTAAATATTTATAAAAGGAAACTTAAAAAATAATGTTCATTTATATTGAATAATTTGGTGAGATGTACGAAAACAGATCAATTTTGTCCGAGATGTATCTAACCTATTTTCCTAAAAAAGATTAATCTCTTTTTGGTAGCACATAGCTTTTTTGTTTTGACATATAGAGGAAATGAGATGTGACCCATTTTGATATTAATTAAGAAAAGAAAGATTATATTATTGTGTTTTTGATCCTTTCAAAAGGACATATGATAATACACCACCATATCTCAACCATGCAAAGCCCTGCTAGAGAAAGGTGAGGGTTGGAGGGTAGGGTGGCTAGGTCTTTTTTGTTGTGTGTGCACAGTTAGAGAGGGTGACAAATTATAGTGCTTTTTTCTATAAAAAAAAAAAAGTGAAGAGGAAAAATGTCAATTCTTTATTATTATTATGAATATTATTTTCTCTTTTTACATATTCCACATAAAATGGTCGATTGATTCTTGGGTTTTCTCTTTGAAAGAGCGAATATTTAATAAAACTTAAACCATGTTTATGTCAAATGTATGAAATGAAATAGATTGCTTCTATATATTCATATATTAGTGAAAAGTATTTTATTTATTTTGAAAGTCGTCATACCTGGTTAATAAAATGGATATAGAGCTAGACATACCAAAAGATAAGCTAAAACAAAAGGCAAATCAAAACTAATTAACGATGTTATAAAATGACATACTAGCAAGTAGGATAACAAAGTCTTGAGTTCACCGATTGACCTAAGAATGTTTAAACTAGTAATTGAAGGTAAATCTAATATAATATCTAACATCTAGCGAGTGAAAAAAATGGAACTTTTAAGGCCACGAAGGAATTTGTTATGCATAGACATATTGTACCTATATATATATATTTAAACGTGTGTTTGGATAAGTCCTCTTTATACATATTAGAATTTATATTTTGTGGTTGTAATGTATCTTTATTATATAGTTGCTGTGCAATGTGATAAATTGTATTTATAACCATTGAATTCAACTCCATTGTAATAGTATAGATTGTATAACTAACACCATTGTGATTACATTTGTGATGCATTATATATATAGGAATGAATGAACGATAATTTAAAAAAAAAAATAGATCTTGTGTGATTACGTTTATGATGTATTGCTTACATTTGTATTGAGATATAAGACCCACGTCCAAATTCATAAACAAAAAAAATCACAATCCGATTGACGAGCAGAAGATTTTGACTAACTCTCTTTTTTACAAATGTTTTAAAAAACCAAATCAAAAAGTAGTTTCAAGAACAAATCTATCTAAAAATTCAATTGTTTTAGGTAACAAAGGTGAAAACCCATCGTAAGAAAATGAGATGAAAAATAAGCTTAAATTTTAGAAAAAATACAAAACAACACAAAGGTTACTGAACAATATCATGAAATATTCAATTTGGATTCTAAATTTATAGTTTGAGCAAATGCATTTACTAAGTTATAAGAAAGGTAGGGTTAGGCATGTTTGAATAAAAATATATATCTATTAGTTATACTTCTTTTTATTTAATCTTAAAAATTCTCAATTAATATTATTATATAAAAAATTTCATCAAAGCTATCATTTCAATGATAAAAAATATGATGAGAGGAATTAATTGACCTAGCATGGGCAAGACATATATTAGAAGTCATAGACATGTTTGATTAATGAAATGATTAAGAAAAAGCTAATTTGTCAAGAACATGAATGATCATGTCTTCATGTCATTGAGCATATTTTGATTACAATTGTCAAATCCTCATTATATAAAGTGTCAATAGTAATGTATATATATATATATATATATATATATATATTTGGAAACTTTGAAGGATATAAATGAAATTTTTAATTTTGAAATATATTTCATAAAATAACTAAACTCAAATAGTTGAATTATTAATCATAGATGGGATTAGGTCAACTCTTGTCCAAACTCCCATCAATTCAACCTTAAATCATATTTGATCTAAATAGAATTCACAATAATAAAGGCTAACCTAGCTAGTTATTTTAATTAGGCTTTACATAATTTTAGCATCCAACATTAATTTGAAACGTAAAATAAGGTTACACAAATTTAAAGAGATTATAAAAAATTATCGTTGGTGTTGTTTCATGTTGCAACAACTTTAGTTGTTGCTTACCTTATTTGTTTTATTACTTTGACATAGAAATTAAGATATGTATGTATAAAAAATGAAAATTTTTATTTTGTTTTTTAATAAGTTCTATAAAGTATTAGGTCTAATATTTGAGAAAAGTTTACTCAAAATTAAATGTATTTAAGTAAATAATCAATTTATTTAATATAGATACTTTGATGCATAATATATGTTTATAACATTTCAATGTTAAGTAGTCTTGTAAAAATATTTCACATAATGCTAACTTTTTTTTTTTGGGACAAAGTTCGTTTCTAGTGATAAACTTCTTCTTTTGAGTAAATAAAATATATATTCTTCTATTTTTTTTCATGTTCTTTTTTTTTTTTTTCTTCTTTCTTACATCTTCTCTTACAGAATATCAAGATTTTAAATATCACTTTCATATGATCTAAACGATGGTTTATATTTGAAAGTTTTTTTCATCATTAAAAAGAACCACACGATCATGTATAATTTTTTTCACGATTGTGTATCATTTCCTATACAATCGTGTATTATTTCCTACACGATCAAGTATCATGATCGTTTAGAAAAAGAATTACATGAAATGTTTTTTCCATCGTTAAAAATAACTACACAATTATGTATCATTTTCTACACGATCACATAGCATGATCATTTAAAAAAAGAATTACATGAAACATTTTTAATTCCCATAGCTAAAAAGAACTACACGATCGTGTATCATTGCCTACACGATCGTGTATCATTGTTTACACAATCGCGTATCATGATATTTTAGAAAGAAGAATTACACGAAGCATTTTTTCAATCGTAAAAAAGAACTACATGATCATGTATCATTTGCTACACGATCACGTATCATGATCGTTTAAAAGAAGAATTATACTCGCGCGTGTGGCCGGTGTTGATACTACCTACATGATCATGTATCATTTCCTAGATAATCGTGTATCATTTTCTACACGATCACGTATCATGATCGTTTAGAAGAAAAATATACACGCGAACATGTGGCAAATTAATCGCATGTTGACTAAGACATTGTTGGTATTTCACATCGTGGACTTGTGGACTAATTTTTTCGTTTTAAAAAATGTTGATCTATACAATGTAAATATTTTGTTGGTTTGTTATATTTATTTTGAAAAAACCTCATATTTCCTAAACTTTGAATTTTGTCTATTTTTTATCACTAAACCTTTTTTTTTACTATATCGTTTCACTACAAAAAGATTTTGTCTAATGATTTTCATTAAGATTTGAAATGATGTTACACTCACACGTTGAAAATGTTTCAGCAAAAGTTAGCTTGGTTGAAAAAATTGTCAATAGAGACAAATTTCTTTTGTAGTCTGTTTGCACAGTTTCTAGGTAATTTTGGTCAAGCGTCAACAAAAATCATTTTATATTTTGGAAAGATATTCTTAAACAGTGTTCTAGCAATACTTTGGTACTCTTATGCATCATGTCTAGAATAACATTTTAAAAAAAAAAAATCCAATCAACTCATTTTTAATATTTTCACTCCATGTTTAATTAATGTTTGTTTTGAATTTATAATTATAATATATTGATTTAGTTAAGTAAGGAGTTTAGTTTCTTAATTAAGCTAATTTAAAAATATATGTTGATGTATATATTTTAAATTTAATGATTATATATATTTGTAACCATCTTTATATTAAATTTACCTTCATTCGTTGACTTAAACTTTTGGATCAATAAGTAGCTTAAGAAATCAATATTGAAAAGTGTAAAATGGGATGTGATTAAGCATCATTTATATATAGTTTGAAAGAAAAATGTAAGTTAAATAAGTAAGATGAACTTGAGTTGAGCTTTGTTTGACCATAGACTCCATCCTCGAGTAGGTCCTCAAAAGAAATATTCGATTTTCAATTTTACTTGGACAAGGTGTGCACATGTAATTAGTTGAGTTTTGTGGGGTCAAATCATAATTAAATGAAAACGTATATCTTTTATATATTTATTGAAAATGTCAAAGTTTAATTTATATTTTAAAATAGTATTTAATTATATAACATATACGACAAATTTTTTCTTTTATAATACTATAATGTAACAAATAAAACAAAAACAATACTCATAAATTTAATTATTTAGTTATAATTACATAATTAAACATCCTAAATTTTATTTATACTTTGAATCAATGTAAAATATTTTTATCATTAGAAAAATTTATTAAATTTATTTAAAGAGAAAGTTGTGTTTAAGATAAAACATAAATTTATTAAGAAATTAGGGGCAAAAGAGAATTATCCTGCATTGCACCATTTATATATATATATATATATATATATATATATATATATATATATATACTAGAGAATAATATATATATAGTTTTGTTTTTTAATACAAAGAGAAAAATTACAATCAAATGAAATATTATTTTTTGCATAACCAAAGCATTCCAAGTGGCATATTATTTCCTCAATTCCTTTCACCATAAAAAAAAGAAACCATAAACAATAGTAAAACATAGCAAAGACCTAATGCCAAATAACATTGTTCCATTATGATTGGCCTGCGATTTATTATTTGGACAAGGAGCTTTCTTTGCAGCTTTTCTTTCGAGCAAAAAGATATATCTTCATCTTTAACAGAGTAGTGATATCTATTCACAACTTGATGACGATTTGTTGTCTGAAAGAGATTTTGACGAAGTATTCCGTTAAAAATCTTGTTGTGATCCATAGCAGAAGTCGATGTAGGTTTGGAGAGCACGAGAAGAGCAAGATTGAATATTTGATTATTGCACCTATTTGATTTGATTTGAGTTTGGTCTTTTTTCTTTCTTTCTTTTTTGCTCGAAAGAATTTGAGTGCACAATGCCACATATGGTTTTAGAAATTTTATTGACAAAAATAATAATTATGTTTCATTAGTTGTTTAAATAACAATCTTTAAGAAAAAAACTTCACATTTATGAATTCAGATTTTTATAAACGATTTTTCTTTTTACCAAATTTTACTCTTTAATATATTTTCACTCCATATTTAATAAAGAATTCTATTGTTTTAATACCATTATCTGATTAATTCATAAGTTTTTTTTTTGAACTTTGAATTTGTCTATTTTTCATCACTAAACATTTTTTAATGTATCATTTCACTACAAGAATTTTCGTCTCTCTCGACGCAAAAAATTCAATATAATAATTTTCACTAAGATCACATAACCTTTTTGTTCATATATATATATATATTCCAATCGGTTGAAATGGTGTTATGCTCACACACATTAGAAATGTGCATCAACAAAAGTTAGCTTGGTTGAAAAAATTGTTGATAGAGACAATTTTTCTTCGTAGTGTTTGCACAGTTTCTAGGTAATGTTGGAAAACACATATCTTTCAATGAACGAAGCGTTAAGAAAAATTATTTTATATTTTGGAATATTTTGGTACAATTATGCATTAGGTTTAGAATAACAATTTTTTTTTTAAAAAAAATCTAATTACTCATTTTTAATATTTTCACTCCATGTTCAATATGTTGTTTTGAATTTATAATTATAATATAGTGACTTAGTTTAGTTTCTTACTTGAGCTAATTTATATTTTCCTAAACCTTGAGAAGTATCTAATAATTTTTTAAACATTTAATCTTGTATTTCGTAAAGCCTGTTGAGCTCTCAATTTGTGTCTAACTATTTCCTTAAATTTCTAAGCATTTTGATCATCCAATCTTTTCTTCTCATGAGTGAATTCAATCCATAACAATAATACAATCTAATAATTTCATCAATAAATGTAAAATAAAGAAAAGATATGAAAGCGAAAACACCAAACTATTTACGGTTCATGTAACAAAATTTATAAAATTAGTCATTTTTTGAATATTCTAAGTTTGTCCTTCCGCATTTCTTCTTTTCCTCACTGTGCTTCTTTCATCGTCTTACTCCTTGTTGCGATTCATCGTCTTTCTTTTTTTCCTTTCTTTTTTTTTCTGCTGCGATTTATTTCCATCTTTTTTTTTTCTAATTCATTTTTTACGTCGTTTAAATTTGGGTAACCAAATCTAAACAATCGTGTACAAGAAAAAAATAGCAAAATCTAAAAAATCGTGTATAAAGAATTTTGAAAAAAAAAATCATTTAGATTGGAGTAGCCAAATATAAACGTTGTGTAAATAAAATAAATCATCATGTAGACACATCTAAATGTTTGTGTACAAAAAAAAAATTTAAAAAACCATTTAGCCAAAATTAAACGATTGTGTAAACAAATCTAAATGATCGTTTGTAGAAAAGAATAAATGATCGTGTAGCAAAAGGATTAAAAAAAATCGTTTAACCAAACCTAAACGATGGTGTAACCAAATTTTGAAAAAAAAAATTGTTTAGCCAAATCTAAACGATCGTTTAACCAAATTTAAACATAATCAAATTAAACGATCGTGTAACAAAATTAAACGATAAAATTGAAAAAATAAATTGTAGCCATATCTAAATGATCGTACACCAAACAATAGCTAAATCTAAACGATCGTATAGCAAATATATTACGCACGCTTATTGACGCTGTGGTTGACAAGACATTTTTGGTATTTTACACGGTGGATTTCTGAGCTTTTTTTTGTTTTCGGAATTGTTCTATATAGTGTAAATATTTTGCCGCTTTGTTATATTTTTTAAAAGACCTCGTAAAGAAATAACAATAAATAGAATAATTCATTCACATAAACAAAACAAAAAAGAAAAAAAAGACCTAAAATAGAGCCAATACTAAATGACGATGTTTGATTTTGATATGAAGTTGATGGACTCGGAGCTTCAGTTTGATCTCTTGCTACTGTTCGTCGAGTTCGCGTTCTATCATCAACCTGATGACGATCCACCGTCCAAAGGAGGTTTTGATGAAAATTTTCACTAAGAGAATCAAAAGCTCCACCATGAATCATAGTAGAAGTGGTCGGTAGGGTTTCAGAAATCAAGATTAAGAGAGCAACAAGAGCTATAAAAATTAGGGATTCGAGAGAAGCCATTTGAAATTAATTGATGCAGTTGATTAGTGAAGAGAAATTGAAGAACGAAGACCGGAAAATGTGGAATGGGTTTAGAATTATTTAGAGTTCGGAAAAGAATACGAGTCAAGTAAGTAAGATGAGCTTTCTTTTGATCATTGGACTCCGTCGTGTAACAGGTCCTCAAAAGAAATATTCCACTTGAAAGGGTGTACGTGTGAAATTAATTCATTGAGTTTTATGGGACCCAATCATAATTATATAAATCATTTAACATTGTTTTCTTTTTTGTTTGAAAAACTTTTTCCTACTCAATAGAATGATTTTCTATTTTTTTCAAAACTACCCTCGTCTAATATAGTTTTATTTTAAAATAATCAATATTTCAATTAAAATAATCTTAAAATTTATTAACCATAATGAGTATAACCTAATCGATTAACTTAAAAGAAAAAAGAAAAATTCAGTTCATTTCTAGCTTCCCATAGTAAATAAGAAAAAAAAGAAAAGAAATGTATGTATATATATATATATATATATATAAAGTATATGAACATCTTTTGGAAAAGTTTTTGTTCGTCTTTTCTGGAGAAATTTTTGGGAAAATGTGAATGCATTCTATTTAGTAATAATTATATTGTGATATTAATTCCAAATTTTCTTTTTAGTTTTTAAGAGTCTCTGTGTAATTTTCATTAGCAATATAATGTTGAAATTAGTATTCAAAATTTTGTTAGTTAGGAAATAAAAGTAGTTAGAAATTCTAATTTCATGAAAAAAAAGGTGAGAAATACAAAGATTTGAATTATAAGTATCATTCACCAAAGATTAGATTTCTAATAAAATCAATTTGCAAATCTTGAAACTATTAGTATGTAATTTACTTTACTTTTCTACAATAACAATAATAATAATGAATAATGAATAATAATTGCAAATTTCAAGTTATATTTTAAAAAATGCCATAGAATGATTGAATAAGATATTTAAAAAATGCAAAATGTATATCCATTTCTAGCTAAAATAAATATCGATGACGTAATTTAGAAATTTTTGTATAAATGATCCTATCTCAAGCAGGCTATCGAAGAATGATATGCTCCAAAAAATTCCAATAAAAACTAACATTTTTTCTTATAGCCAGCCTTCACTCCAAGTTAATTTCTATCAAGATTTTCGCTTTTTTCTTACTCTTTTGCCATTTCAGCACCATAGGTGCCTTCCCACCGTGATGTTTTGTTGTAACGCTATCACAATTTTTGAAAGAAAATGTATTTTAAAATTCAATATTGTTGGATTTTTATTAAAAATATTTTATGAGGTTATCTTTTATTTAACTATAAAAAAAATAAAAGATCTTCTTTTATTTTAGGAATCTTTTATCAATATCTTTTTTGATTATATATATATATATATATATATATATATATATATATATATTAATCCTCTGCAGAAGAATAGTAGAGAGTTTTTGTTGCAGAAGCTATGAGCAAGATAGTGCGACCTTTTATCTATGGTACCAACAAGTTGATTTGTGATGATTCTTTTGATGAGTAATTTGAAAGATATAGTTGTGACCAAAGTGGTCACTTTAAACTCAAGGGGAGTATGAAGACGTCGTCAAGGAGATTCACTCAAACGTTCAAGGGAAGCCTGGAGTCTTAAGTTATTACGCTTGTTAAGATATAGTCATATAGTTGATCACAGAGCATTTACTGTATTAATGTATATTGACTATGTGCGAATCATAATTCATCAAGGCTATGTGCAGCTTCCAAGACGTAGGCAATATTTGTGGAACTGGATCACCAAAGTTCTTTGTGTTATTTTCATCTACTGTCTCTCTAGCTATTACAAACGTTAAATACTTAATTAACTAGAGGTTTATTTAATTATCTCGTTTTCTTTTTCAAATACGATCTTGAAAGACTCATTTTTCTTTCTCGTATTTGCAATCGTCATTATATAAATTCGTTTTTCTCATTTTCTACTTTTTGAATTCTTTGATCGTCTTCACCTCATCTTCTTCGACTATATCTTCCGCTGTGAATAGATAACTCTAACTGGGATGCGGTAGTTTTTAATTGCAATGCTTTCATTTCATTTTTTTTTCTGTCACTTTATATATGTTTGTGGTGTATTTCTTTTATTTATTAGAAATTATATTTGCTATGTTTATAATTTGGGCAGCATAAAATTTGGAGTGAGTTAGGTTAGATCACAATAAAATAATATATAATATATAAATACAATCCAATATTTTCTTTTCATCAAATAAATACACATATCTATTACTTTCTCGATGAAATAAAACAATAACAATAATAATACAATCTAATTTTTCATTAAAAAAGAAGTAATAATAAAGGTAACGTTTCACTCAAACAAATAGAGTAACAATAATAAAAAGACCTAGGATAGAGCCAAACCCAATTGACAAGGTTTGACTCCGATTTGCAGTCGATGGACTCGGAGCTTGGGCTTGATCTCTCACAACGGTTCGTCGAGTTCGCCTTCTACCATTAGCTTGATGACGATCCGTCACTTGAAGGAGGTTTCGGTAAAAAATTTTAGTGAGAGAATCAGAAACTCTGTTATGAACTACAGCAGACGAGGTAGGTAGAGTTTTAGAGAACAAGATCAAAAGAGCGACAAACACTATTGGAAGTAGGGTTTTGAGGGAAGAAGCCATTTGAATTTGAAGGATGTGGCTGATCAGTGAAGAGAAATTGAAGGAATGGAGAATGAAAAATGTGGAATGGGTTTAGCATTATTTATAGTTGGAAAAAGAAGGTGCAAGTTAAGCAAGTAAGATGAACTTGGGAGTTGAGCTCTTTGTTTGACCAATGGACTCGGTGGTCAAGCAGGTCCGCACAAGAAAATTTCTTATAGCATTATCCATCCATTTGGATAGGGTATGCGCGTGTAATTAATTGGCTTCTGCGGGGCCTAACACAATTAAATGAAAATCTTTTTGAAAATTTCAAAGTTTAATTTCCAAATATAAAATAGTATTTAATTGTTTTCAAAAGCAATTGAAATGCAAACATACAATAGCCTCCTATATTTCAATTGGACTTGAAATCAAGTGTGAAATATAAATAAATTTTTTCGATAGCAAGAAAAATAATTGTTAATATACTGAAAATACTAAAAAACATATTTTTAAAAAATTATAAAAATATAGTAAAATTTGTGAAAGTAACCCATCCAATAATTGCAAATATTCATCTATCATCATCGATGGAAGTATATAATTAATTGACTTTATTTATATATTTTTTTAAAATTTAATTATATAATTAATCATTAATTCATATAATTGTTACCAATTGACTTAATATTTTATTTCACTTGAAGTCAATTTTTTTTCAAAGTTTTTGTTTCATTCTGTGTATTTTCAATTCGGCAGGGGAATGTAAATAGCACATGTTTCTTTATTATTATTATACGTGCTTCTTAGTTCTTGTCCATAAGTGAAATAATACACTAGTTGGATATCATTACATGTAACCATCTCTTTGAGTATCACAACCCATTGGTGTGAGTTGTATATACACCGAAAGAAAAAAGGGGTTACCATAACATTTGTATTTTTAGCCAAATTGGTAGGAGAGAAGAAAAACAAATGTCATAAATGTTAAATTTGCCACTTAATTTGATCAGTTAAGCTTTTGGGTCAATCGATTATTTAAGATGATATAAGAGTAGATGATTCAGGAAGGTACTGTGTTCAAACTCTTGCATTTTTGTTTTTAATGTGCAACAATTTTAGAAATAATAATTAAGTATATAACAACATTTTTTTAAAATTGCAAATATAGCAAAGTCTATTAGCGATAGACTAATATTTGCAACATGGTTTATATGATAGACTTCTATCGATCATTGATAGACTTTGATAAATTTTGCTACATTTTGCAATTTTTTTTTTAAATATTGTCATATATATTAATATTTTGAATATACTTGTTATATTTACAACTATCTCTATATTAAATTTTCCTTCACCCATTAATTTAAACTTTTGGGTCCATGGATAAGTTAAAAAATTGAGATTAAAAAGTGCGTAAGGGAATGGGATTAAACATTATTTGTAGTTTGAAAGAAAAATGTAAGCTAAATAAGTAAGATAGAGCTTGAGTTGAGCTTTGTTTGACCATGGACTCTGTCACCGAGTAGGTCTTCAAAAGAAATATTCATTTTTCCACTTGGATTAGGTGGGTACGTGTAATTAATTGGGTTTTGCGGGCCCTATCATAATTAAGTGAAAACATATATACTTTTATATCTTATTGAAAATGTCAATTTAATTTGTTTTTTTTTTTTTTTTTTTTTTATATTCGTGAGTGTCTAGGTCAGCTTATCCACACCTAGACTAATCTTGCAAGAAAACCTGTCTGACTCTACAATATTTGGGTGTCACGAGAACACATATAAAATTAATTATTAGATAAGTGACCACCATTAATTTCTAAGTAAAGTTTAATTTATATTTTAAAATTGTTTTTAATATATAACATATATGAAAATGTTTTCTTTTTCAATCTATAATGTAATAAACAAAACAAAAACAATACTGCTAAATTTAATTATTTGAGTTATAGTTTATATAATTAAACATCCTAAATTTTAATTATACTTTGAATCAATGTAAAATATTTTTATCATTAGAAAAATTTATTAAATTTATTTAAAAATAACGTTGTGTCCCATATAAAACATAAATTTATTAGAAAATTAGGAGTAAAAGAGAACTATCCTAATTGCGCCATTTTTAATACATTAAAAAAAAAAAAATTACAATCAATCACCTATTATCTTTTAGGGTTTTAATTACTATAGTCTAAATAGGGTATCTTATTACAAGTATGACATAATGTTGTCAAAATTTTTATAAATGTATTAATGTGCTTCAATTTTACACTGATGTATAATCCAAAAGACCAAACTACTCATCTTTATTATTAATAATATATTAAATAAATATAAAAGTGAAATAAGAAAAACAGACCAAAAGATTTGCATTTATTATATATTCTATATAAATATGGTATGCGATTAATTTTATTGGTAATATTATAATCAAAATTACCCATAATAATTTTTGTTTTGAGGATTTTGTTCAAAAATTCTTCTCTTATGATCTCTCCATCCATTCTTACTTATTTTGTTCGATCTTCTTCAAATTTTTTGGTTGAGTAATGGTTATATACAAAATTTATTAGAGTATATGAAAAATATATAGTATATTATATAGTTTCTAGTAATAAATTAGAGTATATGAAAAAAATAATATATTATGAAAAATATATAGTATATTTTTAAGGTATATGAGAAATATAAAACGTGGGAGCGAAAATGTGAAAAAATTAATTGAAGGACATTTCTCTATTGTATTGAGAATGAAATTGAATAAAGTTAATTTGTATAAATTATTTAATATAATATTACCATATTAGATTCAACTTTATATCATCTTAAAATTATTTCTCCAATAAATGATATCCTAATATTAAATGTAAATATAAATATAGATTATTTATTACATTCATTATGGAAGTTATAAAATAGATAATAAATGTGGTACAATATAATTATTATGATATTATATTATATATATTTTCAAAAATCAATTTTATTTATAATTGATGTAAATGTTAAAATGATCCTAAAATCCATGAAATCTTAATTAAGAAAATAAATGAAATTATGAGACATTTGCGTAAAATCATCTCTAGAGTAATTGATTTCTCTAAATATATATATATATATATATATTTTGAAGACACACATTTATTAATATTATTTTTTGCATAAACAAAAAATTCTTTTAAGTATAATATTATTTCCTTAATTCACTTCACCTTCAAAGAAAGAAACCATAAATAATACTAAAACATAGCAAAGACCCAATGCCAAATAACATTGTTTCACTACGATTGGCTAGCGATTTATTATTTGGACAATGAGCTTTCTTTGTAGATTTTTTATGCTCATCTTTTTTGGTATCTTCGTCTTTAATAGAGTATTGATATCTATTTTCAACTTGATGATCCATTGTCTGAAAGAGACTTCGACGAAGTATTCCATTATTAGAGTTGGAACTCTCATCATGATCGATAGCAGTCGAAGTCGATATAGGTTTGGAGAGCAAGAGAAGAGGAACTATAAGTACTACGTAGACCGAAAATTTGATTATTGCATCCATTTGATTTGATTTGAGTTTGGTATTCTTTTTCTTTCTTTTTGATCAAAAGAATTTGAGTGCATACGATCATATATGGTTTAGGTATTTTATAGGTAAATAATTGATAGGATTAACAGAAATAATAATTACAGTCTCATTTGTTGTTTAAATACAATCTTTAAGGAAAAAATTTCACATTTATGAATTCAGATTTTTATAAACGATTTTGCTTGTTACCAAATTTTACTCTTTAATATATTTTCACTCAATATTTAAGAATCCTATTGTTTTAATACCATTATTTGATGAGGTCTTTTAAAAATTATAACAAAACGACAAAATATTTACACTGTATAGAATAATTTCAAAATTGAAAAAAGCTTATAGGCTCATGGTGGAAAATACAAAAAATGTCCCGTCACCCATGTTCTCAACAACGCGCGTAATATATTTTGTACACGATCGTTTAGATTTAACTATTGTTTTCGTACACGATCGTTTCGATTTGGATATTTAAACGATTTATTTTTTAAATTATCTGTACACAATCGTTTAGATTTGACAACGATTTTTTTTTCAAAATTTGGTACATGATCGTTTAAATTAAATAAACGATTTTTAAAAAAAATTCTTTTCGTACATGATCGTTTAGATTTATCTACATTTGTACACAATTGTTTAGATTTGCTACCCCAATCTAAACGATTTTTTTAGGATTCCTTGTACATGATTGTTTAGATTTGGTTATTCAAATTGTCGTTTTTTTTCCAGTCTTTTATATTTAGTATATGATCTTGAACAACCAAACAAAAAAGTTGAAAAAAATAGATATTTTCTATTTGATACACGATGAACCAAATAATACTCTGGCAAAAAGGAAGAAAAGAAAAAGATAATGAAACAAACGAAGATGAAATAAAGGAAAAAAAAAAAAGAAAAGAAGAAAGACGATGGAACAAATGAAGAGGAGAGGAAAGACGAAATGACAAATTTGGAATATTTAAAAAATGGCTAACTTTACGAACTTTGTTACACGGACCGTAAATATTTTATCTCTTTGTTATATTTATGAAAATTTCCCTTATTTTGATCGATTCATAAGTTTTTTTTCTTCTAAATTTTGATTTTTATCTATTTTTCATCACTAAACATTTTTCAATATATCATTTCACTACAACGTTTTTTTGTTTTTATGGATGCAAGATATCCAATCTAATGCATTTCACTAAGATCACACAATTGCTTTTTGTTCGCACGTATATTTATGTTAGTTGAAATTATGTTATGCCCACACATTGAATAAATCTCGTCAAATGTTAGCTTGGTTGAAAAGCTTGTCGACAGAGAGAATTTTTTGTAGCGTTTGCGCAGTTTTTTAGTTAACGTTTGAAAAAACATATCTTTCAATGAACGAAGCATCGAGAAGAAATCATTTTATATTTTGGAAAAATATTCTTAAACAGTGTTCTAATAATATTTTGGTACTTATGCATCAGGTCTAGAATAACATTTTTTTTATAAAAAAATCCAATTACTCATTTTTAATATTTTCATTCCATGTTTAATATGTTGTTTTGAATTTATAATTATAGTATATTGATTTAGTTAAAGTCTTACTTTCTTAATTGAGCTTATTTACATTTTCCTAAACTTTTAAAAATGTCTTTTAATTTTGTATTTGGTAAAGTCTCTTAAGCTCTCAATTTCTGTCTAACTATTTCCTTAAATTTCAAACCATTTTGATCTATCCATTCTTTTTTCTTTTCATCAGTAAATACAATCCATAACCAATAATTTCATCAATAAAAGTAAAATAAAGAAATGACACTAAATAGAATAATTCACTCACACAAATAAACTAAAAACAACAAAAAGACCTAGAACAGAGCCAATACTAAATGACAACGTTGGACTTCGATATGCGGTTGATGGACTCGGAGCTTCGACCTAATCTCTCACTACTGTTTGTCGAGTCTGCCAATGATATCCTGATGGTGATCCATCGTCTGAAAAAGGTTTCGATGAAAAACTAAGTGAACCAGAAGCTCCACTGTGAATCATAGCAGATGAAAGAGTTTCAGACAACAAGATTAAGAGAGCGACAAGTGCTATGAAAATTAGAGATTTCAAGGAAGCCATTTGAAATTGACTGATGTACGTAGTTGATTATTAGCAAAGAGAAATTAAAGAACGAAGATTGAAAAAGTGGAATGAGTTTAGAATTATAAAGGCTTGGAATTAAGGTTAAAATATCATTTTCATCTCTATATTTTGATGTTAGTTCAAGTTTGGTCCTTAAACTTTCAATAAAGATTAAAATAGTCGGTATGATTAAATTAGATTTAACAATCAACTTAATTGACAAAGAAAAATTTTAAAAATGCCAAATAAAAGACAAACATAACATATTAAAGAACAATAGAAACCCTAAACACTATGTTAATTGCCTCTAACTGCCTTGTTCATTAATTCCAAGTAGTAAGTAGTTGGTAGCGTTTGTTGTGTATTAATTTATTATGACCCACTTTTCAACATTGATCACATCTTGAACATATTTGATAGTGGTTTTTAAAATCTTGTATTTCTAATTCTTTTTTTATTTATACTTAATATAATTATACATTTAAATGTTAAAATTCTAAAGTTGGTACACTTAAAAATTAAAAAAAAAATTATTTTTCAAACTTTGCATTTAATTGGATCATAGAATCTAAAAAAGATTTTTAGAAATAGAATATAAATAATTTTTTACCAAATATTTGTTTGATGCCAATATAAGCTTAGCTCAACTTACATCTATATGTTCTCGAAGACAAGAGATCCTGAGTTCTAATTAATCCCCCACCTCAAGTTGTTACTTAATAAAAAAAAAAAAAAAAAAAAAAAATATATATATATATATATATATATATATATATATATATATATATATATATATATATATATATATATATATATATATTTTGTTTGACTTAAGTAAACCTAAAAATGTAAAGCATAATTTGAATTCCTTACCCATTGAACAAATGCTAATACAACCTTTTCACTAGATTAGTAACTTTGAGTCCAGCACATTTTTGGAGTATGACTCATAGTTTTGAGATATTTATAAAATATGAGAGAAATTAGTGTAAATAAAACAATTGGTGAAAATATAGCAAAATTTTAGATATTATCAAAATGATTGCCGTTAAAGTTTTATGATATACTGGTGGTAGTCGTTGGAATTAGTCATAGGAGTTGGTAGTGGTGGTTACCTTAGGCGGTTCTTGAAGGTAGTTGTTTAGAGTTGGTCGTCTATAGTGGTCACTAGAGTTGGTCATTGGTGGTAATTAGAGTTGGTGGTAGGGGTATTAAAAAAAATTGATAACTTGACCAACCCGAATTGGGTTGGGTTGTGTTAGAAACTTGAAGAAAAAAAAAGTTGAGTCGGGTATAGCCGGGTCGTGCAAGTAAGGGGTTGGGTAGAAACGACCAAACCCGATTATGTATATACATACATACACACACACATATACATATGCCTAAAACCTATATATATATATATATATATATATATATATATATATATATATCTACGTAATCGGGTTTGATTGGAGTCAACCCGACCTCTTACTTGCACGACCCGGCTACTCGAGTCAACTTTTTTTCTTCAATTTTCTAATCCAACTCAACCCAATAGAAAATTTAACCTAACTCAACCCTTATGGTTTGGGTTGGATAATTTGGGTTGGTCGGGTTATTGATTTTTTTGAACATTCCTAGACAATACTAACTATGTTCTTGAGAGGTACAATCTCCCTCTTTACAATAATTATAATGAAAAAAGTTGTTTAATCGTTTATCATGAACTTTATTACCACTCTTCGTCAACTTACTCTTGTGTTTGAATTTTTAGCTACTTAAAGTTTATTATAAGTGTAATGATGTGAGTAAGAAATGTGAGTGACACACCTCATTTTAGGTTTTTCACTCTAACATAGATTGTGGTGTGAATCTACTCTTTAAAAACATTCCTTTTCCAATGTAAGATTAGCAAAGCACTTTTCAAAAAAATTCTATAAAAATTTCGACAGAGTCTCCCCTGAAAAACGGACTAACCACACCTGGAAAGTAGAAGAAAATTATATTTCTATGCTTTTCAAATTTAATTTCAAAATAAAATATTGTGATTTCCAAAGAAATAAATAGCTCAGTGCTCCATTCATCAATCCTCTTAACAATTGATCAGTATGACCACCGGATAGAATAAAACACATATATCATGAAAGCTTTTTAAGTTGCCGAATTTGCCACTCTTTGAATCAAAACTGCGAATGACTGCACTATGTTGTAACGATCCAATATTGTTTAGTCCTTGGACATCATAAAACGTGAATCCCTTTAAGATGTAGATTTCCAATTACGATAACTCCCATCATAATAAAATTTGTCTGGACTTGTAGACACCTATATTTCCTTAAATGTTATCAAAAGAAAATCATAGCTTTTACTTGGTTTGCAAATACAATAAGTTGTACTGGATCCTTGCTAATTAACAAAATGTAGAATAATGAACTGATGAATCATGAATGTTTACTATATTTTAGAAAGGATAAAAGAAAAGATTGTCAAATAAACATGTGTTTAATAAATATAATAAGAAATGAAAAAAAAATTGTGACAACAATGCTTGGAATAGGAGTACAAAGAGAGGGGTGAGAGAAAGTTTACACATCTGGAAATAACATTCTAAGAACTAAATGTAAGTTTCCTAGAAATACCCCTGACTTCTTTCAACATTACGAAACCCTCTAAGAAAAGATCTCATGCATAATATCTTCGAACATAATCTGAATTCACAGGATTTTCTAACTCAACGCCATCCATATTAGTCAAAAGTAGAGCTTCTCTTGAAAAAGCTTTTTTCACTACGAATGAACTTCATAATTAGGAGTCCATTTTCCTCAATGATCCTTTTGAAACAGAAGTATTCTTTTTAATATCAAATCTCCCTCTCGAAAGCTTTAGGGATGCACTTTCTTATTATATGCTCGCATTAGTCTTCTTTGGTAAAGTTGCCCTCCACAACAAAGGTGTCAAAAACTAGGGATAAACAAGCACCACATGACAAAATAAAATGCTGGAGGCGAGGGATAAACAAGCACCATCACAGCAAAAATAAGACTCTGAGGTCCAAGGATAAACAAGCACCTCCACAACAGAAAGTGTCAAAGGCTAGAGATAAACGAGCGCCACATGACAAAATGAAACATTGGAGGCTAGGGATAAACAAGCGCCATCACAGCAAAAATAAAATGTTGGAGGCTAGGGATAAACAAGTACCTTCACAACAAGAAGTGTGAAAGGTCAGGGATAAACAAGCGTCACATGACAAAATAAAATGCTAGAGCTAGGGATAAACAAGTGCATCATAGCTAAAAACAAAAAGATAAATGTTATTCATGAATGCATGTATGTATGTACATACTATGACATGCTTATTTTAATAGTTTTCTTTTTTTAAACATTCTCTAGCTTCTTTTCAAAAGAAGAAAACGAGTCAAAGCATACAAAATAGGTGGTTTACTTTTTCCCAAAACTAGCTATTAGGTATCATGAACTTGAGCCGTAATCGATTCTAAATTGCCTTGAAAATCTCCTTAGAGTGATTATTTAACCAAATAAAACACCATCTCTAGTCGTTAAGACCGATGGTAAATAAATAAGTCTATAAAAGTCAGTAATCTTGTAACTTAGATCTTGATCTTAAAGTCCTTCAATCTTGAAACTCTTCATAAGTGAAAAACTATAATGGGTCTTATAATCTTGAAAGAGTGAATTTTCTTAGAATTGGCTCTCTTATGCAAGTAATAGTGACAAACATCCTATACTTTGCAATGCAGTCTTACTCAGATGGACGATACTTGGACTTCGATAAAGAAAGCTAGTCTCCCCTATATATTAAATTAGGGGAGACTACCCAATATGGTCTTTGATAAAAATAGGAAAACTCCTGTTAAATTCATTTTACGAGCAAAACTAATGATTATTAGATATCTTACAACTTAGTCACTTCCAAAATAAAGATTTTGACTTGTTAGTTGAATAATCCTCTTGTTCTCTATTTCAACGTCTCAAGCACAACATATTTTAATTCCTCTTCTCATGAATAAGAGATGGAGATTTGAAATCCAACCTTAATTTGATGTCAAAGTCTTCAATAATATCATATATTTTCTTTCATGTTAGACAAATAGGGAGGATAAATATAATATTGAAAAAGCATTTAAACCAATAATCCATTTTATTTTGGAGAATAGAACACATGCGACTGTCAAGATGTCATCCAATTCAACAAGACATTAAAAGGTGTGCCTGTTATAAAGGTCTTGCCCTATTCCAATAGAAAATAATCTCCGATTTCTCTTGCAGTCTTAGGTAGTTCTTTTTTCCAATTGAGATGCTCCAAATTTTGCAAGAAGGGAGAAACCAACTCATCAGATTGAATTGCACTACTAAAGACGATAGGGTCAAATGCTTTGTTGTCATTTCTTTGCTTCATTTATTTGACTTTTCCTCTTCATAGATCACCTGTTTAAATGATGGTAGTGACACATGGCTGATAATGCTCTACCCCGAGCTGACCTCATGCACTTCATCTTTTCATTTAGTGGGATTGCTTTTAATGATGCTAACTTCTACTTCTGCATCCTTTGTAATCCTTTCTCTTTTAAAATTCGCTTACAAGTCTTTCTCTCATTGTCATAATGTAAAGGGTATTTTATAGTAGTATGTAGCATTCATAACACTTATAAAACACTAGTGACATTAATATCCTTACTCAATCAACTGAAGGTTGCCCCTGATCGACTATCTTTACATCTTTAGGCATATTCCTTAAAAGTGTCCAATGCCTCATTTTTTATAAACTGGAGATTAAAACGGTATTAAGACAAATTAATAATTTCCTTGTGCTATTTCAAGACTTGTGCACTTGAGAGATATCCAACTACATGTACCAATGAGTAACTGAGCCAATTAGCCTATCTTTTTATGAACAACTAATTGGCGCACTAGAACATCTCAACTAGGTTGACACCTTCGTAGCACCCTCATCATACCTCATACCTAATAAAGAATACATTCCTTATCACGAGATCACATAGTATTAAATTAGGTGTTCTTGAAAGTGGAGAAAAAATTTGTCATCCTGGAAGTGGACCGACATCCTTCAGTCGTACATGATGAAATGACTGTTAAGGTAGTCGCCCCCATTATACTTTCCAAATTTTGGCATCTTCAACTTGGGTGGAGTAACGAATGACATCTAAGACTAGACATAGTTGTGTCACCTCAATGTCTTCATAAATGTTCTTTTCCTCTATTATACACAATCTTTCTTCTAGAAACTTTGGTATAATCTTCCTTCGAGATTTGTGTCTTCAAAGGTCTTCTTATCGATATTCTCATTTGTTGTAGAGACTAAGTCATTCAAATGGCTTGTTTATGGTGGAGCTTGACCACAATCTTGTATCAGGTATGCCGTCCAGTCTACCAATGACAAACCTAATAGCTTTTTAAAAGTAAGAGCATGTGGGTGAGGAGAAACATCATCTGGAGCTTGGTTCTAAACCAATTTCACTTGTTTGAATGCCCCTGCTACTGGTCTATCTTTAACTTAAGTGAGGAACTTTAAAACCTTTGCTACTTGTCCTTTTAACACTTTGACACATCCTTTCTGATTACTTGCACTTGGTTGGGGAACTCTTCCATGACTTCGACCAATAATGAATGAGGGGTGAAATCTTTTGAACTATTTGTAAAAACTTTGACTATTTTAATCTTTCTAAAGAGAGAGAATGGTAAAATTATTTGAAGTTATTTACTAGCGTGAGATTTACGCATGTGAAATTTCATCTACAATGCAACAATCATCATTCTAAAGTGAATAAAATTTACTAATATTTTCAAGAAGAAATAGTTAAATGCTATGACTAATGAGATTTTTAAACAAAATACTAGCCAACAGTTTATAACATACATACAAGTACTGTTTATAAACATATGATTGTAATGCATCATGATGAAATGACTCTTAGTGTTAGATCGTGCAAGTAAAAAGATATAATGATGGAATAAGAGCCTAGTATAATACTATCCATGATATATTTTTTTTTCTAACAAAAACTTTTCCTTTTGGTGCAAACTTCCACTCTTTATTTTATAGTTGCAAAAAGTCAATAACATTAAAACATTAGTAGTTATTTATTAAATAAGACAAAAAAAAACTTAATAATAGTGTAACTTCTTATAAAGAAATCACAATTTTTAACGAGATAAAATGGATAACAATGTGGTTATATGAGATAAAAAAAAGTTAATACACAAAACTGACAAAAGTTTTACGAAACCATCTAAATTAATTATTTACTCTAAACATATAGTGATTTAAGAGCTTCTCTCTTTTGATTAATTAGTCAAATTTGTTGGCTGTGATCAAGTATGTAACGACCCAACTCCTTATACTAAGTCGAAGCCATTACTAATTTAAAAGATAAATAAAATTTGTAAAATTTAGGTAAAAATAAAACAAAACCTCAAAATTTTCATTTAAAAGCATAAACAAATGTGATTAGAGATAAGTACAAAAATAAAATCTTAACTTGGGCCCTATCTAGTTTTAAAGAAATAAAATAACAAATAAAGAATAAAATAAAATGCAAACATTAAAATCTGAACTATGACATAAAGCGGAAGCAAAAGATCCCTATGGCTTGCCACGATCACTTCTGGTCACTCGGCAGCTTGCCTTTGCTCTTATCTCTGCCTCTGACTGAAAAATAGAAATGGAAAGAGTGAGTTTAAAATACTCAGTAAGGGGCCCACTACTAGTCCTGCTAGGTGCCTGTTAACTTCCTATTAGAGTCCTGAAAAGTGGTACCCAAGAACTGGCACGTTCCCGAACACGTGCAACATATGATCTTGGAGGAACATAACTGGTCTTCGGTGATCCTAAAGGAACACTTAGGATAAATTGGTCTGTAGTGTACCCGAAGGAAACACTGGGCTGCGAGCGATCCCGTCGAATCACTCGAATCATGTCTATGTTAATGCCAGACTGACCATCCCATCGGACTGCGGAGTCCTAAAAAGGTGGTGATCCAGAAGGACACCCATGCAGGTACGACTCTAATAGGATAAGCTAACATACACCCTAACCATAACATACACGTAACAAATCATCATCACATCATCAAGTCATACCATATCATCATGTCATATCATGTCATCATGTCATATCATATCATCATTAAATTGTCATGCCGTTATGCAATCTAATCATCAATATACATAACTAAAAATACATGCGATCTCTTAATTCCACTCGTAGGTCTAGTAGTAGAATCTCTTACCTGGAGATTAGATCAATCAAAATTTAACAGTAAAATCACGCCTTCCAAGCAGCGATGTCCTAAATAGTTATAAAAACTAAATTTAATAATTTAACCTTTAAAGAATTAAGGGTCCAGAAATCCATTTGAAGTAACTTACCCAAGATCAAGGCCTAACTCGGTTTAGACTTAGTTGGACAAATTCCCAGCTCGGCTTCCAGTTAACTATAGTCAATTTAATCCAACAATTAACTTAGTTAAGGTCAAAATAAACCTTAGCTGGGTAGACTAAACCAAATCAAGCATACCAAGGCTTACCAAGAAAAATGGGTCAAAAATAGGGTTAAAAGAAGCTTGGCAGCTCAACTGGCTTGACTGGAGGGGGAAAACCGACTGACAGCTCAGCTGGAGGAAGGGACTGGCTAGTCGACTCAGCTAAGGACTCGTGTGTGGCTCCACTTGGGTAGACTCTAGGCACGACTCAGCAAAACAACGCGCGTGCGGCTCGACTTGACACTTGCGGGCGGTTGGAGGCACAACTCGCACACGTGGCTCGAACGGCTCAGGCGGCTGTTGTCAGGTTGACTCGGGTTACGCCTGGTGATGGTTCGTTGACAGATAAGACCAACGACGAAGACGGCGACGATGTTGCTACTGCAAGCCGGACGACTCGATTCGCTGCGAACGACTGAAGACGGAGGCGATGGCTGACGGAGCGTTGTCGTGCGTGATGTGCTCCACGTGACGGCTGACGCTTGCGCACGGTTCGACTATGGCGGTAGCGCGACTTCAAACGACGGAGGCGACATGCCTGATGAAGCCGATCAGCTCGGACTGACGGCGGTTGCGGCGACGGTGGCGGTTTGCAAGAGGGGGTGGCGACGACGGGATTAGGGTTAGGGTTTTCTCCTTTTCTTTCCTTTTTTTTTTCTAATGAAGGAGATAACACAACTTCCTATGCCATATTTAAACAAAATAATAGCATTAATTATTATTTTTCTTTTCCTTTTCCTCTTTCTCCAGACTCAACCAAATAAAACAAATTTTCTCTCCTCATTTAAAACCCACCAAATCTCCCTTTTTATCTTCTTTTTTTCCCAAATAAATCACATAATCTCTCTTCTCAACCAACCAATCATCTTTATCTTATCAAACTATATTTTCATAAATCATTACATTATTCTCACAATACAATTATTAAGTCCTTACGTCCAAAAATATCCCCAAACATACATAACCAAAACAAATTAAACATAAATTTCAACTTAACAAAAATTTGATATTTTCAATTATTCAATAGAATCAAATCTCCATGAGATAAAATCTTCAACATTTAAATAACACCCAAAATCTCAAAATTATACTTAAGATAATAAAATTAAATTCCTAAATTTTAGGGCGTTACAAAGTAAAATGACAAATTTACTTTAAGAAAATTGAAAAAAAAAAGTGAAATCTTTTCATTATTTTCTTTGATTGATTTTTTACTTGGAAATATTTGCCTCTTTTAATATAACTTTCAAAATATTAAAACTTTATAAAAAAGATAATATGCACGTTGTTTCACACAAATAAATTGAAGAAACAAAAATGAAAGTTATAGGATTTTTTTTACCAATTTTTTTTTGATACTTTGATCATATTTTTTAGCATTTCAAATAATCGTTCTCAAAATTTTAATTTTTAAGGCTAATGTTATTTAATTCTAACATGTGTTTTCTTTAATCTATTTTCGCTTGCTCTGCAGTCCTATACATTTCCATTATCTTACCTAGCCTCGTCTTTCATATGATGAAAGCGATAGCTTTCTAGTAGTCTAGTCCGAAAAGATTTGGATGCCCGACCTAGCAATTTAATCAGATATTCTGATATAAAGTAGTCTTCCAAAACCGAGACAACAAGATAGAGAGAATCCACATATACTAATTTTGAAGGCTACCTTTATGGTTTAGTCTTCATTAGAAAAAGGAAGGTTGAGATCCTATTATTCTACATATTAGGATTACTCAATGGGTCTGGGTCTTTCACTAATGCTTTTCGTACTCTTTACTAGGAATGTTCGTTCTCTCATTTTGCCTTATCATTCTTCTACTCTATCGCTAGGCGGTGAGGCTATCCTACTTTATACTGAATTCTACTATTGAAAAGAATCTCTTTGCCCCTACCATGGAGGCTTCTGTCCCGAGAAAGATTGGTCGAGTTTTGAGTGATCACTCTTCGTACTTCTTTTGATATGAGAAATACCTGTCTCGTGAGGATAGACTTTCTCAATTGGATCTTGTCTTCCAGACTTGGTGAAGCCTATTGCAGCTTTGCACCCTAGAGTGGGATTCGAAAGAGAGAATTTTAACTCCGCCTGCCTATTCACATAGTGGAAATTTTCATGGATTTAACCTCAAACCTCTTTGAGATGGGATGGGCACTTGACCTTTCGTCTCGAGTTTCCAATTTTAGTCTCTCATCCATTACAAAAAGGAAGAAATCAAGAACCTAAATAACCTATGGAAGAAGACGAGAGAAGAAATAAAGAGCTCAATGAGAGGAGCGAAAGCAGCTCGACTATAAGGAGATGACATTTGATTTTTGCTTGGATTATTCCTTATTTCTATATGAGTCCCACTGAAAGTCTCAAGGAAGAAAGATCAAGGGAGCGCAAATCTGACTCTGGTATAAAGTTCTTTTCTAGTCTTTGGATAACGAGAAGGAAGAAAAAAGAAATACAAGAGGGAGTGACGAATAGGGGGAATCAACTCATTCTACTAGGGAATTAGACTGGCACGAGAAGGAAATGAATTGGGCTTAGACAGAGGGCATATACATATACAAAATTAGATGTGGGGACGATAGAATAAGATAAGCGAGAAGAGAGAGAATGCTACCCTGAACTCACTCTTACAGACATGGGGAATTCCTAGCTCATGATCCGAGAGAGAGGTATTATAAATTCAAAGGATAAGACAGATTCAAGTTTTTGGCTTTCCATTTCCTCTAGAAGAACTTTCTACTCTATTCTTCCTCTCCCCTTCACAGATCGATTTTTATGGTCACCCAATCTGCCTATCTAACGAGAAAGGAGAGCAAAGTTGCCTAAGGAGAATTGGCTTGTCAGCCTAGCCGGCCTGGAAGTGAGCTCCCTACTCGCGAAGGCCCCATTCCCATGGTTCCCCTTATTCATTTTTTTTTGAAAATAGATTTTCGGTCTCTTTATTTTTATTTTGGGATCTCCTCAATATTTCTAATTTTATTTCATAGAAATTCCCCTATTTCTACTAGAGGAAACCTGCAAAGGACAGAAATTTTCTGGTCTTGCACATTTAGTACATTGGCTAGCTATTGCTTTCTGTCTAAGCTAAGGGTGGAGGTAGGAGAGTAGTCCTTTTCTAGAGGAAGGAAAGGAATGAAATGAAAGGAGTAAAGACAAAAGGTAGGGGCTAAGAGGTTGATGGCTATTATGCCTCTTCCTCTTGAGAAGATTTGTCTTCTAGCTCAAAATAATCAGCTTAGGATTGCGTGGTATGTATATTTCTTATTCTTTTTTCCCCTAATTTATAACCATAGAAAAAGAATTCAAAAGCAGTTACGTGGGCCCTTTATATGTCATGAAGGCAATAGAAAGAAAGTCAAGCGGTGTCTACCCTATGGAAAAATTGTTAATTCCTTTAACTCCTATTCGAATTCGATTCTTGAAGAATGAGAGCTCTTAGTGAAATAGTGGTATGGTCTCAGTCTGACCAGGAAAATACAGCAAGTGTGAAGCTAGAGTGAGCTTTCTCTTTAGGTTGGAATCAGTACATCCTTAATATGTGAGGGGACGGTCTGGTCGTATTGCCTTCTAGTTCCTTCTTCCTTTCAACTCCTGCTTCTTTCTTCATTCACTTTTTTTGCAGCCAATTCGAGTAATTTTTCCTCTACTCCCCTATCCAGTTTCAGTCTTTTCCATATAATCTGGTCCAAGCTAGGAAATCAGCCAAGGTCCTTCTTCATCTTCATCTTTTTTTTTTCCGTCTTCGTCAAAATAGATTATCACCTTTTTTTTCTTGGGTCAGCCAAGTGAGACTTGTGTATCAGTCCTTCGCCCTTTCTTAGCCAGCAAATACGACACCACACACTTTGAACGACTGTATGAGTGGGATCATAGGTTGACTTAGAAAGGTTTACCTTTTTTTTCAAAGGAAGAGAGAAAGAGATCGCCGATACAATAACTTGCTTTTACTATTAAAGAACTGGTAGTCAACTGAATTTTTCTCTTTCTGGCAGAGTGATCTTTTTCTAAAAAAGGAAATGGTAGCCTAGCCTAGATTTAGGCTACCCGAGCTATTCTTCCCTTCCTCTTAGTTTACAGGTTTCCTTTCGTCTTTCCAAATTGAGATTGGCTTGGTACTTTGCAATCTCAAGATATTTGGTCAAGATCTTTTACCTATTCTCGTGATAGATAAGGCATCTTTTGGCTATAGTCTTCAGCCTCGAACCAATAGAATATTTTTTCTCACGGGCATCATATTGATTTTCTTCCACAATCCTATTTTCTCAGTCTTCTTCTTAGCCCCACCTGTGATTTTCCTTCTGACTTCTCAGCCAATCCTTTTCAAATATTTTAAAAGAAGGAAGTAGAATGTCCGCAAGCCATTGCAAGCCTGGGCAAGGTATCCTATTCACCTAGGACAAAGCAGAGGCATTAAGCAGCCTTGTATGAGGCAAGTTGGACTAGGGATTAGATAGTTGCAAGAGTCAAAGGGGACTTGAGATATCCCATGACATGCCTCATCTCTCCTAAGTCAGGAGTATTCCGCTATCTTACTATATCACCTTCCAAGACAAAGCATATTGGGTATTATTAGCATATACTCGATCTATTAGATATATCTTAATAGAATAGACGCATATATCAGAGTAATAACCATCTCCTTGACTAATCATTAAGAGTCAGAAAAAGGGAATAGAGAGTAGAAAAATCCCAAGGCAAAGCCAAGATGTCGTGAATAGAGATTTTAGGTAAAGTATCAGAAAAGAGAAGTCTAGATGTGGAAGATAAAAGAGAAAAAAGAATGAAAGAAGGTAGAGAGACCAAAGAGGCAAATTCTTAGGAGATTTTGAGCATAAGAAGAATGAGAAAGAAGATAGAGAATCATAGGTAAATATAAACACTTTGGCTTTGATTCCTTTCTCCTTCCTCTAACTACAATCTTCTAAATATCAAAATTAGATTCTTTGCCAGTTACCAAAGATCTATTCCTAAACGAATTGATTGAGTCTAGAAGTATGGAAATTCATGAGGTTTTGACTTTATCTAGATACCATTGAAGGATCAAATAGTTAAGAATTAATATATTCCCACTACGGAAAAGAAAACCTCATTCCATTTTGATATAATACCTTACCAGATGATACAAATATCATGATTCCTATCTCTCATTCAAATCTTTTGAATCATAGCAGATAAGTAGGAAGATTTAGTGAGGCATAGCCTTGCCAAGGATACCAATTGGAGAATCGTCTTGATTCCTTTTATAGTAATCTTCAAGAAATGGGAAGGGTAGATATATTATAGAGGATTGACTTAAAGAATGAATTCAGTCTAATTCCATCTTCTTAAATTCTTTTAGCCTTGTTCATTATTTTTTGAATCTACCTATCATTTCTAATAATGGATATAATAAGATAGCCTTGCCAAGGATATCATTTCTAGATTTTTGACAGTGTCATGCCCTTCGGCCGTAATAAGGCAGGTGCGGCTTACTAAAGCAAAGGGCAGACACCAATGAGAGTATTCTCAAGTCCTGTGAGTGAGGAGAGGGGGACAAAGTAGCGAGACTAAAAGGAGAGGGTCATGTGCCTGCATTAGGAATTGAGTGCTTTACGAATTCCTTCAACAACTCAAAGCTAGTCTTCTTGAGCAGCTGAATAGCCTTCACCTATCTTAATGGAATAGTTTCCAATCTTGACAAAGAGCTCTCACTGGTCTAAGATGAGAAAAGTGAAGGAAATGGAAATCCAGACTCCTAATCAACTCAGATTGGGAAGATCATTTGCAGGACGTCACCATGAAAAAAGTAGGACCACATTCGCTTTCGATCATGACCTCATTCTTCTTTTCTATTAAGAAGAACTTTCGATACCCTTCTCTTTCGAAAATGGGTGTGTCCCTATCGAAATCTAGAATGAAGCAAAAGAATGCAAGACTTTCTATCATCAGATATTTCCAAATTCTTAGAGGAAAAACTCTCGCTTGGAAATAGCGAGAAGAGGAATGAAATAACGATACTAGAAAAGGTATTAGAATGAAAGAGAGTTTCCCACGGAGCAGTTATCTCGCTTTCTATCTTTCTTCAGAGTCTATCCTTTCATCTGCTGACATTCTGCCTGAATCTTTGGTTGAAAGAATCGACATTAAAAGGCAAACTTTCCGTCGCTTCGCTTCGTGCCTTGCTTATCCTTTTTCTATACTGCATGCTGGCCAATCATAGATAGTAGTCACTTATTTCATTCTGGCTAATTAAACTACCATGGACGTGTTCAAACTACTAAAGCTCGTAGGAATAGTTCAAGAAGCGTATGTTTGGAGTCCTTTCGCTTGAAACTCAAGGGCTCCTTCAAGAATAAGGAATAAGTCATTTCGCTTGAAACTCCTAGCGGAGTCTCTCCTTTATGTTTGGAGTCGAGTTATTTCAAAAAAGAAAGGGCTCCCACCTAATAAGGATAATTACTTTCGCTTCGCCCCTCTCCTCATCATTTGGAGTTGAGTTATTTCATAATGCACTCATACCTAAGAATAATAAGGGATAGTGACTTTCGCTCTCAAATTCTTCGATAATTCTTTGATTCTTAATTTTGAGTTGAGTTATTTCATAATGCACTCCTGAACAGTCGTTTTGCTTTGCGCCTTACGGAGCCTCGCTTTTGTTCAATTATAAATAAATAACCATTTTTGATGGAGATTTGTAGCATCATTCAAGTAAATACAGGTTGAGATCGTAGAAAGATGAGCTTGTGATATAGCTACACCTAATTCCAAACCGGTTAATGCAAGAACAATAAATAAAGGACCAGGATCTCTTATGAAATAGAGAAGATTATTCATACATAGCATAGTCCAAGCAGACCCACTTAAAATCTTTACTGAACTATGACCGGCCATGATATTAGCAAATAAATGTATTCATGAGCTTAATGCGCGAAAACAATAAGGGATTAGCTCAAGGAGTATTAAAAAAGGTGCTAATGGTAGTGAAACTCTTGCGGGTAATAAAAAACTGAAAAAATGAAGCCAATTTCTTTGAAATCCCACTATAGTAATAGCAATAAAAAGAGAAAACGAGAGACCCAAAGTAATGAGAAAATGACTTGTCAATGTGAAGCTATAAGGTATCATACCCTGGGGATTACGAAATAACAAAAAGTCAAAGTGACTGAGATGCGAGGGAAAAACTTTTCTTTCACATTTTCGGAAAGACCACCTATCTGTTCATTTACCAAGTTCGGGACAAAATCATAAATAAGCTTTACCAAGGATTGCCAAGCATTTGGTACTGAGTTTTCTCCTCCATTTTAGTAACAAAATGAAGCAGAAGTAGGACTGAACTGAGAGTTAGCAGCATAAACAAAGATGGATTTGTGAATAAGAAATAAAAGTTTCCTATATGCATAAAAATCAATGGGAGAATGGAAAATTGCTCAAGTGGGCTGTTGGGTGTCAGAGTCAGAAACACTTTTCATTTCATCCCTGTAGTTCTGCTTCTTTCAAGAAAAATGAAGAAAGACTTGTCGAAAATCGCAGTTTGGGTTGGTCCAACCAATTAAGAAAGGCATGGGATGGACATTGCTTGAGATAAGTCAAGAATAATCTATATATATAGAGACACTTTTTTTTAAGAAGAGTTAGAGTCATAAGGTTCGTTGTGAGCCCCAACGTCAGAGGAATGAGCATTTTTGGGACTAGCCCGCTTTCCATACTCGACTCAGGCTATTGTTCGGTCCTCTTGAATGTGGAATCCTTTTTTCTAGTGGAATGACAAACGAACTCATATTTCATTGAGCCTCCTTCTCTCCTTTTAGTCGAGCCCTTGTTCATCAATTCAGCTTGAATCTTGGACTCCTTTCAGTCGAGCCTCCTCTTTCAAGTCTAGTGACTTTCTTTTTCTCAAATTCTTTGAGCATTCGAACCACTCTGAAGGAATCTAAATTCCATATGAACCTGTCGTTTGGACTAATTAAGCTACGTAGAACCAGTTCAGATAGAGGTGGAGTAGAAGTTGAAATTAATAAGGACAATTCAATTACTTCAAAGGAGTTCTAGAGGTCTCGACTGAATCAATGAATAAAGTCAAAGAATTCTCGAAGAATTTGAGCTTTGAATTCCACAGGTTCATATGGACAAATCAAAAGCTCCAGATGAGGTACGGAAGTAGCTCAACCATAGGAAGAGGGACGACTTTCTAATGTTCAAGATGTGAGACTGAAACCTATTCGATCGGAATACGAATTTGAGATAAAAAAGGCCATCATTAGAGCAAACAATGCAATAGCTTCAGTTAGAGCAAAGCCCAAAATTGCATAACCAAATGATTGTTTAGCCAATGATGGATTTCGGGCCACAGAATGGATCAAAGAACTGAAGATGTTTCCAATACTAATAATAGCTCTCGTTGAAGCAATTGTAGCAGTTCCCGCACCCATTGATTTTGTACCTTCTAACATCTTAAATTCTTTGATCCTCACACTTTTTGATTGAAAAAAAAAGATGAAAAGACAACCATGAGGCAAGGAAGAAGAAGAAAATCAAGCCTGAAGAAGAGACAAAAGTGGAATCAACTCCAAGCCTATCAAGGCAATGAACAAGGGCTCACATTAAGCTATCACCTAGACCATACATAAGAGAAGAAAGTTTAGTCAGAAAGTGAATATAATATTTTGACTTCTCAGACATTAAAGAGAAAGTTGGCCTCAATGAGAATAAAGTCAAAGACTTTGAGTGGAAATGACTAATTTCAGAAAGAGGTTAGAACTCAACCACCTCAATGAACAAGGGCTTCTCATCCGTGAAAACATTCCTCTTTACCACTACGTGGGGGCTTCCAAAGGAAAAGTCAAAATATAAGATTGAACCACTATCTTTCTCGTTTTTTACTCTAAAATCAATATAGAAAAGAGGATGGGAAGAGGCTGAAAGGTAGAGTAGGCGCAAACTAGGATCAGTCCGAGGACAAAGGAAAGGGTCGAAGAAGCTTGATGAGGCATCGACTGCTCGTACAGGACACACCCTGCCTTTGAAGTCGCCCTTGGTCTTGGTGAGACCTTTGGGAAGAGGCAAAAGGTGAGACTGGAGAGGCACCCCTTTCTCTCTTACTGTATTGAGAGCAAGACCATGTGCTCGTTATTCCACTCCACTCGATATTCCACGTAGAAGGACCTCGTTATTCCACTCCACTCAATATTCCACGTAGAAGGACCTCGTTATTCCACTCCACTCGATATTCCACGTAGAAGGAGTTGAATGAAATCAAAAGTCCTTATTCTTAAAAGGCTTAAAGAATTTGAGAAATGCGACTTCTTCATTGAGGACCCCTTTTAGTGTGGAATTTCATGAGTCCTCCAGACAGGTTCATATTCCTTTTCATGACTCCTTCAGAGGTCTCGACTGAATCAATGAATAAAGGCTAAAAAAGAAGCGAAAACCTACGAAACCCACTAAATTCAAGGTTTGAATTGAAAGCCACGTAGCGAATAAAAAGGCAAAGGTTTTCAGACTACGACTGAAGACGGACGGAAGTAGCTCGCCCATAGGAAGAGGGAGTGGGATAATCCAGAAGAAAGCTCCTTCGTAGTATCCACTGAAAGTAGAAAATCAATGAGGCCTCCGCTCAAATTCTTTGAGCCTACATATTCCCACTTAGCGTTCAGACCTCTTTGATCCACTAAAGAAAAGAGGGAACTAAAACTTCTGTCCGACTATCCACTTTAGGTCCAAGAAATTAGATGGAATAAATCAGTCCAAGGTGGAGTAGGAGTTGAGAAGAATGATCGAAGGAGTTCTATAGGGGAAAAAAGCAATGTTTTCACAGATTCAAAGGAGAGGCTTTGCAAGACACATGAAATGAGAAAGATCATCTTTCGGTCAGTCTTCTTTCTCATTCCTTTTGTTGTTTCATGAGAGTACTCAAAGCATCATCATTCAGACATCTTTCTGTTAGTCTTCTATCTTTCTCTTTCCCGCTCCATCTTTTGCTTCTCTTTCTCTTTCATTCTCTCTTTCTCTATCTGCTTTTCCCGTCCTACGGCATCAAAATAGAATGTGATCCTTCCACTACCTTGTTCATTGATGTCTTTGATTTCGACTTTTATGAGGGATTATAGTTTAATTGGTTGAAATGTACTGCTCATAACGGTGATATTGTAGGTTCGAGCCCTACTAAGCCTACGACCCCTTATCTGAACCCTATTTGTGACGCTTCTTCACCGCCACCCTGCAGATCTCAATGATGCGAGGTGGAACTACACAAGCTGCCCTTTGGTCATGCCTCCTACACTTACCACTCACCTATGCTCTTGCAGCATGCCCCGACAAGACTATCATAATTATACGCAAAGCAGCTGAGCGGCTCGACCAAAGAGGAATTTGCGATAAGGAAGGCGTGATTAAGACTGAGAGAAAAAGTCGATGCGAAGGTTCAAATCTTCTCTCTTCGCGAGACGACCCATGAATCTCGAGATAAGAGCGTGGGGTTGGAATGGCTTGAAGACCCTACCGCATTCCAGCCCTGGGGCCTAAAATTGTCTTTTCTCCTCTTTCACCAGTGAGTGGTAAGTTTCCTTTTTCTTTAGGTACCTCTTGGATTTTGAGTTTGTTCCAACAGCTGCCGCACGTGAGATCCTAATCATCTTCCTTCCAGTTTTCTTGCCCGCTAGGGGAAGGAAAGTTCAGTGGCTTTTCCTTCTAGGATTGGAGAAGGTCAAACTCTGGGCGGGCTGGCGGGTTTCGCCTATGTTACGATTTCAGAAGATTGAACCTTGTTTGTTCAACCGAAGTCAAGGAGTTCCAAAGCAGGAGGTTATTCAATATTCAATATCGGGACCGCCTCGTCTATGTACTCTAAGCCACTCTTCAAGATGCGTGCGCGATATGAGAAAAAAAGAGTGGGAGGAAGCAAATAATGAAAAGCCAGGGTAGAGCCTCAGAGCCGACCCAAGTGAAGATCGACACTCGATAAGGAGCTGCTTGCAAAAGGGAAAGCCGTGGAGACGGCAGACTCGACAATCAGGCACACCGTGGGGCTGACTTTTATAGCAGACCCAGAGGTTACAATTCCAGTTTTCCTCTTTCAATTTCGAGAGTGAATGTAGGAAGTTCAAACGATGGATCAGGTGTGAAGATGAAAGCAAAGACGTCTTGGGGATCGATAGCGTAGCATTGTGGCCACCACAGTTCAAGCTATGTATGGCTGGCGCACAACCTACTGACTTCTTAGCCAAAAAAAAAAAAAAAAAAGAAAGTCAAAGCAAAGGCTAACTTTAGCATGTCGTATATTCTCTATTTGACTATTCAAGATGAAGGAAGAAAAAAAGAATAGAGTTTCTCATTTTAGTGGAATTCTCAAATTCTTTGAGCCTACATATTCCCACTTAGCGGTCAAACCTCTTTTATCAAAAAAGATGGAACTCAATTCAACTCCTACGGATCCTCCGAACGGGTTCGCATCCTCATCCTTTAGTAAGTATAGGTATAGAGATTCAGGCTAGAGAGACTATCTTGTCTTAATCAAAATAAAAAAGATAGGGTGAGACTGGGATTGAGGCTGAAACCTCAACAGACTAAGAGCGGAAATAGCAGCAGCCCTTATCTTTCTATCGATTCTGGTTAAGAGCCCTAACTTTTCCAGATGCTTTAGCCAAGCCTACATCTCAGACTTTTCCATTTCTTTTCACAAATTCTTTGGTCCTCCCTAGCTTAATTAGGTCTGAAGGACTCTCAGAAACTACTATTGAAAAAGGAAATCGGGTAAGTAAAGGAAGTGAGAAGTTCAAGGAAAAGCTTGAGTATTTTTCAAATCATAAGAGGATATAAGAAGAAAGAAGGAAAAAAGAAGAAAGTCGTCAGTCTGGAGGACTTCTACTACGTCCAAGGTTAAGAAACTTTAAGGAAGGATCAATGAAATATGATTGATGCTTTTTTTCACATTTTCAAACCTTTATCCTTTATCAACTTAAATTCTTTGAGCCTGCTTTCCTCTTTCAAACCTACTAAAAAGATTCAAGCCGATTTTCCTTTTTCTTCTTTCTTCTTTAATTATAAGGAGCAAAGAATTTGCGAATGAGTCAGAAATCCATATGAACCTATCCTCCAGCGTGAAGCGAAACGACTATGAAGGAGCCCTTAATTTTTAGAAATAACTCCACTGAAAATTATAAGGATCAAAGAATTATCGAAGAATTTGAGAGTGGAACTCCTTACCGAATTTATGAGAGCCCTTGATTTTTAGAAATAACTCGACTCAAAATAGAGGCTCCGTAGGAGTTGAGAAGAATTTTCAAGCTCATTCCTTCCTTATTCTTTAAATTCAAAGGAGTGGAACTCAGTCAATTCCATATTCACCTCCGGACATGTCAGAAATCCATATTCATCTTCAAGGTGCAAAGTAGCTCGACTAAGAAGGAGAGGTGAGAATAATTATCTTAGAATTTTCAAGCGAATTCCTTATTCTTCCAATTAGAAGGAGCACATTAAAGAAATAAAACGAAAGGAGAGACTCAATGTAATATGAGAATCCTTATCAAAGAATTCTCAAATTCTTTTCGAATTCCACACTAAATGGTTTGAGAAGCGACTTCACAGGTGCGAAGCAGCTCGACTCAAAATAAAAGAAGCGGTTAGGAGAAGAAAGATTCAATCTTGAACTCAAATTCTTTGAGCGTCGGACTTGCTTATATCCATATTAGCTTTCTGACTTTAAAGCTTTCCTTTCAGCGATAAGATACCCTCCTTCAAAAAGCCCTTAATCATCCTCTTTGGAAGAAAGGCTATGCTATGATAGAAGAAATAGAGGCTCTAAAGAAGAAGGAGACTTGGGAACTGATCACCGTTACGTGGGCCTTAGCAAGAGGCAAAGGTAGGGTTGGCTACGGGTGGGTATATACCCTGAAAGACAAAGCTTATGGCTCTATCCAGAGGGCCAGTGTTGTGGCGAAAGGTTTCACACAAACCTATGGCATCGATTATCTCGAGGCCTTTGCTCCTGTGGCCAAATTCCATAAAATTCCATGTCATTCTCTCAGTTGCAGCTAAGAGATCTTGGTCACTGCATCAGCTCGATGTCAAAAATGTCTTTCTTCATGGAGACCTCATGGTAGGTCGATCACATTTCCTCCACTTTTCAAGCTCTGGGGAGGAAGGGAAAGAAAGAAGGTGAAAAAAAGGAAAAAACTTCTCTCAACTGAATCACAAATTCTTTGGTCATTGGTAGCTAAATTTAAAAGAGATATTCAGTTTGGTTATGAGGAAGATGGGTTTCTAGAGAAGGAATGCTGATCATTCCGTCTTCATAAAAAGGAAAGAAGAGGAAAAGTTCTCCTAGTGTACTCAGTTTAAAACTCTCAATTTACATGTCAAATTTAGATATTAGTCAGAAAGGCAACTAGTAAGCAAGTCGAGTAAGACAGATTAAGTCGAGCGAGCTTTCGCAAATACTAATAAGTCCAAGAAAAAGTCAAAATGAGCATAGAGATGATAGACGCTTATCTATAGTGGAGCTTGGTAGTTTTCCTTAAAATCGCTACCGATTTCAGAACAGAAAGGTGGTGGTCGAGACGTGTTAATGAAATCCATCCCATTAAACTCTCGTTCATTCTTGGGGTGAATAAATAAAGAAGGTCTCGAACCGCTACGTGTGTTTGGGATCAACCTCAATGAATTATGGCGTCAGGGGCTTGGTATAGATCCGTAGCCCGCTCTAGGTCTTTCACCTCCACTGGGACTAGGCATGGGGAAAAGCTCTCCCTTCCTGGTTCTTCTGTAGTTGGATTCTCCGAAACCACAAGAATCCTTAGTTAGAATGGGATTCCAATCCACTACGCGGTACCTTTTGAGATAAAGAGAAGAGTTCCTCTTTAGCACAGTACGATAAAAGTTGTAAGCTGTCTTCGGGGGGAGTTCTTGTCTATCCTTGGCCTCTATGGTAGAATTAGTCGGGGGCCTGAGAGGCGGTGGTTTACCCTGTGGCAGATGTCAGCGATTCGAGTCCGCTTATCTCCAACTCTTTCACTTAGCTGATACAAAGAGAGAGAAATCAATTTTTCTGATTCGGCAGCTCGATCTATGATTTCGAATACATAGACGTTGATAAGATCCTTCCATTTAGCAGCATCGCTACGTGGAGATGGCATAGCCTTAAAGTGAAGGTCGGTCAGGTTCAAATGAAGAAAGGCTGGCGGTGGATACCTATGCACCCAGAGACGAGGAAGGGCATAGTTAGCGACGAAATGCTTCGGAGAGTTGCAAATAAGCGTAGATCAGGAGGTCAACCTTTCAAACTGCTGCTGAATCCATGGGCAGGCAAGAGACAACCTGGCGAACTAAAATATCTTAGTAGCCAGAGGAAAAGAAAGCAAAAGTGATTCCCGTAGTAACGACGAGTGAAATGGGAGCAGCCTAAACCGTAAAAATGAGGTTGTGGGAGAGCAATGCAAACGTAGTGCCGCTAGGCAAAGCGGTGGAGTGTTGCACCCTAGATGGCGAGAGTTTAGTAGCCGAAAGCATCCCTAGCTTACGCTTTGACCCGAGTAGCATGGGGCACGTGGAATCCCGTGTGAATTAGCAAGGACCACCTTGCAAGCCTCTGACGGGGCTCCTGGCTGACCTATAGTGAAGTAGTACCGTGAGGGAAGGGTGAAAAGAACCCCCATCGGGGAGTGAAATAGAAGATGAAACCATCAGTTTCCAAGTAGTGGGAGGAGACCAGGACTCTGACCGCGTACCTATTGAAGAATGAGCCGACGACTCATAGGCAGTGGCTTGGTTAAGGGAACCCACCGGAGCCATAGCGAAAGCGAGTCAGAATGGGGCAATTCTCACTGCTTATGGACCCGAACCTTTCTTCTTCAGGATGCAGCTTGGGTGAAACTAAGTGGAGGTCCGAACTGACTGATGTTGAAGAATCAGCGGATGAGTTGTGGTTAGGGGTGAAATGCCACTCAAACCAGAGCTAGCTGGTTCTCTCTGAAATGCATTGAAGCGCAGCAGTTGACTGGACATCTAGGAGTAAAGCACTGTTTCGGTGTGGGCAATGAGAGCAGTACCAAATTGAGGCAAACTCTGAATATTAGATACGATCTCAAAATCACAAGGGTCAAGGTCGGCGAGTGAGACGATGAGGGATAAGCTTCATCGTCGAGAGGGAAACAACCTGGATCACCAGCTAAGGCCCCTAAATGACTGCTCAGTGATAAAGGAGGTAGGGGTGCAAAGACAGCCAGGAGGTTTGCCTAGAAGCAACCACCCTTGAAAAAGTGCGTAATAGCTCACTAATCGAGCGCACTTGCACCAAAGATGAATTGGGCTAAGCGATCTGTTGAAGCTATGGGATGTCAAAATGCATCGATAGGGGAGCGTTCCGCCTTAGAGGGAAGCACCTGCACGAGTAGTGGTGGAAGAGGCGGAAGCGGGAATGTTGGCTTTTTTAAGGCAAACATTGGTGAGAATCCAAGGCCCTGAAAATCGCTCTGTGGGGGTTCCTCCGCAAGGTTCATCCACGGAGGGTGAGTTAGGGCCTAAGATTAGGCCGAAAGGTGTAGTCGATGGACAAGAAGTGAATATTCCAGTACTACCTCTTGTTGGTCCCGAGGGACGGAGGAGGCTAGGTTAGCAGAAAAATGGTTATCGGTTCAAGGATGCAAGGTGCCCCTATTTTTTTACGGTCAAAAGGGGTAAAGAAAATACCTCAAGCCAATGTTCGAGTACCAGACGCTACAACGTTGAAGTCACCCATGCCATACTCCTAGGAAAAGCTCGAACGACCTTCAACAAAAGGGTACCTGTACCCGAAACTAACACAGGTAGGTAGGTAGAGAATACCTAGGGGTGCGAGGCAACTCTCTCTAAGGAACTCGACAAAATAGTCTCGTAACTTCGATAGGAGAGCCTAAGACCAAAGCCCTAGTGAACGACAGCCGTCACTATAACGATCCCCATGGAGCGGTAGCAAAATTCCTTGTTGGGTCAGTTCCGACCCACACAAAAGGCGTATCGATTTGGACACTATCTCGGAGAGAGGCTCGGTGAAATTGACATGTCTGTGAAGATGCGAACTACTTACACCTGGACAGAAAGACCCTATTCAGCTTCACTCTTCCCTGGGATTGGCTTTGGGCCTTTCTTGCACAGCCCATGGAGCGGTGAAAGGTGAAGAAGGCCCCCTTCCGAGGGGGCCCGAGCCATCAGTGAGATACCATTCTTCTAGAGCTTGAATTCTAACCTTGTGTCAGGACCTACAAGCCAAGCGACAGTCTCAGGTAGACATTTTCCATGGGGCGTAGGCCTCCCCAAAAGGTAATGGAGGCGTACAAAGGTTTCCTCAAGCCAGATGGAGATTGGCCCTCGAGTGTAAAGGCAGAAGGAAGCTTAACTACAAGACCCACCCAACAGGGATGAAAGTCGGCCTTAGTGATCCGATGGTACCGAGTGGAAGGGTCATCGCTCAACGGATAAAAGTGACTCTAGGAATAAGAGGCTGATCTTCCCCCAAGAGCTCACATGGGAAGGTTTGGCACCTCGACGTCGGCACTTCGCCACTAGGGGCTGTAGTATGTTCCAAGGGTTGGGCTGTTCGACCATGAAAGCGGTATATGAGCTGGGTTCAAAACGTTGTGAGACAGTTCGATCCATATCCAGTGTGGGCCTTAGAGCATTGAGAGGACCTTTCCATAGTATGAGAAGATCGGGAAGAACGCACCTCTAGTGTACCAGTTATCATGCCCACAGTAAAGGTTGGGTAGCCAAGTGCGAAGCGGATAACTGCTGAAAGCATCTAAGTAGTAAGCCCACCCCAAGAGGAGTGCTCTCCTATTCCAACTCCCCAGAGCTTCCGGTAGCATAGCCAAGACAGCAATGGGTTCTCTGCCCCTACGGAGATGGAGCGACAAAAGTTTTGAGAATGAAAGAGAAGGTCACAGTGAGATGAGCTGTTTATCATCACGATAGGTGTCAAGTGGAAGTGCAATGATGTATGCAGTTGAGGCATCCTAACAGACCGGTAGATTTGAACCTTGTTCCTACATGACCCGATCAATTCGATTAGGCACTCGCCATCTATTTTCATTGTTCAACTCTTTGACAACACGAAAAAACCATTGTTCAACTCTTTGACAACATGAAAAAACCAAAAAAAAAAAAAACTATGCCCTTCCTCTCTATCTATCCAAAGGATGGAAGGGTAGAGGCCTTTGGTGTCCCCTCCAGTCAAGAATTGGGGCCTCACAATAACTAGCCAATATGCTTTTCTCTCATGCCTTTCTTCGTTTATGGTTCGATATTCTGGTGTCCTAGGTGTAGAGGAACCACATTAATCCATCCCAAACTTGGTGGTGAAACTCTACTGCGGTGACGATACTGTATGGGAGGTCCTACGGAAAAATAGCTCGACGCCAGTCTTTGAGCCTTTGTTCTGAAATTTTCTTTTCACCCTTTATAAACTTCGTTGCGCTCCTTTGAATTTCAGGATAAGGACTTGGCTTTCATTCCACAAATTCTTTGCGCATCTCCTTATCGTTTTGAGTCACCCTTGTTCATTGAGGCTCCTTTGAATTGGAAGAATAAGGAATTTCCCTTTAAAGTCCTAACCTTTGTATCCTTTCATTTTGAGTCGCCCTTGTTCATTGAGGCTCCTTTGAATTTGAGGATAAGGACTTCACTTTCAACTCCTAACGGAGCCTCTCATTTCTAACCTCAGTTGAGTTCAACTCAAATTTTTTGACCTTATTGTTTTGAGTAGAGTTATTTCATAATGCACTCCTTCTAAGAACTTTTTCAGTCGCCCTTCTTCATTGACTCCTTCTTGTTAGTCGACTTTCTTCAAACTGGGAGTCGAGTTCTTCCCTACTCTGCCTCTGGACTTGTTTTAGTTGAAATGGAAATTTAATTTATGGAATTTCATGAGTCCTTCGGACTACTCGTCCTCCGTAGTTTCATCTGGCTCCGTTTTCTTCTTCAAGGGAAAGAGATCATGAAGTTCAAATTTAGAGATCAAGATTCTCTCTTTCTTCTTTTCTTGTTCAATGATCTTTCTCTTAAGCCCACATAGGGTCAAGCTTCTTCTCTCTACTTCCTTTCCTTGCTTCTATCCTTGGAAATCGCTCCTCTCTTTGATTCTCTCCTTTCGCAATTTCTTTGCTCATAGCTACGGGGTTCGGACGACGCTCAAAGAATTATCGAAGCGACTGAAAGTTTTCCTTTTATCATCTAGAGCTTTATTTTAAGACCCCTCACAAATTCTTTGCGCCTTGTTCTCTCCTTTTAGTCGAGCCCTCAGTCCTCTTCAATCTATCATATTCATCTTCTATTTTTAGCTTTCCACTAATTATAGTAGACGAAGGACTCTCAAATTTTTTGAGCCTTTTTTGTTTGTTTTTCTGGTTGAATTTCTTCTTCAGTCTTGTCTTGTTAATGGTGTCTCGTTAGTTATGATACGAAATATACTATATTAGTTATAATCTTGTCTCTGAATTGATGAAATTAGTTGTCGGCTTTCAAGAAGACGTTTCTTAGATTGAGCAGTGCCTATCGACCTTTATCTTATTGAAGGGGTATATAGCCTCAATCCCAATTCTCCTGTCCCTTGCGAATGACCCATTCCAATACAAGAGCAGCAAAAGGAAGAATTAAAGAGTTAGAAAGTCAAGAAGGAAGCAATATCGAGCTAGAAAGTAGGAAAGCTGAAAAGAAAATCTGCTTCCTAAATACGGAAACTCTCATTGTCGGCCATTACATCTTTCAGCCCCTTTAGGAAGAAAAAACTTTAGAAAGAAGAAAGGGGAATGCGATTCCCTTTAAGAAGGGAAGTTCGACCCCTAAATCAAGAATAAAGGCAAAGCCGATACCGAGTCAGTATTAGGACCAGAAAGGGAGATGAAAGGCCAGTCACTTTGAACAGGGCTCCTAAGCCGGCAATTACGTCCTTCAGAAAAGAAGGAGGTCTAGATTACAAGTATGAACCCCTTATATAAAGGCTCCATAAAGAAATCGGGATTATTAGGATTTCATTCTCGTAAGTAATAAGCAGTGAAGATCTTACTACCCTTTTCGAGCTAGACCTCAATCGAACTAAACCTTACTCATTCTAATTACCGCGGGCGGTATCGATGAACAGTGGAAAGTCTATGAATTCCGGGTTCCGACGAAGAGGCACGCATCATAGAGAAGAGGAATATCCTTGCACGGCGACGCACAACCTTTAGGCTTTGTCTCGGATAAGTAGGTAGATGAGCTAGCCGTTCGCGTTCTGGGCCCGAGCAATAGCTCTGTTGGGGATGCTCCGAATCGTCTTCTCATTTATTTCATTATATATAGTAGAGAGAATTTGACTACCCGCGTCTGGAGCCATAAGTCCGTCAGTCAAAGTTCTTTTAATAAGGTTCAATCAAAGCAAGAAAAGAGTGCGACTTTGATGCCTACTACCTGATTATTTGATGATATGTCCCAAAAAGACTGATTTGACCTATATACAACTTTTCCTCTCCCAAACCTTTCTCCCAAAACTATGAAGGTATTAACAACCTGCAAAAATCTTAGTTACCTAAAATAATCTGAGGTAGCAAAGAGCTTAAAAATAGAGGAAGCTAACCATGCAGTCCAGTCAACTATGGAGATTGATTCTTATCTCTTTGTCTCAATCTGGAAGTCTAATGGATAGTCCTCTCAATATTCTTTGAGCCTTTGATCATTCTTTTTAAATCTTCTTTGAACCGCTCTGCTCCTCTTGAGTCGTTTCCTCCCCTTTTAGAAGGAGGACTATGAATAGCTATTACATTTAGAAAGGGTCCAGATGCTCCTTTATCATTACGGGATAGCTCTGACTTTGAAAAGACAAAGGAGGACTATTCAACCTATTACTTTGAGAAGCGAGACTGAGGAAACTCTTCCTGTGTACCAGTATCATTATCTCGCAAGAAAGGCATCAGGATGGAGAGCGACATCATCATATTGTTGTGCTTAATGAAAGTGCTTCAAAGAATTCGACGACTAACCTTATATGAGAAGCCTTTCCGGAAAAATCAAGCTCCAAATGAGTTGAGCTACGTCACCTTCCAAACAGGCTGGGGGACTCTTTGTGGATATGTGTCCAAAAAAAGAACAAAAATCTCTATGTCTGGGGCAAGTTCCCGCTAAGTGAGATTTTGGCAGAGGCTAAAACTGTCAAAAGCCACAGAAAGACAAAGACTGCTCCGGGGGAATTCTCGAAAAAAAAAGGGCAGAACGCATATTCAAAAAATGAAAGGAATATGACAACTTTCTCGATTTTAGGGAGGACTCCATAGAAGGAGTCTGAAATCGGACTATTTAGTCCTTCGAATACGAATTCATACTCTTGACCACTAAAACAAAAAAAAAATCTAACTATAAACTAGAATAGTGTGACGAATCTTTGGGAGGACTCCCAGAGCATCAAGATGCGGGAGATATCCCCTATGGAGATTCTCGTAGACTATCTAGAAAGGAAAGGCCGGCCCCAAGAATACACTGACGAATTCTTGCAAGACAAGCATCTTCTGCGGGATTGGACAGCAACCAACCTTCTCTTCGAGCGGCCAATAAAGACAAGGCTGCTCTTTGTCTACTGAAGATCAAATACGCAGAAAACCCTCCTTATCAGTCTTCTGAAAAAGATTGGCTTAAGGATCTACTCCGTCAGAAAAAGAAGGCAAAAATAAGGGTCCATCCTCTAGACTCAGAAATCCATATTCAAATCGGGTTAGTGGAATGAATGAGTCCTTCGGACGGGTCTTTGACAAGTTCATCGAAGAAAATGAATATGATGAACGCAAGTAGCCCTCCTCCGCGAGGGACCTTCTCCTTCTTCTTGATGGGCAGAAGTGCAGGCTAGATGCCAAATATGAAAAGACTTTGATCAAAACGGCTAAAAGTTTTAGAAAACTCTCACCCAAAAGCTTTAGAAAGAAAGAAAGGGGTATAAGAATTATACCTTTAGCATTCGACTCCCCCCATTATGAAGACCCACAAGAAGATAGAATAGCCTCAACCATGTATGGTTGCAAGTGTTGAAGGGCAACCTATTTTTCGTGGAGATAGGGCCTAGGCCCAATCCAAAACGAAACTATAACTCCCTCGAAGTTATAGAAAAACCTCTTTTTAGGAACAAGAAATGGAAATCCGTCCTTTTCATTGAGGTAACCGAAGAGTGCGACCTCTATTTATTACATAACGACGAAAATCCAAGAATAGATATACAGAGAATTCCTGCCTCCCGATTGAGGAAAATGGACATGAATGTGTTACAGTTTGTATATATTCCCCTTGTAGAAAGGACTCCGCTACATTCTAATGGAATTGCTTTCTTCGACAAATGGATCCAAGACAAATGGGACGAGGGAGACGTCGGGGCCCTTTGGCCTCTCTTTCTAAAAAGAAAAAACTGCTACCAAAATCAGACTTTTTGACATGTATGGGTGGATTGTCACGAGGAGAAAGAAAACGAGGTGTGGGGCCCATGTCCAACGTAAAAGCCAAAGGAATCCTATGAAACGCTGGGCATCCAAATAGAAGGAGAGATTTTGATCGACTGTCCGAAAGAGCACGGTGACCCGGTGGCGAATGATAAGACGATTCCTCGTACCGCATGGGGAAGGGCAATATAGGCGAGCAAGCTTTTTCTCGGGAATGGCATTAGTAGAGGCTTTCTCGATTCTATTATCCGAGCAGAAGTTCTTTTGAGTAGACCTTGTTTCAGACCTTTGGAAAGTCCAGTGGAAAAAGTCAAAAAATTGAAAAGACTCCTTCTTTCTTGTTTGACTGGGGCGGATTGGAATTTTTTAAAGAAAAGGGGATTTCCCGGGATTGTGAGAGATGTCTTTAGTAAGTGAAGAAATCCACTTATTCTTAGCGTTGGGAAAGATCTTCACTGGAAGCTGCTCGAACTAAGCAAAGAAAGAGTGACACAAATATGAGAATCTCGGCGCTTTCTTTTCATCTTTTTCAGTTCAAAGGATTTTTGGATCAGAATTGGTGGGACATCTGTACTCTTTCTTATCTATGTATTTTTTAATTTCATTCATTCACCTTTGGCAAGGCTCAAAGTAATAGGTTGAATAGTCCAGAGGACGTCCGAACGAGTATATAGCGTATGAGGAGTCTGATTCCACTAAAATCAATGACATCCATAAATAAATAGGGGAAAATCTCAATTCAAACTAGGCCTACGTTTCATTAATTGCTTAGCACATTCATTCTGAGATCCAAAAGAGAAAGACAAGAACAAGAAAGATAGAAAAAGCTAGAACTACCGAGAAATTGAGTGATTCTATTTTGAGTCGAGTTATTTCATAATATAAGGGCTCCCACCTAATAAGGATAATAACTTTCGCTTCTTCCCTCTCCTCTATTTTGAGTCGAGTTATTTCATAATGCACTCCTTTGAAGAAAATAATGAGTTCGCTTCGCCCCTCTCCTCTCTTTATCAGTCGACTTTCTTCGAACCTCTATTTTGAGTTTAGTTATTTCATAATGTACTCCTTCAAAGTCGTTTTGCTTCGTGCCTTATTCCGCCTCTCTTTCTCTTTTTCTTCTTATTCTGAGTGGGTAAATCAAATTGAGACTTGGGACATTCACATTTGAATCTATTTCAAAGGAATGATAAGGCCTTGGCCGTGTAGTGGGGATCTCATGAAAGAGTGAAGATGATGTCCAAGGAGAAGACCTTTTCTCAACCGTTCGGCCATCAACTTTGAAGAAGAGCGAGGTCCCTAGTAATCAATCCTATTCGCAAAGCTGATTACTCTCCCTCTTTCCACGGGTGATCTCTGGGTCCCCTCGGTTCGCCTTCTTGATTCGCACCTTGTATTCTTTTTATGGGCTAAGAGACATCCTCCGTCCATTTATTATCTCTTTTTTTACTGGAAAGAAAGGGGAGGGGCGAAGGTCTAAAACCCGTCAAGTGAAAGAGGCAGAGGGAGTGGCAGTCTTCCTTGGACTAAGGCAGAGGTACGAAGGGCGGGGTCAGGTGCAAGTCTTCCCTTCTCCTTTGTAAACTCACTCTCACAGCTAACTCCTTCTTCTTACAGTCGAGCCGCTTTCGCTCCTTCTCTTTACAGTTGAACCCTTTTTGCTCCTTCTCCTTCGTCATTCGATGTGCTGGTGGGCCTCTCTTCTACGATCATTATTAGCTTCTGCCGATGTCTTGGGTCGAGTGAAATGAAACTACTGGGGACTTTTTCCTCATCCCTATTTCATCCTCGTAATTGATGAAGAATTAGATCGTCTTTTTATTCACGTCCAAGCCTTTCTCTTTATTAAGAGTTTGCTCTCTTCTGGATTCCTATTAATCAGTCCTACCTTGGTACTTCTAAAAGCTATCACACGGTCTTGGAACCTTTATGTCTAAACTACAAATTCCTATGAGAGACTGGCCCTGATCGCTATGTCAACTGGGATGAAAATGAATGGAGATCGCCAAGGACATCAATTCACGAGCCACATATGCCTCTTCTAGATAGTCTATCTCCTTCTTCAATCTCTTTGTCACATTCGTCTGGTTCGAGAACCTCAGCCCGCCACTTTCTCTTTTTCAATCTCCTCTTCCACTTTTGGCTCCTGAAAGAGGAAGGGATATCGAAGAAAAGGAACAAGATCTTGCCCTCTTCTTCCAGTCCTTTCTAGGGCAAAGAATGAATTCAAATTCCCAAGACTAGGCCCACATTCAGTTAGAAAGGTCGACCTCTTGAATGAAAGAGAAGTAGACGGAGAAGTAGATAAAAAGAAAGAATAGGATCACTCGTAGGAAGAAAACCAAGGTTGGCAGGAGAGATAATATGCTAAGCAACCCCAGATCTCCATCTTGGCTGGAATGGGAGACCTCGATTCAAAGGCAGAAAGAGAAAGAGAAAGCTATCACTCATCTTCCTCAGTAGGGTAAGAAGCCCGGAAGTAAGGTAACTTTCGGACTAGCCGATCTAAGCCCACTACGCACTTGAATAGGCAGGCTACTCCCACTACACGATAGGAGTTGAAGAAAGGCGATTTCATAGGTTGAGGAATGAGGCCGGACAAAGACCTTTATCTTTGAGAAAGAGTATTCCAAAGATTAAGTAAAGTGAAAACTATTAATCAACTCTGCGGTGCAGATCGGAACCCGCTAAACCAGTTTACCTGAAAAGGGCTGAAAGGGGCAAAGTCTCGGTTGAAGAGGAAGCCTTTTTCGGAAGTTCTTCTCTCTCTTGACTGTTGATGAGGATTTCCTAAGGCCTGAGGATAGGCTAATGAAAGGATTTCCTATCCATATCCACCAATCCTCTGACAAGATTGAAGAATGTGATTTCACTGATTTTCATTGATTTTTCTCATGATTTAGTAGTAGAGTATTTTGGATTCAAAAGAAGGGAGAGGAAAATCAAGGCCAAGGTGAGTCTTCCATGCATAATGAGATGAAAAGAAAATCGCGGGTGGGAGGTAAGGAGACTAATTCGTCCCTCCCACAAAGTAGAGACCAAAGCGAATCGGAGCAGAGCAAAGCGAAGAAAGTCGATTGAGCCGCCTTTGCTCTGGCTGAGTTAAGGAAGAAGCCGTCGGGGAATAGTTGAGGATGAAATTATAGAAGAGAAAGTAGAAGAAGAAGTGGGCGAGTCTCTTAATGAAATTTTCTTGATCTTACAGAGGCAAAGATCGGATCGATCTGGTAGGGAATATGCTCGAGGTCTGGCTAGGCCCACCCAGGAGAAGGTTATTGCGAGACTGTATAGCAAAGCAGGACCAGAGGGTCGGAGGAGACAGAAAGGGTCGGAGGAATAAGTATGAGTAAGAGTCCGCTCTCTCCCGTTCTTTAAATTTTGACGAGGAAAGAGCCCATGGAACGGGTTACAGGGATATAGACGAGGGCTAGGTTGAGCTACTCTATCTGAAAGGTATCCCGTCAGGATCGTAAGGGCTTTCTAGATAGCCGAGGAACCCAAGCATCAAATTCAGGTCGTCGGGGAACCTTCTGATCCTGATTGAGTGGGGTCCATCAATCCTTCCTCCTCGAAAGGGCTTACCCAATGCCGCTAACCCAAGTGGAGTGGAAGAAAATAGCGAGAGAGTAGGAGCTCTTTTCTTGAAAGTAGAACTAGCCAACCTTTGTGGAAGCTGTCAGAATGGGGCCGGTATTCAATACGCACCTCTTCTTCTCATTGCCCCAGCTACCCGAGCCAGCGATCAGTTCTTCCATCTCATCAAAGAGTACGGGCACACCCTGGAATGAAGCTGCTCCACTACGTAATAGGGTAGTATAAGAGGCTCGATCTAAGAAGTTGTAGGGGTTGTAGAAGTTGAGATCAGAAAAAAGACCATAAAGCCACGGAGCAGAAGAGAGACTCGTATTCGCTGAAGACCTTACTAGCGCTTCCTGACTCTAACCTCTATCCAGAACTAGTTGGGAAGTCAAAAACTTCTCATGAGCGACCGAATAAGGAAGGATCAGCTGCAGAAAGGGAGAATGCTATCTGGTCGCTCTCTCCCGATTCGTGGTAGTTTAATTCTGGTCTCGCTCGTAAACTAAGAATGAATGAGAATTCTCGAGTGCTTATTCATCCCTCTCTCTTGGGAAACTGATCAGCGATCATATGGATCATATAGTCAATCTGGGGGGCTTCGCTTCTTCCTCTTTGCATGCGGGTCGAGCCTCGATTCCTTTATGCCTCGTGCTTTTTGCATAGTGGGTTACAAAATTTTCTTATCCATCTGTATTTCATCCTATCATGACTAAAACCAATTCAAGAATCTGGAGAATGCTAAATTGGAAAGCCTAAGTCAAGGAATGCCTTCCATCTTGCTTCCGAGTTCAGTATTCCTCCCCTATTCTGGGATAGCTTCTTCTTCTTCTTAGCTCATAACCTATCAATAGGGAAGTCTTCCACTTATTATTAGACACGTGTCTACCTGTATCAACTTCAACAGCTACTGCAAGAAGACTAGATGCATCCAGGATTTCACGAAGTATGTGTCCATATAGCCCAAAGTCTCGATAGTTAGCTCTCGATCTTCCGTTTAAAAGGTCGAGCTTGCTTTCTTCTTTATCCAATTCCTTGATAAGACCTCCTCCTCCGTCTGACCTTTCTTCCTTCTGCCTTCTTGATTGACAGATTTTTCTTATTCAATGGCCAAGCCTTTCATCTGAGACTTTCTCACTTCCTATGAAACTGGGTGGGATATTACGATTAGGTTGAATACAGCTCCATGGGTTCAACTAAGTAGATAAGGAAGAAGAGAAGACCCAAGTCTCGCACCTCTCCCAACCGCTACGTGGGCTCCTCTTTCTCTTCCCGAGAAAACTAGGTCTAATTCATACTTTTCTGCTGACTCGACTAATAAATGAAACTTGCCCTTATTCCCTACTATCTGGGGGAGCCTTCTCTCCTTTCCAGTCTCGCTATTGTATAACCTAATTGGTCTCAGACTTAGGATCTTTCCTAGCCTCTTCCCCCTTTTCATACTAATCTACGAAAAGAGACTGATTTCTACAAAAAGATCATTTCATTTAAGTGGTTTTCAAGTCATAAGAGGCTCGACTGAAAGGAGAGAAGAGGAAAGCCTAGGAAGAAAGATCAAAGCAAAGGTCCAGATTAGTTTAATTTGAGGTTATGAGCTTTCTTCTTGATTATCCTGCTCCCTCTTCCTATGGTCAAGCTACTTCCGTCCGTCCTCAGTCATAGTCTGAAAACCTTTACCCCTTCTAGAAAAGTAGGACCAGTCTTGTCTTCTTCTTCTTCTTTGAGATATTATGTCCTTCAAGACTAAATAGGAGGTTAACGAAGATAGGCTTTCTTCTTCTTCTTCTTCTTTTTTTTTGGGATTTGAGTATCATAAGAGGATATTTGAAGAATGAAAGGAAGAAAGCGGAAGACATAGGAGATTCCCACAGGGCAGAATCAAACTCTTAGGTTTTCTTATGTCTTTATGGTTGAGCCTTCAGTTATAATAAGGAATCAGACTCAAGGATAGGCTTTCGGGTAGTAGCTTTTTCGTAGTGGGCTTAAAAGCTTGAACTTCTTTTAATGTAAACGCACAAGATATCAGCCTAGGGATAGGCTTTATCTTCATAACACAGGCTTCTATACGGGCCTTCAAAGGATGAGAGATTGAAGAAGATCATAATCAAGGCCTTTCATTCATTAAGAATGCTCCAAGGATGCGTAGCAAAGAGCACCTTGCGAGCACTCTTGTCCTATTCGTGAGCATGTATAAGAAGTCAAAGGCTAAAAGCTAACTGAGCATCAAAATAGAGAGAAAAGATTAGGCTAGGCGTAATTTAGGAAAGTCAAAGTTCTAGGAGTTTGAAGAGTTGTAGTAGTTGAGATCAGAAGCTCGACACCCACGGGGCAGAGAGGATAGAAGGAGCTCTTCTTGGCAAAGGAAGACTGAATCATCTCTAGGCATTAACCATGCATACCAAGGAGCCGTTGGGAAGGATGGGGTCAGCTCTAAACCTTCTTCCATGGGGATAGAGGTTACAACCGGCACATACCTAGCTATATATAAAAGAAGGGAAGAGAGGAGGAATTCTATCAACCACCGCCCTCACAGATCTAAGGTCAGAGGGAGAGAGAATAGTAGTGAATGTGGCCTTTGTCATGGGAGCCGCAACTTGGACACTGAAAACAAAGACATGTACAGCCGTATTACAGCAGGATCCTTGGCCCGTATCGAAAAGGAATGAGAGTTTTGATTTCAGACTTGGTTGTGGAGACGTATACAGTCAAATGAGGTAATCTCGTCTCCGACATACCTCAAAGGTCCTACTACGCTTTAAGTAGAAGGCTAGGCTTTCCTTCCACTAGACTTACCTTGTTGCGGGACTGATTTATGGAAGATAGACCAAATAGTAGGTTCACATTGAATTGGTAATGAGATTCAACTCAACGAACATTTTTTCATCTCAAATTCGCTCACAAATTCTTTGCGTCTGTCCGAAAGTCTTTAATTTCGAGCCTCTCCTTTCCTAATTCTTTGCTCTTACGGAGCCTTACTTTTCTGATGATAAAAGCTCTTTTTTTCTTGTTAGTGGATCTGGATAGGTTTCTTGAGTTGGGTTCTGATCCCTCATCTAGAGCTTTTGATCTCATTCAACGAGCTTTGATCTTTTCAGGTGAATATGGATTTCTGACTCGTCTTACGTAGCTAGGTTAGTGGAATTTCATGAGTCCTCCGGACCCTCAACTCCTCTCAAATTCTTTGGACCTCAGTAGCTTAATTATTCAATCTACCATATTCATTTTTCTTATCTTGAACCTACTTAAATAAAAGGAAGAAGACGAGAGGGAGTGCAAGCGGTTATTTGATTTCATGCTTTCAAGGGTCCGGCAAGTCAAATCTCGCACTGCGCACCCTAGCGCTATCGATCTCAGGTTAATTCCCCATTACACGGTAAAGAAGGTGGTCTGGTCTATCTTCCAACTTCAAGAGAGACTGAGGAAAGCGAACCACCCCTATTAGGGGCTTTCCCCAACGCTTGCTTCGTAAACAGACAAAGGAGGGATGAAATTCCATAAATCAATGCTCTCTTTTTTATAGGCCTCCTAATCTTAGTTCCCTTTCCGCAAAGATCTAGCTGCCGACCAGAAAGAAGGGAGAACTGAGTCTCGAGCTTTAAAGGTTCCGACTTCTCCAACTTCTCTTTTCAAGTTCAGTGCCACAACTTCAATTCCAGAATTGATCTTCTTCCTCTTGCTGGGGCCTCTCTCCCTCTGCCGGCACTGGGACTAGAACAAGTTGACTATCTTACTCATTAATCGTATAAATGGCTTCAAAAGAAAGGACTCCAACAGGGAACAACAAGAGTAAGCATGGCAGAAACGACACCCACGCTATTTGTCCACACCTGCCTCTTTCATTCTCCCTTTTGGTTTCAAGGTAGCCCTTTAGCTTCGGATCGTAATAGTCATGACGTCTGTTTGAGATCTTTCTCTTTACCTGATTATTGACTGAATTGCATTCCCCACTAAAGTCTACCGTTTCATTACATGTTTTCAACGTTCAAAGATTGATTTTCTTTGCCTCGAGATATTACAAGCGGAAAGAAGGATTTTCACCTTTGCTTGTCCTCAACCAGCAACCACTTATGCATCCTACACTGGGACAGGAAGACCCACAGAGTGGGCTGAATTTCCCCTTTCTTCTCCATCCGAAGTCCTTTACTCAATACCTAGGAGTGGGGACAGAAGTTTGAGTGGTCTTACATCCCTCTTCCTATGGTCGAGCTACTTCTATCCCTCCTTCGAACTTTTTTTAGTGGAGAATAAAGAAGAGGGGGTCAAATCCCTCAATAAAGAAAGTGAATTAAAAGAGCTCAAATTCTTTGAGCCTTAGTTGCACTCCTTCACATTGGAAGAATAAGTCTTTATTCAATGAGCTTTTAACCTCTCCTTTCAGTCGAGTTATTTCATAACATCCGAATGTCTTTCATTTCGAGACCTTTGGACTCAGAAATCCATATGAACCTTATGTGGTCTTCTTGACTCATTTTCTCTGATTTTCTTAGAAATGCGTCTCGAATTCTTTGAGCCTTTGCCGTTGTAGGTGATGAAGTTCTCAACTGGGGCTGATTTACTCTCTCACTTTCAGTGTATTCCCCCAATTTTCTAGCTTTCCTCGGCCTCTAGAGGAAAGGGGAGGGTAAAACTACAAAAACCTCTGGGGGTTGAACTGCACGTCTCAATTCTTTTTCAACTTTCTATTCCGAAAGGAAAGAGAGTATTGAGTTCAGAGCTGGAAAAAAGAGATTGAGCTCCTTTTCTCACTGCACGCTGATAACCTATGCTTTCTCTTCCCTTTCCTATTCCACAGATAAGGGGAGAGGGTCCGAACTGCACACTTGAAATATATCTTTCTGATCCTTAAGACTTGATTTCCCTTGCTGCCGAGACAGACTGGTATTCCCATCCCTATTAAGCTGCCTAAGTCCAAACGTCTTTCATTTAATCGAGCTGCTTGCTTCACTCCTCTCTAAATCAGGAAAGAAGGTTTCCAATTGAGCGCCCTGACCCAAGTCAACTAGGTCTCGTGACTCCTCTTTACTAAGTACCAGAAAGGAAGGGTGTGCGGTTAGCAAGGTCAGATCTCGGAAGGCTCTTAGATATTATGTATCTTGTGTATGAGATCTTTCATATTATGAGAAATAAGGCAAATGCTGACTGAGAGATGTACATGTCCCATTTGTGACTCGATTTTACTCTGTATTCCACGTGCAAAGGAACTATGATACAAGGTCCTAAGCCGCGGAAAAAGTTGGGAAGGATCCATTTTTCGACCCTTAGCTGATTATCTGACTCCAAGTTCTTGCCTCCCTTTCTTTCTTCTATCTCGCTCGTAAACTCAATCTTCCGTTTTGCAAATTCTTTGCGGCTTGTCAGTCGCTTCACACCTTGCCGTAGTAGGTTGATTAAGAGACGAGGCCAGCTGAATTAAGGACAGCAACCTTTGTCTGCCTCACCTTCTTAGTCGAGTTGTTTCTATCCTAAACAGCCTTTTCCCTTTCTTCCTACCTACTTATGGGTTCCTCCTCAAGGATGAAGCCGACTCGAACCTTGAGTCTCCTATCAAATCATAGGGTATGAGCGGGAGCTAACCTGTCTGCCTTGGTCCCTCTTCGAGCTTATCCTTCCCGTCGATGCTTTGTCCTTATGGTTGGGGAGCTTGTCGCAGAAGTCTTCCTTTTATTTCAGGATGAAAGTCAGATAATAAGAAATCTGCACTTGCGCTTGCACGAGTATTCGCCCTTGTTCATTGACTCCTCTCCTTCTCTTTAAGTTTCATCTTTTCTTTAATGGAATGAATGCAAAGCAACAACTTTTGGAATTGAATTAGTCCTTCGGACTACTCCTCTCTTTATCAATAATCTCCTCTCCTTATCAGTCAAGCCTCTATCTGAATTTTTGGTGCGACAGAGGTCTCGACTGCTAAATGAAAGACGTTCAGACTTTCGAAAATATGACGAATAGTCACCTGGACCTTTGTTTTTTAGTATTAAGACCGCTCCTTAAATGACTGAGACTTTCTTTTTATATGCAAGTCATTCCATTCTAGTTCGAGGAGAGGCGCAAAGAATATTGCCCTAAGAAAGACAGGAGAAAGTGCTTACTAACGAGAATGAAAGAAGCGTCTTTCAAGGCAACAAAACAAAGGCAGGGATCTTGTAGTCTTCACCCATTCATTTCGGTAAGAGTTGACTTCGTAGGGAGAAGAAAGTCAAGAAAAGAGAGCTCATTAACCGAAGATGCACATAAAGAATTCCCTATAAAAGAAAATCAGCTCATTAACGCAAAGATGCACAGGTTAATATCTTTCCTTATCAATGATCTTTGGTCCTCCCTAGCTTAATTGGACGGGAGGGATCCGATCAATGAAAACATCCTAACTCAATTCATTTGATAGATACATGTACATCCACGAATTGAAGATAGATAGGAGAAAGTGGCGAGAAAAACTCTTTGAAATAACTTGTTGATCCCTCTCTCTTCGCAAATTCTTTATGCCTCTCCTTTTTGTTTTTGAATTTCTTGGCTTTAGTGGCCTTTAGTTAAGGCTAAGGAATAGGTTTGGTCCCTCTCGACCTATCGACCTTTAGTTAAAGGAGGTCCCTATCCGATCTCCGATCTCGAATAAGGGAAAGCCCACTCAAGGCCTCTTGACCTTTGGGAAGATTCCCCCAAAGCTCCTCGGATCCAGGGAAAAAGGGAAAGCTCACTGCCTATCAGCCTTGACATTCCTTCAGTGCCTATCGAAAACTTCCTTGATTTAAAGAGGAACATTCTCCACACAGAATACAAAAGGGAACTACTTAAAGGGGAAGGTTTCCCCACAGCATAAAGATAAGGGGGAAGACAAAAGCCCAAGCGGATATTAATCTGATCTACGATCTCCTCGGATCTACCACAAACTAAGGTAAAGGCCGTTGGCCGGAAGGAAGACAAAAGAGAAAGCCAGATAAAGTCAAGGGAGAGGATTCCTCCATAGGAGAAAGAAGGGAAGGAGTCGAGGCCTATTGGCAACTTCCTTAATTGAAAGGGGAGGATTCCCAGAGGAAAAAGAAGGGAACTACTTAAAGGGGAAGGTTTCTCCAGAGGAAAAAGAAGGGAAGAAGGCCAAAAGGCCCCTAGGTAAAGGGGAATTCCCCAGAAGAAAAAGGTAAGGGGAAGGTTTCCCCACAGGATAAAGAGTCGAGGCCTATCGGCCCCTAGGAAAAGGGGAATTTTTTGGATGATAAATAGAAGAGGGAGAGGATTCGCCACAGGATAAAGAAGGGCATGACTCTCGGCCTCTCGGTCCCTAAGTCAATGACAATTTACCAGATAAAGAAGAAAAATCAAAGGCAAAGCCGATACCGATCTCCAATCTCGAAGAAGGGAATGACGATACCGAGCTAGTACCTCTCGGCCCCTAAGTCAGTCAAGGGGAATTTACCAGATAAAGTCAAGGGGGAGGATTCCCCGAACAAAGAAGGAAAATCAAAGGCAAAGCCGATACGATCCGATCTACAATCTACTCAGATCGAGAAATCTTAGATAAAGTACTCATAATCAAAGGCACAACCCAGTCACAGTTCAAGGGATCTTTCCGGGAAAGTCGGATAAGGGGGAAGATTCCCCAAAAGAAAAAGAAGTGAATGCCAGAAGGAAGACGATTCAGAGCATGAAATCTCGTCTTCTCGTCTAATCGTCTTGCCAAAAACCAACCTGTGTTAAGTAAAGAAAGATGAATCGGAGGGTAGATTATCACTTGGCGGAAACTCGGGAAAAAGGCTTAAAATGACCTTTTTTGGCTCTTTTCTCAACTCTCTCGTTATAAAGATAATCTTTCTTTCTTGTCTGATTTTTCTTCTTTTTTTGGTGCTAGCATAGGCGAAAAGTGACTCACTCCCTAGTCAAAGAGTTCCTAATCACTTCAAAAGACTGATTCATCAACCAATTTCCAACCATTGAGGATTGAGAAATTCTTCATCAAAGATTTCATGCTTTTCTCGTGAATGAGTGAAATTGAGAATGAAAGGATGTTTTATTACTAGATTTGAAAGACAAATCTCCCTCCGTTAAGAGTCTGAAGACCGGAGGACTCAAGGATTCCTTGCCTCTGGTGGTCTTATCATCTTATCGTCTTACCTACTAATACTAAAAGTCAGAACAACCTATGGCAAGGTACAATGTAATATGAGATTTTGAAGACGATTCGGAAGAGGATTCCATATCATTTGATCGTCTTATCGTCTTATCGTCTTCTTCTTCTTTGTAATAGTCTGACTTACGGTATCTTCTTTTCGCCCCTTACCTCCAGTTCTGTCGTAGGTTTAGTAGGTTGTCGCTTCGCGCCTTAAGTCTTATCTGACTTTTGAGTATGTTCTTCCTTATTGTCGGCTACGACTAATTTTTTGACTTCGGAGTTTGACCTTTCTTTCTTAAAGAACATGGAATCATGAAATAGTCAAATCACAGTATTAAAGACTAACCAACAGGGACATTACAATCCCAAGATTTCTTGTTTTAAGCCTTGATATTTGCCTTGCTTGGGCAAGAGAGATAGCAGCCTCAATTGTCAATGTCCACTACCACTTATTCAACCGGAACAAGAAAAGCTAGAACCTCTCCTTCAACCACTGAAGAAAGAGCAAAAATAGCAACTTCCACAGCAACAAAAGCTGCCACTTGTCTCTTTCTCTCTCGTTCTACAACTTTGCGCAAGATTGACCCTTTCTCATCTTCTTCGTAAACTCAGTATGTGCCCTTGAACATCGAGCTATTACTTCCTATTCCTTTGAGACTAATAACCTCTTGATCGAGGAGACGATTTCAGTGCCACCAGTGGGATCCCTAGCTTCTCATGGAACTACTTCCGGATAAAGTCTGATTCAAGTGATCGTACGCACTATAATTCAACTTCTCATTTCTTAGTTTGCCTCTTTCTTTTCATTTGCCCTCTGATTTCATGACATCTCCTCATTTCGATTCGTCCTACCGAATTATGCTAAGAAGGAGCTGATCTCATTATTAATATTAAGAAACTAACTGCATAAATAAAGAACTAATTTCTTCACATAACTCAAAGAATTTCCACATGGCTTTCTGTTTTTTAGAGGTCCGGTCTTTCGTCCATTTGTGCTCCTCTAAAGTCGTTTGGCTTTGCCCCTTGCCTCCGATTGTCCACTAAAAGCCTTAGAAGGAGTCGTAGTTAGGACTCTGAAGACCTAAGGACTCTGAAAGCCAACTGGTAAAGCTTCTAGCCAAGAAGACAATCAGACGATATGGAATCGTCTTCCGAATCTAGTAATATGGAAGTGGTACCTACGACAAAGAATTTGATAGTTTCTTCTTTCATTCTCTAGGTTTAGCGGGCTCATTCTGCTTGCTTTTATTAACAACACATATACAGGGGAAAGCCTATAAGAAGAAGACAAGTCCGCAATAGTTTGATTTGAGTCCCTCCGCTTCGCACCTTCAGAGGCATAGTGCTTTCTTTTCTCATCAAGTGAATTTTCTTCGTGTTTTTTTAGTCTAGCCTACTGTATAGAAAAGAATGCATTGGATGGATGCCCAGAGATTAAGAAGAAGGACGCTTTCAGAGGCGAAAGGCCATGGGGAGATCTCGTCTGTGATCCATGGATCTACGATCGGGAAACCGTATCCAAGCTCCGTGGCTAGTCTGCGCTTTTTGAACTTTTCAAACTTAGCGAACTGAAACATCTTAGTAGCTAAAGGAAGGGAAATCAACTGAGACCCCGTTAGTAGCAGCAAGCGAGAGTGGATTAGGGGTTTTTAGAAAAAGAAAGACGAGGCTTTGTTCATTGACTGAAGTCGATCTTCTTCGAACCGCTCTGTGGGGTCGAGCGAGTTCCTCAGCAAAGTGTGAACGTGAACTTCTTTTTCTTTTTCGCCAGGTTTCATTCGATTTGTTGTGGATTGGATGATGGAAAAACCAGCAAGCCGCTTGACCTTTCATACGAGGTCAAGGGTCAAAGAATTTGAGTTGTGAAAAGGTTGGAAGATTTGGCCAAAGAAGGTGATAGCCCTATAGATTCGTTTCAATGGTTCGATCCTTTCCAGTTAAACACGGCATGTTCGAATTCTAATCACTTTTACGTGAGAAAGGGGGACCACCCTCTAAGCCTAAGTATTCCTCAATGACTGATAGCGTACAAGTACCGTGAGGGAAAGGTGAAAAGAACCCTATTTAGGGAGTGCAATAAAGAACCTGAGATCTGATGCTTTCAATCAGTCGAAGGAGCGGCAAGCCTTGACTTGAGATTCTCTTAGTCAAGCTATCTCACTCTAACGGTACCTTTTGCTTGACGGGTCAGTGAGAAAATGGGAACTACAGCTTAAGCCATTAGGTGTAGGCACTTCTCAGAGGTGGAAGATTCTCGTTCTTCCTATTTGACCCGAAACCGATCGTTCTAGCCATGAGCAGGTTGAAGAGAGCTCTAACAGCCCTTGGTGGACCGAACCCACGTCTGTGGCAAAATACATGGATGACTTGTGGCTAGGGGTGAAAGGCCAACCAAGATCGGATATAGTTGGTTTCCTGCGAAATCTATTTCAGTAGAGTGTATGATGTCGATGGCCCGAGGTAGAGCACTCAATAAGCTAGGGTGGCCCCATTTTCGCCTTACCAACCCCAGAAAAATTCCGAATATAGGCCTAGATCGTTTGTACAAACAGACTTTTGGGGTGCTAAGATCGAAAGTCCAGAGGGAAACAGCCCAGATCGTACGCAAAGGTCCCTAAGCAATCACTTAGTGGAAAAGGAAGTTCTCGAGCGATGTCAACCAGGAGTGGGCTTGGAAGCAGCCATCCTTTAAATAAAGCGTAATAGCTCACTGGTCTAGTTCCAAGGCACCAAAAATGTCTCAAGGCTCAAGTGAATCACCGAAGCGATGAGACCTTGAAAGCAACTTTTTCAAGTGTCAGTAGCGGGACGTTCTGTCAATCGGGGAAGGTTTTTGGTGACAAGACCTAGAGATATCAAAAGTGAGAATGCTGACATGAGTAACGAGAAATCCTGTGAAAAACACGATCGCCTGCCAGTGGCAGACTTTCCGCGTTCAGTCAATCTACACAAAGTGAATCGGTCCCTAAGGAATCCCCGAAAGGGCTGTCGTCCGATGGGTACACGAAAGTGACGAAGTAGCTTTGACTACAGAACCATGCCTGTTTGTTGGAGCGAATAGGATGATCGGGTCGAGGGCTCCCCATTTTCCCCTCACTCTCCTTTCCTGCTCCGTAGGATTCACCTTGAGTCATCAAAGCCTTTCTGACTCGGCCTGGTACGGTCGCCCTACACAACTAGCCGACCGAAAGGCAAAACTATCGTCTCCTTTTGGCGACCGCTACGTGGGGGGCGAACACCTTTTTTTGTTATCTTAAAACATTGACTCTAAAGTGGGCTTTGACTTGACCCAAGGGGCGAGGCGGGTTCCGGCTCGACGCACCTGCCGACACCTTTTTCAGCACTTGAGAGTGTGCACTTTCGTTTTTTAATGTCTTGTTCAGCCTCACGAGTCTACAAGCCTTTCTCATTCCAGTGCTCGCCTTTAATTAGGGGTCCCAAGAGAGCATACCGCAATAGTCGTGAGTCTTTTTATACTCGTGACTCTTGTCATAGTGAACAAGGTTTCAACTTCCAGGAAAAAACTTCTTTTTGGGAGCGCGATCCTCCCGGTGAACTCAGCAAAATGACCCCGTAACTTCGGCAAAATGACCCCGTAACTTCGGAAGAAAGGGTGCTCTCCTATCTTTTTCTTAGGAAAAAGGCACATACCAAGGGGTAGCAACTATTTATTAAAAACACAGGACTCTGCTAAGTGGTAACACGATGTATAGAGTCTAACACCTGCCCTGTGCTGGAAGGTCAAAAGGAGAAGTGTGATAAGCTTTGAATGGAAGGCCCGATAAACAACGACAGTAAATCTAACTGTCCTAAGGTAGCAAAATTTCTTGTCGCATAAGTAGCGACCTGCACGAATGGTATCACGACTGCCCCGCTGTCTCCGACATGGACCCAGTGAAATTGAATTCTCCGTGAAGATGCAGAGTACCAATGGCTAGATGGTAAGACCCCGTGCACCTTCACTATAGCTTCGTAATGACAACCTTGATCGAATGTGTAGAATAAGTGGGAGGTGGTGACAAACAACGACTAATCCTGAAAGACCACTCTTTCGTCTAAGGATGCCTAACCGCTGCATCGAGTTTTCGGGGGGGGAAGGGGGGACACTGCAAGGTGGGTAGTTTATCTGGGGTGGATGCCTCCTAAAGAGTAACGGATGTGTACGAAGGTAGGCTCAAGCTGAGATTCTGCTCGTGAGGGTAATGGTAGAAGCCTGCCTGACTGTAAGACCGACTGGTCGAACAGAGACGAAAGTCAGCCATAGTGATCTTGGAGTTCCGTGTGGAAGGGCTCTTGCTCAACAGATCAAAGGTACGTTGGGGATAACATGCTGATGACTCCCAAGAGCTCTTATTGACGGAGTCGTTCGGAACCTCAATGTCGACTCATCACATCCTGGGGTTGAAGAAGGTCTCAAGGGTTTGGTTGTTTGTCGATGAAAGTGGTACATGAGTTGGGTTTAGAACGTTGTCAGACTGTTCGGTTCCTATCTACCGTTGATGTGAAAGGGAAAACTGCGATGAGCCAACCCTAGTACGAGGTGTTCAGCGATCTCGTACTAAACGAAAGGACTTGCACTTTCCCCATAACCAAAATGAAAGAAAGTCAACCTATTCCTGCAATTGCGGTCAGTCTCACTACCTCTTTAGTTGCTACCCCCTACTTGCTCGTTCAAATACCACAAAAAAGTAGCTCTTATCTCTAAGGGAGCTTATACCACAAACATGGACATCAGTCCTATTACGTTTGGAAGATCTTGAGGGCTCCTCGCTGGCGCGATTTTTTAGATTAATTAGAAGTCCATTGTCCATTTTTTTCCTTTTGAAATTGAAAGGAGGGAAGGCGAGGACGAGGTTTTGTTCTTGTTCTTGTTTGCATAGGATCAGCTATTCCCCGAAAATGTTGTTTTTCTCGTTGGGGGTCCCAAATCAAATCGTCCTTACGATTCTTCCTTCTTTTTTTTTGTTTTGAGTGTAGTATAACAACCTTAACCGCACAAGTCTGGGCTTGGCCTACCTCCATTCATATGGATTTCTGACTCGTCCTACGTAGCTTAAGACTTCAATCATTCTTTGAGCCTTAACATTTGAAGAATAAGGAAGGAGTTTCGCTTTCAAATTCTTCGATAATTCTTTGATCCTTATCATATTCATATGGATTTCTGACTCGTCCTACGTAGCTAGATTAATGGAATTTCGTGAGTTGCACTTCAGAATAGAAGAAGGAGTTTCGCCTCAAATTCTTCGATAATTATTTGGTCCTTATCATTTGGAGAGTTATTTCTAAAAATCAAGGGCTCCTTCTTTTATTATAATTCAGTCGTTTCACCTGATTGAACCCTTATTATCATCATTGACTCCTTATCACTCAACTTTCTTCAAACCCTATTGTTTATTTTGAGTCGAGTAATTTCATAATGCACTCCTTCTTTTATTATAATTCAATCGTTTCGCTTCTCCCCTCTCCTCTATTTGGAGTCGAGTTATTTCATAACCTCCGAACCTATTGAATGACAAATATGAATTCAGCCTCCGGACCACTCAAAGCCGATTGATATATGGAATTTCATTCTTGCGCCAGAGAATGAGGACTTCCATTGACTTTTTCTTCCGTTTCGGATTGTCGAATTGTTGCGAGATAGGCTTTCCTTTTATGGAATATATTCTTTTGGACTTTTAGAAGTGATTAAAGATCTAATTCATTCTGGGACGGATGCCCCTACCTACCTCTTACTCAACCGATACGGTCCTATTCCACTGAAAGATCTTCTTCTGCCTCTGATGTTCGGGATAAGGACCCGTCCTTTTGAGTCTAAAATCTACCATATTCACGAGCCTCCCCCTATGATGAGAAGTTCTAGCTTTAGGGTAACCCACGGAGCGGTCTACTCGTCTTGGAAATCCTCATTTTCAACCATAGATAAGAGCAATTCCTATCATGTCCTACCTTCCACTAACCCGCAGAGTTGAAGACAAGATTGACTTCGGCCAGGAGATTGATAGAAAAACCATGCCTTTCCTTTATAGTACTTAATGGGATAGGATAAAGATCAACCACCCAGAGGATACTAAACCTTAGATGGAAGCCCTTCTATTCAGCCAGGGAAGTTGGTCAATCTTTAGCCAAAAGGCGAGAGGTAATCTAGCTTTCACTTTTCATATTATAAACCCTCAAACTATTCCAATCTTGGGGATTACATCGCTTCGACCTATCTAGAGCCCTACTTGGTGTAGGGGAGGACAAATGGTCGGCCCATCAATTATCAATTGCAAGCAGGGTAGTAACCCTTCTTTTAGTAATCTATGATTTCTTTTATCTTATTGAAAGCCAACCTTGAGAATTCTAATCCTCGGTAAATAACAAATAAGAAGTCAGTCCCATGTCCAGCCGGAGTCATATCAGAGTGGAGTTCTGGTAAGAGGGGTGGGATCGCTACGTGGGTTTCCCTACCAATTTCCTTCCAATATTTATTTAGTTTAGAGTTCACATTACTGAAGAGAAGAGGTATTATGCGCTTACAGGTAATAGTGAAAGGGAAAAGAGTGAATAAGCCTCGATCCGCCTTCTTTCCTGCACCTTTCCCGTACGTCTCCTGTCTTCGTACCTTGTAAACTACTCAGAAATAGGCCTTACTTCTAACCTTCCCCTCTCCTTGGAGGCTGAAGAATTTTGATATAATAATCTCTATTGCTAGGTCAAGCATATTCTAACCTTCTTTTCTAGGTACAAGGAAATTCAATCTGATCCTTTATGGACTGCTTCAGAGCCAATTAGTCATTGACTAAAGAAGGCGATAACAATTAATTGAGATTCAGACTGATTCAATTCAGGGTACCACTGCAGGTTCTGGCACCGGTCAGGGATTCTACTTCCACTACATCAAATACTACAGCACCTAAAGGTAAGTGCTGGCCGAATCTGCTTCAGTCTCTTAAGCTAGAGAGGAGGATTAGGATATCACAGAGGATTCCCAAAGCCTGAGTGAGAATGGACTATCTTGAACCAGAAGATTCAGCGACTCGTCAAGGGAAGATAGGATTCAGAGTTACTACGCTGTCAGCGGATTATAGCACAGCCGATTCCTACTCTAACATTTTGGAAGTCGAAGGGCATAGATTCACCAACTAAAGCAAGCCAGGAAACCTTTTTCTCAGCCTTTTCCCTTTCCCTCATGGAAGACTGAAATTAGTCAAATTCAAGTCTTAATTAAGTAAAGAGAGTCTACTCTAGCAAGTCCCGGCTGAGACAGGCCAGAAAGTGAATAAGATCATCCAGACAGAAGAGGTAGTAAATACCTCGCCACTGATCCTGGCAGAAAGAGATTCTTTGACCCATCTTTACATAGTAACCGCAGTCGTACTCCCGCACCTCTCTCTTATATTAGAAGAATGGTTGCAAGGAAAAGACCGTGGATAGCTTTTTTTTCCAAATGAGTGAAGGAGAGAGCTGCTCAGTTCTTCCATTTATTCATCAAGTTTGAGTATTCTTTTGGAAGAGGATTTCGCATTTGAAAATACATGCTAATTTCTCATTTCCATTTTTCTCGGAATAGAAAGACCTATCTTTGCTCTGAATCGTCAGTTTCCTCGTATGCACTAAATACGCATATTTCTAACAAAAAAAAGCCAAAAAAAACTTCTATGAAAAAGAATCATCCTACTACTATATTTGTATGTCTATCGGCTGCCTTTCTTTTCTCGATTTGCGATTCTTGTTGGTAGTCAGTGAACATCTGACTGACCTTTTTATTGGACGATACACAAACTACGAACAAAGAGATCGAAGACCAATTCGATTAATGCATCCCGAGAAGGTATCAAAGATCCCAAGGTGGGTCCATGCATGTACTACACGCACGGCGATAACCACCTTCCTACACCCTTCTCGAACATGCAAGGGGGCGCCATATTTATGTCAGAACGGAGAGATTTCCTCGAACGTGCAAGTGGCACGACTGCATAGGGCATGTATTATACGAGACAGAGGGAAAGGGTAAAGCATCTTCGATTTACCGTCCAGAAGAATACAAGAAGGCAGAGATTGTGCGACCAAATCGGATCAGTTACACCCCGAAAGCACAGTGAATATGGATAAAGAAGTCCAGAGGACGTCCTTCGGGAGTATATAGGTAGTGGCAGCTTTTTTAGAAGAAAGAATGGCATCACTAGCTGCCATTTTCACACCTTGCTCAATGGTCACACTTACACACTACGGGTGGCGCATGGCTACATCCAAATGGAAGCCTCCTCGGTAGGGAAGTTAGGTTATATCGTATAGTTTTGACGATTAGAATCTAGCGGGCATAAAGCCGAGCTTAGGATAAATAAAGAGGTCGTACGGAAGGTATGGTAGGTGTTGGGAAGTAGTGGACCCCAATAACCCCATGATCTCTCATGCAAATCGACCTATATCCATACAGCAGAAAAGAAGACTGGGATTATCCAAGCCAGGAAAGGGGCAGCGAATAACTCAACCTTTTCTCTGCCTTTTCCCTTGAAGTATTGCAAGAAAAAGACCATCTCCTCTCCAATTTCCTTAAGGAAAACCTCTCATGCGTGCTCATTCATTACAGAAAGGATGTACGTATTTCTCTTTTCGCGCGCACTCATTCAGAAGAAGGAAGTTAGTTTTTTCACTGGATGAGAAGAGAATCAAACCAAGAGTGGTATTTTTTTCTTCTTTAATTAAGCTAGGGAGGACCAACAAGAGGAGAGACGGCCCTCGCCTCCGCAAGGGATGTTAGGCTCAGAAACTTGTTTTATTGGCTGCTAGGTAGTAGGTTGGCTTTACTTCGGGGCCAGGAGGCAGGGACAGATACTAAGGTCATTGTCGTATTAAGAGAACTGAAATAAAGGGAGAGATAAAGGGGTTGATACTTCTAGCATTGCCCGAAGGACTAATACTGGAGTCATTGCCCTACAGATCTAAGAGCTAGAGAAAATCTCAAAAGCTTTTCTCCCTGCTAAAGCCGAAAACCGGACAACAAAGAAAGAACCTATTTGCCACCAAAGCTACCTATTCGGAGACAAAGAAGAAGAAGGAAAGGAAGAAATAGAAGAAGACTAGCGAAGCACATTTCTCTAAGAAAAGAAGAGAAGATGAGTCCTTCGCTTTCCGAGTCCTAACCTTTATATCCGAAGGCTCGACTGAAAGGAGAGCGAGACTAAATCAATGAACAAGGGTTTGAGACAGAAGTGTACCTATCGTCCTTTCCCACAGAGCGGTATGGGCTCTAGGCCGCCTATCTTCCCCGTCCCTCCTAAGAATAATATGGGGTAGTCATAAGGGTGAAACCTGTCAATCTCGGAGCTAACTCAAGGAATAGGTACCAAGCTAGAAAGGCGGAAACCAGAAAGTCGTATTTTGTGTGACACCTAAGTCTGTCGATGCCTGTCGGATTTGGAATTGGAAAAGTGGAACTTCCAAAATTGCTTTTTGCCCTAAATCCTTCAAAGGTCTAGGGAATTTTCCCGGATCTCGTTCCCGAGCTACAGAGGCCTTCCTTCCGGCCTGAAGACTAAGAGGAAGAATATGGAATGAACGCTTTGCTTTCGCCACTAGGGAGTCAGAAGAGGAAAGAACCATACATAGAGGGAACCTCCCTAAATATGAGCTTTTCTCCCTGCTAAAGCCGAAAACCGAACAACTCCGCGGAAGGAACCATACCAACAGGAAATCTCAAAAGCCAAATCTCAAGCCAGGCATCCAAGTCTTCTCCCTTCGATAGAGATACGAAGACAGCTAAAAAAGGTGTTGGGCTATTTCTTGGATAAAGAAGGAAAAGGGAAAGCCGATATCGAGCCAGTATTAGTGCCTCTCTGCCTATCTTCCTCGATCCCTCTAGGGAGTCAGAAGAGGAAAGAACCTATTCGTCGCCAAAGCTACTTATGAGCCGTCCTTCGGTGTTTATGATGATGAAGACTATTACAAAGAAGTAAATGAACAAGGAAGAGAAGAAGAAGCGACTATATATAAGAGACCTATGGCAAGGAATGAACGAGTCAAAAGGACTCCTACGGATCGATTTGCGCTCCCCCACTCCCCCACTCCTACAGAGTAGTCTTATTCCTTGCTTTAGGTCAACCGGAGCTTCGCATACGTCCTTCGTCCTCTTTCCGCTCCCGCTAAGTTCTACGGAGTCCTTTATTTTTCTCTTATATAAACCAATGAAGCTTGGCTTCGCATACGTCCATCAACTCCTTACGGAGCCTTTTCGCGTAGAAGGAGTTGTCTTTCTTCTTTGTCTCTTCTTAGTAGGTCTTCTTCTCTTCAAAGTAATAGTAAAATAAATCATCAAAACCTTGAATTTGATTTTTCATTTCTGTTTTCTCTCTTTTCTTGTTTCATTCTTTCCTTAACACATTCATTTCGTAAAAAGCCCAGTCAAGAAAGAAAAAAGACAGGCGATGTTACGATCCGAGCTTACTGATTCAACGAAAGCTTCTCCAGCCATAAGAACTAAAACGGATGCTGGAACAACTAAGTATACGGACTCCACTTCCCTGTCTGATCAACTTCAATCGACAACAATTCTTCAGGGATTCGACGTTTGAGCTATCTCTGACCTTTTCAGGCCAATAAGTCGTATTCGTCCCTGTGGTCAAGTAGCTTCTAACCTCTCCGGCTCGAGCTCCTTCTTGTAATAGAACTTCTACTAATTGAAGTGAGTCTGAACGTCTTTCATTTGCTTTAAGCCTCTTTCCTTCGCAAATTTTTTGCCCCTACTCCACCTCTTGACTTGTTTATATCCAGTCCTTATCAATGAGACCACTAAAAACTCGAAATTTCATTATTTTTCTTGAGATATAATGTCCACTTAAACTGACTGAACTTTCTTTTGAGGATAGGCTTTCTTCTTTCTGGGAGTCTCCTAAAGGAGGTAAATCAAAAAAGAGGCATTCATCGACAGCAGTCATAGGGGAAAGGCTTTTTTGCGAAAATTCTTGGAAGTCAAGCCTATGGTCTCGAACGAGAACCCTATTCATCCCACTCCCCTTCCAAGGAACGAGGGTAACTAGTTGGCAAAATGAAGTAAGCTCTCCTCGTGGTGGCATGAATCAGAGGAAGTGGCTCTCGCTGTGGCAGAACTTGCGGAAGTGAAAGCAGTTTTGGAGTCAATCAATAGTGAAAGCAGGCAATCTTGACGATCTAACGATACGATCGATCTACTGACCAACTAAGCAAGATTGATCATTACGCAAAAATCAGGCTACTTCAACAAAAACATAAAAGAATCATATTCCGAAAGAGCTTCAAGAAAGGTAGGCAGAAAGGCTAAGACCTTGAGTCCGTGGCTTAGCTCTTTCTCTTTCATATGTCTTCTTCGTATTTCGATCTTCTTCCACGAATTTAGAAAAGGGATTTTTCATGAGATCTTTTCCTAGTTTACTCGGTCTAAAGCAGATCATAGGGTTAGGAATGGAAGAGCTTGACCAATATAGAGAAGGTCTTTAGGGTCCCCTTGCTGCTGAAGCAGAAAGGCTAAGATCTTGAGTCTGAGTAGGCTTCTTTCGTTCTTTCTGCTGAGTTAGGAGAGTTGGGGAGGTAACTTCATGAGAGTAAGACTAGCCTCTACGAAGAACTCTTAAGTAGGGCGCTCAAGAGGAAAGCAGATTGAGTAGGTTTTGGAGCGTAGTCATTCGACCTAGTCTACGAGGAAGCAGAACTGAAGACTTCCACAGCCTCGTTATCCCGTAACTATAGAAGTCCACAAAGGTAACTGAACTTCAAGAGACTGAGTCACTGATCCCTTGCCGAAGAAAGGAGAGAAGGAGCTCGAGGAGAGGATAAAGGAGCGTCAGAAACAAAGCCTACGGGCAATCAATGAACATCCATAAATCAACAGATCGGAATACAAAAAGAGAGAATGAAACTTCATGGAAGGAGGAGCTCTTGTTGAACCCTTGGAGCCCACGTAGCGGTTGAGTCTGAGTCAGTTTCAGAAGCTAATAGGCTTGAGTAAGTAGAAGTAGTCTATCCTGGAAAGGCTATCATATACTTAGTTCACGAGGGAAGAACCAGCCTCAAGCTTCTTAATTGAGCCTACAAGCGCTATCTTTCTCTTTCATTCCTTTCCTTTGACTAAGTTGGCAGCATAAGATCATTCATCAGAGTTCCAGTTCGTATGAGAAGGATAGGTTGCTAGGTAGGTATTAAGCTACTTTCCTAATATTGAGAGAAAGATGCTCCATAAGAAGTTAAATCACTCATCTTATCTTCTTACGGGAAGATCAACCACTAAAAAAAAAGGAAGAAAGCCTAAAGAAGTTCATATGTCCTTATCAATGAGACGCTCAAAGAATTTGAGAAGCGACTAAAAGTTTGCCTTTGAATGTCTCATCCATGGAACTCAAACTGAAGGTCCGACTATCTATTAGTGGAATTAACAAGTCCTTCGGTCTTGAAACTCCTAACAAATGGGGGATGAAAGTAGAAATAGGCTCGAGCTAAATAAAGCGATCGATAACTATTATCCAAGGAAAGAAGTTAGATCTTGAGTCAAGCTACCACTATAACTGTTGAAGAAGCAAATTCATCAATCTCGACTCGATCCGTTGGAAGCATAACTCTTTCACAAGTCACTCCACATACGAGAAAAAGGTCACTTCAATAGATTAACGGTGTCTTGACCTCCACCCACCCTTTTAGCAGGGTCCGAAAGTAGCTCTTATCTACCGTATTAGGTTCTGCAAACTAGCTCTGACCTCCATCTCATCAATCAGTCCCTAAAGCATGAGCAGTGGATATTGTCTAACCTCAAGCAGACTCTACCTAAACTTTCGAACACTTCCTTCTTCTGAAAGAGCTAATTATTCCTCTGTAGTAGGTCAACTTACTTCATCCCTCTTCTTGCAAGCTACCGCTATTGAGAATACCTCATCTAGACACTGAGAGATGTTTTTGTCCATAAAGAAACTTCAGGATTTAGTGGTAAAGGAAGATAGGCTTTCTTCTAATAGTAGAATAAGAGGATATTTTCAGACAAGACTACTCAGAACCTACTAAAGTCCCCTATCTTTATGGCGAATGAAATTTCATCAATTCATAAGATAGGCTTGAATCTAACAAAAAGATTATTATCACTGAAAGGTTCAAGAAAAAAGCTCAAAGAATTTGAGATGCCGCTCCGTCTTTCACGTAGTCAGCTTGGGGAGAAAGAAAGTCTATCCTCCAGAGGGAAGGCAAGGAACCTACCAAAAGGAATTCAGCCTAGCGAGCAAGCCCTTGTTCATTGAGGCAGAAGTTTGAGTGGTTCGAAGTCCATCCTCAGTCGTCTGAAATCCATATGAACCCGTGAATCAAAATGAAGAAAAGAACATTTGCACTCCGTTGAATTGAATTTGAAGGATAAGTCCTTTCGCTTTCATTCCACAAATTCTTTAGGCCTCGCTCTCCTTTCAATCGCCTCTCCTTTGCTAATTCTTTGCTTCTATTTAGCCTTGCTTTTGATAAAAGCTTTTTTTTTCTTGTTAGTGAAGAGAGTCCTTCGTAAATTCATCTAGTGATTTTCTTTTTTCGATCATTCTTTTCTTTTCTTTGGTGTAATTGGACGTTCATGAGAAGATTATGTCAGTGATCCACGTATTCAGTAGAAGCAATCTCTGAAAGACTCCACTTTGGTGTAATTGGGGGAGTCATCAATCTCTCTCACAAAGGCAAGCTAAGGATGAACATCAGGCTGAACATAAGCATTAACATGATATAATGTCCCACCAATTCGTCTCTGAAAGACTCCACTCAATGCCAAATTGTTCTTGGATGCAAACCAGGGTAGACGGTTTGGAGGGCAGAGCTTAGACCACGACCTGAGTACAAGGATACTGAATTTCACAACCTGAGGGCAGTGGTCTAGCTCGTCATCAACTCGGCTTAGCGTCATAGCCATTCTCTTCAATACTCGAAAACTCTTATGAAAGAGAATTCTTCTACGCCGACCAAGCAGGTCTTATCTTTGAGTAAAGAAAAAGCTAATAGGTCATGTGCGGGCGCGTCCGTCGAATCAGTCTTGACGCTTGGAATCCTTCTACTTCTTCTCCTTCGAGATAGAGAAGATCATTATCTATTATATATATATATATATATATAAGTGAATATACTATATAAGCTTTTCAGAAAAGAAAGAACTTTTGCTACGAAAACGGCAGCTCGAGCAGACTCATTCTAGCGATCCGATAACCTCGATCTCTGGGCTTTAAAAACAGCCTACCGATTGATGCCCGTTTACAATGATGTCCCTAGTCGCGATCTTTCGGTTTCGGGCATACACCATTTTGTTTTCATCAATCAATATATGATAAAAGCAAACCTTCCCTCGCTGGTTGGAGCGTAGCGACTGAATCTACTACTTGGAAAGATAGAGCTACCAGTTTTCCCCTTGGAGTGGAACGACTGAATCTACTGCTTGGAAAGATAGAGCTACCCCGAAAAGGTAGTTCCCCTTGGAGCGTCCCCAAAAGGTAGTTCCCCTTAGAGCGTAGCGACTTCAATAGTAGTTCCCCTTCCTTCTTACTTGTGTTTCTGGTGAAGGTGCAAAGAATTTGTATACCCGGATTGGGTTGTGATATGGCTTTCATCCTACTGACTATCCACTGAACCTCTCCTTGATCATAATAGAAAAGAAAGAAGAAAAGAATAGAAGAAGCATTCCTTCAAGAACAAAAAGAAATAAACAAGGGCTCGACTGAAAGGAGAGAAAGCCTTATCTGACTTGCTCCAAACACGGGTGGAACTATCACTACGTGAGGGACGAGGCTCGGATTTCAGAAGATAAGGCGCTATATCTTCATGCCTTTTAGAGCTAAGCTTGGGACCACTCCGTGGGGACACTTCAATCCTCACCTCGAGAAAAAGGGCTACATACGGGGTAGTTCTCCCAGAGGTAGTGCCAGTCTGAGTTCTTCTTCTTTGAGTTCTTCCTGAAGAGAATGTGAGATCATTCGGTCTTGTAGATGAGGCGGTAGAATACGTAATAGTTGAAAGAAGCCCCTTATCATTCATTCACTCATTAAGTGAGTTATTCATTCACATTCTCCAAACTCAGTCTTAACAAGTACACAGTTTCTCGCCAACAAGCAGACGGACAAGGTGGCTCTGAGTTACGAAGCCAGATCCATTGAGGCGGTTTAATCGAAGAAATCGTAAGCTTGGACACATAGTGCATAGCCTTGAGACGAATCTGTTTCGAGTTTACTCATCTGAGGAAGAACAAAGAAAGCAAAGAAATTACCTACGGGCCCGGCTAAAGAGGCAGGTTAATAAGGGTTAAACTGCTGGACCACTTTCCCAAAGTTGGAATCTTATATTCGTTCGGAAAAGAAAGAAGAAGAGAAAGAAGAGAAAGAAGAAAGAAGACAAGACAAAATAAACTACGAAAGCCTAGGCTCCGTAGGAGTTGAGAGAAGCTTTCTTTTCTTGTTAGTAGGTTCCCAGTCCCGATCCGTGGTAGCTTAATTAGTCATTGATCTCTTTTCAAGGGATTCCACCTTCAACCCTTCCCAGTCAAATACCGCCATAAGAAAGGGTTTAGGTCTTTCTCAAAGCGCGTAGTGCATTTCCCTGCCAAATGCTTTAACCTTCCAAGAAATAGGATAGAGGATTCGATAAAGGAATGAACCCCCCATTGACTCAAACTAGGGTCAGACACCCGTGGTGGTTGTGGTTGAGGAAGAAATGATAAACCGATAGGGAAGAGGAATTGACTTGCTCAACCTTTTGGATGAGGAATGAACTCTATGTTCAGGAAGTTGACAGGAAAGATGCGCCCATGATAGCAGTCCTTGGTTCTTTCCCTTTCCGCTTTAGTTCCAGTTGCTCTCACTTTTGTAGTTGACAGAGTTTAGGAAGAGGTTAGAAATTGGAGGTTTCACGGTAGAAAGAAGAGGGATGGATACAATCCAAGGATACCGAGTCAAAAGACATGACCTCACTCATTCATTCACGATTCGATCTCAGACCTTAAAAAAGAGAAAGATTGACCATCAACTTCTTCCACTCCTTTGATCGAGAATATCGATCGATGTAAACTCCTTCGCCCTGTTCGAACATCTTTCATTTCGAACTAGCCCTTGATAGAGCACTGACTCCCCACTGAAGACTTGGCTTTTCTACCGCTAAGTGTGCCAATGAGAGGTTAATATGGTAGATTTCAGAGGACTGAGGGCTCAAAATGAAAGATGTTCGGACGTCTCCACTGAAAGGAGAGACGTCTCGCTCTTGAACTATTCTCAAGAGAATGATCTTCTTTTTCTTATGAGACAGCTTACTCGCTTTATAAGATTCATGATTCATAGTGTTTTTTTCCTCTTGATGTTATGAACTTTTTAGCTTCGGGCTTAAAGAAAGAAAGTATTTTGCGAGCCTATCAATACCAAAAAGAATAAGGAGACTCGAGCAACCCGATTCATGGTAGCTTAATTAGTCGAGTTCTATAGCTTTCCCTTGATTCTCGTTCTCGACCCCTGACTTATTTCGCAACGGATACTTCTGACTCAGATGAACTATGACTCTGACTCAAGAAGAGAAAGACCCCTGACGGTCGAGCGCATATCAAATGATAAGAAGATCGATCGGAAAGATCTCAAACTTTCTCCTATCCCGATTTGTTAACTCGGTTTAGACATTCCCGGATGATCTCTTCTTTAACCTATCCGCTTTCCAGTATGGAGCCATCGTTCTATTTTACCCTTTCTATCCCTCCATAGAAGTCTCAAGAAGACAGATTCCTATCCAAATAAACTCTGCTTCTTTTTACTCAGATGAATATAGTATTTTGACTGGTTCGGATCTCTCAAATTCTTTGATCCTCTTGATTAGTTTATATCCAGTCCTTATCAATGAGACCACTAAAAGCCTAGTCAACTCCTCTCAAATTCTTTGAACCTTGTTCATTGATGGACTTGTTCATTCCACTAAGATTTGTGGATGACTCAAACTTGGAGGCTACGCTTTCCTCTGACTTGATCTTCCTTTAATAATTTTAATTAGTAGGTTTAGAAGGAGGAGTCTGAAGGGAGAGAGATTTGACGTGATCTCATTCAATCGAGAGGCGCTCAAGAGGAAAGCATATAAAGTGGTCGCCTGGAGAGGAAGCGAACCCCACCTCTTGAAGGTATCCTTTCCGTCATCGTAGCAGTTGAAGAGGCAGTCGATGTTGCCGTGAAGTGGAGGTTGAAGTTCTTGTGCCTGCTAAGGATGCTAATATTTCGTAATTCTGAGAACGAGTAGGACGAGGAGTGGATTCACTACGGATTGATTCATCAGACGAGTAGTTTACCCACGTAGCGGTACGAAGAGTTCCCACCTTCAAGCAGAAGAAAGAAACTCCCAAACAGAAGGGAGCTCCCCAATCGTACCATAATCAGAGGCATCGGCAACTAATTAAGCTACCACGGACCGAGAAAGCCTAGGATCTCGCCAGGGAAAGGAGGACTGGCCCTAATTCAGAATAGAGTGGAAGCAGCTTTCCTTCCCCGATGCCCTGTCTCAGTCCCAGTTTAATAGGATCAAAGTGAAAGGAAGAAGTTTGAATGGAATTCAGAGGTTGGCTAATATATAGGATGAAAGTAGAACGAGTGAATATGCCCGAAATGGCCAATATCGCAGATCAAAGGATAGACTTTGGAATCGCAGGAAGAAGTGGAGACAAGAGGAAGTCCAAGAATTCAATCTCAGTTGTTGGAATTAAACTACCATAAATCGGTATGAAGCAGGCTTTACCTAGTTTGAGAGGTCAGATAAATAGAAAGCTTTCCCGATCGGTGCAGGTTAGAAGCCGAAGAGGAAGAGTCAGACTTGGTTTGGGCCCCATTCCAGCTCTGTAGATATGGTAGATTTCATTGAGCTCCACTGGAAATGAACGGTGTAAATATTGCGAGACTTGAAGAGGAAGAAAGTAGCTCTTGAGAGTTGGAGAGAAGAGAAGAGGGTATAACGAAATAGGAAGCTTCATTCGAGGAGCAGCTGAGGCAGCAGAGTTGGAGAGCGAAGCAGCTGGTCAAGTTATCACTATTCACTAGTAGACTAGATTAGAACTAGCCGTCAGATAGAGGAATGAGATCTTTCATCAGTCACTAAACTAAGAAGCAAGGGAGAGGTGTCGAGGAGAAAGGGGTCTTTATAGAATACAATAAAAGGGAATTTGTCTCAGTAAGGCATCCTTAGATTCAACTACGGAGGACGAGTAGTCTTCTGGAATATATATTAGTCACCTGGACCTTTGTTTTTCCATAGATTAATATGGTCTTAGTTCATATGGATTTCAGATGTAAAAGGATCAAAGCTCATTGAATAAAGAGAGAAGGGGAATATGAATATGTCCTTATCAATGAGACCAAAAATAGCCGAAAGAATATTGACGAATTTGAGAGGAAGAAAATGAAGACAAGAAAACTCCAGAAGAAACTAAGGAATAAGACTTAAAAGGAGGCTTCCAAACCTACTAAAAAGATTTAAGCCTATTCTTTATCTAAATCTTTCTTAAGTTTCCTTTAAGCCCTTTACAAGGTAAGGACTTCAAACTCAAAGAAAGAAGTTTCTTCACCAAGGCATGAGTCAAAGAAAATGCTTTCTATATGAATCTAATGCAAGATCCGACGATAAGCTCAGGCTAGGAAGGAAGGCGAATCAGTCCATTCTCTTTTTCTTTCGCCTTCGTCCTCCCGTGCAACCGTCGAGGCCAAACCCTATACTAAGATAGTCGGGCCAGAGGTTGTGCAGCAGCTTCCCGTCGAGCCTCCTACGGATCATCCGCCCGGTTGGGCTCAACCTCAGAGAAAGGTTGAGTGAAGAGGAATCCATATAATAAGGCCTTTCGCCGGCTAATCTCTTCCAAAGAGTATCAGGGGGGTGGAAGGGCAAATTCACCTTTTTGAGGCTCGCCCCAAAGTGCTAAAGCAAAAGGCCTTAGAGCTCCTTCATCCTCCTTTCATTCTAGTGGATGAAGAGTCAGATGTGGGGCTGGCAATCAATCTTCTCTTGGAGAAGAAGATAGGCGACCGCCCTGTGGGATTCCTCTCTAGGGGGATTCAGGCGATTAAGAATGGCAAAAGTCGCTTCGCTCCTTCCCTCCAAATCCCCGATACGCTCTCTGGTAGCACGAATGCGCCTTCTTTACTGGCAGGATCAACTCCTACGGAGCTACTCAAAAAGAGGTTTAACACTCTATGGCCTCATCTCATTTTTCAGTTGTCCCATTTTAGTAGTAATTGCAGAAAGCCTCTTTACAGCATCCATAGCCATACGTGCTAGTACTCAATTTCTTTTATATGAATTTGATGAGTAGCCTCTATTTATTCTAATTGATGTTGAGATCCGTGAATAGTACTTCTTCTTTCATCAGACTAGGACTACTTCCCCTTCCTCTTTCGGTTATCTTTCTCCCAGAGTTGTAGAGGAATCTCTCCATGAAGTAGGAATTAGATGGCTGGCCCGCCCAATTCTGACTACTATAACCACGCTTCCTCTAGAAGAAAGAAACTTTGCAGAACCCTTGAACCTAATCGATCGTGGTTCAGTCAGCAATGGATTCGGTCGATCATCCACGTCACGAATTGGATGGCGGCCCAATTCTGATTAGTTGTCCCCACTACTTTTCTGCAGTGAAAATATTTTGATGTCTATTTAGTGAAAAACTGGCAGGCTCTGGCTACCTTGCTCTACAATGAAAACCCAAATCACACTGCCTAGAAAAAAGGACGAACATTCTTTAAGCCTCCTATGGTCCTCTAGACTTGTTAATGGAACTGATTATAGTAGACGAAGGCAAGACTGAAAGGTGCGAAGCAGCTCAACAAAGAAGGCGTCAATGATGATAATAAGGGTTGAATCAGGGGTAAATCAGGGTCAAGACGACGAAGTGCAAATGTTCATTCCTTCATTTTGCTCTCTTGTTACGGGACTTGTGAATGGAACTGATTTTCATAGGACTCAATATTCTTTGAGCCTTATATGTTATCTAAAACTTTCTTCATCGTCTTTTTCCCTTTTCATACCTGCCCTCAGATCGTAGGTGATGACTTCTTTCTTAGCTCAAACTCAGAAAATGCTAGTAAAAGTAAAGGCGCAAAGAATTTGCAAAGGAGAGGATCTTTCGAAATCTTCATTCCACTGATTTGATAAGACTGATTTTGACATATAAAATTTCTTCTTTTTCTTAGCGAAAATGAACAATTTGCTAGGTTTTGACATAGGTTTAAAAAAATTTCAAGTCAAATGCCTTGTTTTTCAGTTTATTATTTTTATATAATTTATCAATCTGATTTTTTCTCACATTTTGCAAGAAAAAAGTCGAGAAAACGTCAACTTTCTAGGACAAGTTGGATCTTTGAGAATTTGCTTAACACATGAAGTCAGTCCTTATCAATGAGACCACTAAAAGCCTTCTATGCCATAAATCAGTCCAAGAAAAGTGAATGTGGAATCATTCATACATTTTGATATGAGTCGGCTTTGAGTGGCACTAAGCTAGTCCGGACCCTTAATTTAATCCATATTCATCTAAAAGGAGAGGTTCAAAGAATTTGAATGAAAGCGAAACTCCTTCCTTATTCTTAAAAAAAAAGGAGTGCAACGAAGTTCATTCCACTAATATTGTCTGGAGGACAGATGAAAGTATAGGACAAGCCCGCGCCCCACTGGATCGACTCTTTCCCCTTTTTAGTAAGGAATGAAAAAAAGAAAGCTCCAGATGAGTTGAGGACGCACCATCCGGTCTTTACCGAGAAACGAAAAACTCACTCGTTAAGAGGTCTGGTGGCGGAGGTAGAGGTAGCCCTTGTTCATTGAGCCGGTAAGAGAAGTAGCTTATCCTCTACCTGCCTCACTCCTTTACGATAGATCAGAAAAGTGATGAGATAACCTAATTGATAACTTTTTTATTTGCTTATTTTCCTCTCCCTCTCCTTACAGTTGAGTCGTTTTCACTCCTTCTCCTTCCTCTGAAACTATGAATTCCTAAGTCTCAGGTTCAGGTCTAAGAACTCTTCGGTAAGTAAACTCCATCGTCCTCGGTCTTCGTCTTTCGTCCCAAGGCGTGTCTTTCTAAATTCATTTATTTCATGCTGAGGATGAACATTCCTCAAAATCTGATTTGACTGGTGGTTTAGATACGATTTGCACTTGAATCACTCCCAAAACCTGCAGGTCGAACTAATCCACGGGGAGGAAGGAAGGAGTTACCCGGGAGGGCGACAACTTGAGTTCTTTTAGCCGTTGTTGATGGACGATAGGTAATTGGAGTGAAATCAAGGCTTCTCTCAAGGCCCACGGGAAAGGGCGCGGTGAACCAACTGGGGAATCCGCAGCACCCATAGCTGTTCTTGAAAAAGCCCGTACGAAGGGCTTATTTATGGTCCTTTTGATAGGCTTTCCTTCCTCAAATTCTTTGAGCCTATTCCCACTCCTTTCTTCTGAAATTAAGAATAGAGCTCCGACCTGATCCCAACCATACTCTGATGAAAGACTAACCCTATCCTTCTCCGGCCAACTAAAAGGCATAAAAAAAAATTTTAACTAGGTCAATCTAGACTTGCTTCTGCCCCTACTCAATCTGATGAATGAAACTCAGCCAGTATCGCTTCCAGTTACACAGCCACTTTTGAAACTGATCATTGATCCCGATCCAAGAAAGAAGATCGGACACATCGAATTCACTGCAAACAGAAAGACCCAACTCCTCCGCAACTGCTCCTTCTTCGATCATTCTTTGAGCCTCTTTCGTCGTGAAGATGAGAGTACTAATTTCTTCTTCTTTTAGAACTTGTGACTCGGAGGCCTCCTTCCTTCGAACACCCACACTGGGGTTTCAATCTCTCCTTGAGATTCAAATACTCACTTCCTATTTCCCAGGGTTAAAGCCCGTTGAACTGCATACAATGTTGCTTTTCCGATTCCCCTATTTAGACCTCTTCTTAAAGAGTAAACTCAGATTAAGAGATCTGACTGTCCTCTCATCTTTGAGCTACTTCACGCCCCTCAAGCTCAACTATCTTATTCTGCCCCAAAAATAAGAAGGAATTCCCTATTTGGTCCAGTGCCAAGGAGATGTTAATATGGTAGATTTCTTCACAAATTCTTTGCCCCTCTCCTTCTTAGACGAGCTGCTTCGCACCCTCAACCCTTGTTCATTGATTCAGCTTGAATCTTGGACTCCTTTCGTAAATTCTTGGCTTCTGTGAAGTCGCTTCTCAAGCCTTTGTTCATTGACTCCTTCTTAGTCGAGCTGCTTCGCACCTTGAAGGTGAATATGGATTTCTGACTCATCTGAAGCTTTCTTTTAGGACTCTTAACTACGAGGTCCTCCACCTTTCTTATTGAGAGCTTTGACCCTTTATTTTTAGGTCTCACTAACTATGAAAGGAGGACTAAGAACCTATCTCGGTTTCTATTTCTAGTATAGAGATTGAGAAAAGAGAGGGAAAGAAGTCAATGAACAGGGGCTCCTTCGCTCCTTTCTCCTCGGGATAGCTCCTACTCTCTCGCTACTTTCTAGCACTCCTAATTCTCGCTGCCTATTTGGGAATACTCAGAAGATCTCCACAATCCTTTTCCTTACCATGTATGGATCTTTGGTTCTGATTGGTCTTTCTTTTGAGTTGTACGCTCTTGGTCGAGTGACTAGGCTTTGATTCTTGAAAGAGAAAATGGGGTTTATAGTCAAGAAGTTGACTCCACTCTCATCCCAACCTTAAACCTGTCCTATCTATCTTGGTCGATCCGTTTGTGACCAATACACACATTAATATATCTACTCCGGAAGGGGAAAGATTTTAACCTCTATCTGATTCCGCCAATCCAGTCTTTGACTTCTTTCATACTACCGAGGTGGAAAGTGCTTTGAAAGAAGAAGGTACTCCCCCGATCCAGTCGAGTTCTTTCATTCCGATTCCTTTCTTTTCTTCTTCGATCTGATTCTGGTCCTTTTCTTAGCAGTCGGCCAGTTACCACTACCCGATCGATCCAATAAGAGATGGATTCAACCTCTCATGCTTGAGAAATGGTATTGACTGATTTCAGCTTAGACGGAAAGATGACCCCTTCGCTAGCTTCGCACCGACCCTCAATCCAGTCTTTCTCAGGCAAGGGATCCCGCAACTCATCTTCGTCATCTGACTTCTTTCCTTTTTTCAGTGAGACCTCCAACCTTGAATGAGAAAAAGACTGAGACTTCTCCGATGTGGAATAAGTCAAAAAAGAGTGAGATTGCCTCCCCAACTTTTGCTTGTTATGCTTCTCCCCGATTGAAAGACCCGAGTTGTTATGCTTCGTCTGTGTCTAAAGGGAGAATGAGTGAAGGTTGGGAGCTGGTCTTTGAGCTGCTGCGCACCGAGCGTACTCTTGAGCTGCGTTTATCGCTTTGTCCTATTCCCCCCTCTTGTTCTGGCTGTTGAGCTACTTCGTCTGTTGACCCGCTTTGTTCGCTCTGATTTCGAGAACATGATGGGTGAGAAGAACGGATTCTGAGAATGAACTGACAATGAAAACCAGAATGAAAGATCTTGAGAATGAAAAAACACCTTGATCTGTTGAATTAGCTCTTTCGGAAAGTGATCCGTGAGGAAGAGATCTTGAATGAACTAGAAATTTCACTCTCAGATTCCCAACAAACAAGATAGAAAGAAATTGAGATATCTTGAGAAATTCAATATATAATTTGAAGATAGTTGTTGCATCCGAAGGACTGATTTATCCATATTCACTGATTCTTATCTTTTAAAACCCCAAAAAAAAGGAAGGAAGGCTCTGTAGGAGGCCTGCTGGAGGTGATAATTACCATTTACTCATTCAAGAGCGGACACAGCTACTGAAAAAACTGGGACATTATCCCTTAAGTTGTAACCCGAAGAAAGAACTGTGCCTCAACCAACGGCTTCCTCTACCCCTGCCTCTGATTCCGATCTGGAGACGGACTCTTTCAGTTATGCCTCATCTCCGACTGATGAGGGAACGGACCTACGCTGCTGGTTCCAATTGACTTTGGTCTCGTGTTTATCCGCGAGCAGAAACCTAGGAAACTGGGAGGGATTCCTATAACGAAAGAAGGTTGAAAGCTCTTTCCCTTCGCCGATCTTCTTCTCAGTAGAGGTATGGAATTGCTTTTATGAGACTTTATTCGTAAGGAGAAATCTCAAGTTTCCGCTCCTCCAAAATAGAAAGTAGTCGACATTAACGCAGCCGGAGCCAAGAAGGTGAGGGTTCTTCTTGATACAGTTAAACGTCGTAGCATACATCATGAGGTGACCACTGGGCATCCGCTCATAACCAATTGAGAGCTCCTTTACCTATCAATCGACCAACTTATCGGGTTTTGAGAAGGGTGGAATCCTTCTCGCTCTATTAGAGAGATAGGGATGGCTTCGTAGGAGGACTCCTTTCTAAAATCAGCCTTGACCTTGACGACCATATCTGAGCGATAAACAAGGCTCTAAAGGAGTTGACTCTCTCATAGGGTGATGAGAAGACCTTTCCTATCTTTATACTCGACCAATGGCAACCTATCCTTTCATATTCCATCCTTGAGTCCTCTGGACTGGGAAATCTTGTTAACTGGGGAGGAAACCTTTTCTGGGGCGAGCAGCCGATGAGGTTAACTTCCACAGAGAATGCTACTAAATACCCTTCCACGAGACAAGGTTCCCTTCTGACCACCTATTTTGGAAAGCTTCCAGGATTAGGTAGCGCACTCACTTATTCCTATCTTCTGAGACTGATTAGTCTTTTTCTAACCTCCTTTTCGTCTGCTTTGCTCCTTTCCTACCTTGAATCAATGGAAGGTGAAAAGCATTCAAACTAGTCTTTTCCCAGACTCAACCCCTCCGTTAGAAGTATTAAGACCGAAGGACTCATTCATCCATATTCACAAACCATCTCCCGCTCCCTTGATCTTTCCTACTTATCTTAGACGAATCTTTCCTACTTCTCCGTCTTCTTCCTCTTTCTCTACGCAAATGGCCGATCCCATTGATGAGTATTCCAAAGATTACTATCCGGTTCAAATCCCTATCTCCCTTATACCGCATGGAGTGGGGAATTGAGATTTGAGGTGAAGTTCCAATTCTACTCAGCCCAGGATGGCAGATTTTGAGTACTCACATTTCCCTCGCTGTACTAAGAGACGAAGGCGAGGTTACGAAGGAGCTCGACGAGAAGAGGTTTAGTTGCCTCAGTGGCCTTCATGATAAAAGGTAATTGTCAACTAGAAATTTCTTTCTTACCTCGTAGTGGACAACCCCTCTTCCCACTCATACAGATATGTCTGAACCTCTACCAAAACGATATTTTCTTGCGCGAGATCTAAGACAGCAGTCCCATAGAAAGTCCTTCCTTTGTTCATTTTTCATGAATGGAATCAATTAATAGAAAGAAAGCATTAACTCATTAAGGAGAAAAGGAATGAGCACATTCACTCATTCCCAAGCATGAATCATGAGAGATAAGAAGTCGAATTCATAATAGATAGTAGAAGTCGGTCGATTTCCCTCTCCTCTCCAGCTCCACCAATGAGTATCGTGATTAAGAGTTTCATCATTCACGTAGGCCTTCCCTCTCTGTCGTCGGTGGGCGGAGTACCTTGGAGCAGTTGAATGGTTCTTCACTCATCTTAATCAAAAGAAAAGCGTAAAGTCGTTTTCGCAAATTTTTTGCTCGGGTCCAGATGTTATGAAATAGCGAGACTGAATCAATGAACAAAGAGAAGCTCCTTACCTTAACAGGAGTGCAACTAAGGATTCTGGAATATGAATATTAGGATAGGCTTTCTTCCTTGCCTATGGTCCTTTTAATAGGCTTTCTCTTGTTTTTCTTCATTCAGTGGATAGTCGGACTTAGAAATCTAGGAATGAATTTCCTTGTTCATTGACCATTCTTTTCATTCATGAATTGAGAATGAAACCTATGACTTTTTGTAATCAACGACGTTGTAATCCTTAGCTAAAATTCTCAATTTGCTAGGTTTTGGGTATGGTAGGCAACAAGAAATCATTCAAAATCAGTAAAAACAAGGTCTTTTATAGGTCCGAGGACTCAGAAATCCATATTCACCTTCGTCTAAAAACTCACATTTTGCAAGGAAAAAACCGAGAAAAGGCAATGAATGAAAGGAAAAAAGGATCTCAGGGAATTTGCTTAACACATGAATTCAGAGAAAGAGAAAGAGAAGAAGAAGAAAGAAAAAGCTAGAACTACCTCCTAATTGACTTCTTCTATTTCATTTAGAACGAGATTTCTTTCTCTTTTCTTTCATCCTTCTTCAAAGAAGATTGAGAAAAAGTCATGATAAAGCTTGATAAATAGGGAAAATCTCTTCTGACGCTAGGAGCAAAGAATTTTCAAATAATGTCTTATGGAACTGAATAAAGAGGAATTGAACCCTTGTTCATTTACTCGAACATTGATTTGACTTTTTTTAGGGAGGGAAATCCCACATTTAGTCACTTTTGGCTATAGCTGGCAGCAACTTTGAAAGTCAAATGGGTGGTTTTTTACTATATTTGGATATAATAAGAATAGGATCATAAATCGCTAAAATGGTCAAAATGCAATTATATGGATAAACGAGTCCGTTGGTTTTGATGATTTGCATTACTATCTCAAACCTGCGACACAACCTACGGCATTTTAGTGGATAAATAAGTCCTTCGGATGGGTGGAAAAGTCCTCCAAACCGTACTCCTTCTACGCGGTCAAACGCAACTTTCTTTCTCTCTTTCATTTTCATCTTTTTTTGCTTAACACATAAATTCCATTCGAATGTTTTGAATAGTGATCCAAATCATCAAAATGCCTCCAATTTGAGTAGGTTCGTTCCCGTAAGGCCAATTGGCCTATTTCTGTTTTGGTACTTGGATTCTAGCCTCTTTTTTAAGACCCCATAGTAGGAGTCTGGAGTCTTCCTTGCCCTAAATTCTGATGAGTCTCATTTTCTCTTTTTTTTCCTTCCAGCCTTACCCTAGGTTTTGAATCCGGTTCTTTCTCTCTTGCTTTCATATCACGATTTGAGTTCGTCGACCTCTCGCTTGGCTTCTTTCTCTTTTTATTGGGATTTTCATGATTGACACGTATTTCCCAGGTCAGAGAAATGGAAGTGAGGCTATTAGCCGACAAGTGACCATCGTAGCGGTTGTAAAGGGAACGAGGTCCATCTATCCTAATTCAACTACCCGAGTGAACTAGCCTCAAGCCTGAAAGTGGGATCGGACTTCATCTTCTTCTTACTTATGTAGTGGAATGCTCACTAAAGGCTAAAAAGGAAATCGATTGAGATCTAAATCAATGCATTTTTCTGATATTCAAGACCAAAAGAAAGCACCAAGAAGAATGGAAGAAAGAAAACCTTCCCTTTTTGAACTCTGACTGAGACTTCCGGAAGAGAGAATACTAATGGCTTTCTCTTTCTCTTATGCCTCCAACTCTCGCTTCTGCTTGATCTTACTAAGGAGTGCTTGCTCGACCTACTTGTGAGGGAAAGGATGGAATCGAAGGCTAAAGGAGTACTTCCTCCTTTTGCTTTCCACAGGGAAACTGACCACATGATCGACAATAGGCATAGACCCAAAAATCAGATTCACTCCTTCAGCCCTCACTTAGACCCCACGGAGCGAGAGAGACCCCAAAGATAGGATGAAAGGGGTAGGCGATTCCTGAACGGATAAGATGGAAAGAAATTCATTATTTCATTTATTATACTGTCGGAAAGGCCGATACGATAGACCATGAAAGACTGAATTTAAGGATTCCATATTAAGCTTTCTGACAAATAGAAGGTTCTCAATATTCTCCTCTCTCATCTTAACCTCTATTCTCGTCTTATTCCTTGCCCCTGGTATTAACAATGAGTCTGATTCCTTTAAGGCTTTCTCAAATTCTTTGAGCCTTTATATAAAGCTGGATAGAGGTTGATTTTGCAGTCATTTTACATGAGTGCAAAGACTCCTACGTCCAAAGGAGAGGGTCGGAATCAATCTCAGTTTCATGATCAGGAGTCAAAGGGCTTGACTGTGTTGGAGAGAAAAAAGAAGAAAGACAAAGAGAAAATGAGAGTTGATTTAAGTTTCAAAGAAAGAGAAAGAGGTGAGATGATACTCGACCTACGGGAGAGAGAGAGAGGGGAGATGAAATTGAGGAGATCTTGTGCAAGGTTTATGAACGAGAAGAAGAACGAAACAGAGTTCTTTCAGTTTCTCTCAAAAGCTCTCATTCATCTGAACCCACGGAGCGGTGTTCATAACTAATTCAGTTTCATGATCTCTTTAATGATCTCCTAATTCTCTCTTTCCTGTCTTCTTATCTTCTTACCGAGCAGGAAAGGGTTCGAGATGATAGAAAAGCATACAATTCAGCAGAAACAGATCAGATAATTACTCTAATTGCAATTAATTAACAAAAAACCCTAAATTGAAAAAAAATTAAAATTAGGGTTTTTAGGAAAAACTTATGTTCGAAGCATTTATTGATGCTTGAACCATCACTAGGGTTGACCTACTATCCTCTAGACTCAAAACCAGGTTGTAGGACCCGTTGAATGAAGGAAATCGGGAGAGAGAAAAAAATGGAAAAATATGGAAATGGGTTGGGTTTGATTTTTTTTTTAGGAAAAAATAGCCCAATTTTGTTCTTTAGAAAATAAGCCAACCTTTTTCCTTGAGGCCAAAAGAGCCCAATTTATAGAGGCTTTTAATGCAAAGTTGCATGTGCATGCAAACAGACCAACAACACATAACCCACTAATCATTAGTGGGCTTAATCTCATTATAGTTTGTTAACACCTAGCCTACTATAGTTAGTGGGTTTATCCAACAAAATGTTGGATTTTCCCACTAACTTTAGTCAAAGGATAAAATTGTCATTTGGTCAAAGTCAAACTTTGACTTTTCAAACCAAAAAGTCAACATTTTGACTTTTTACAATTTTATCCGTTTTGACTAATTTTGACCTTCCAAGCATGAATCCACATTTATTTTCTCAAGATTCAAATCAGATTTGAATATATTGCCGATCAAAGTTTGATTTTTCAAAGTCAAAAGTCAACATTTTGACTTTTTACAACTTTGACTATTTCCATCTTTTTCGAGCTTCCAGATATAAATTCACATTCATATCTTTAATATTTAAATCTAATTTAAGCATGAAGCTCTATTAGTAATCTAAAACCAACGGCTATATCACATATAATTGTCGGTTTCTCTCTCCTCTCCTCAAACAATTCGACTCATTCCATCATATTGTTCTAAGTTTATTCCATATGAGCTAGCAGAGGAATCTAATGGACCTATAGATCATGGGCTCCAACGATCCGAGATTAACAGGCTAAACTCTTTTATACTGAGATAATCAACATTCGTTAACTAACGGATCATTCCAAGTCCCGTAGTTGCACTTCCCTCACTATAGATATATTTGTGTCCATTTGATATAACCATGATCAATAAGTTAATCCTTCATAGGTTGTTCATAACCTCGGCTGGGTCAAAATACTGTTTTACCCTCGAGGCTACATCTTGTTCCTTAAGTCTCATTGATCCACTATTGAACAATTGGTTTAAGGTCCAACCTGTAAATCGAATCTCTCTCGGACCAATGAGAGAGTGGGGCCCCTTTGTTCAAGACTTGGATTCAGTTCTTAAGAGAAGAACCTATCTACTAACCCTAAAGCGAGTAAGAGTGAATTTCGTCTTGCACCTTATGTTCTCATCTATCCACCCAATCTTACCTCTGAAATGGGAGACTTATTAGGCCAACACTAATGAGTTTCCCTCACCTACAGATATCTAAAGATAATCTCGTGAGAACAAGAGTTCACAGTTAGCTTAGGATTAAGATTAAGTTACCTAGGTCATTAATAATCGATATAGTCAATTTTGAACAGTAAACGACGTTATATCGCAAAAGTGACTATTTCATGGTTCTGTCTTATGTAAACCCCTTACATAGGATGCTCTCACTTTCATGTCTCTACATGAACGATTCAGGATTACATCGTTTGTATTAATTACAAAGCGAGTCGCATCCATAATATCTCTGAATAAGGCGCCCAACCTTTATTTATATACTATAGACTATTTATAGTATCTCATTTCCGCAATAGCTTTTGGAAGCACATCTTTATCCACGGCTCCTTGCTACCCTTCATAGAGTTTCGCACCTTTGTTCATTAATTGTTAACAAAAGATGAAAGACAAAGGGGCTACGAGGTGTCAAATAAGTGTCTTTTTACTTAGAAAAACGAGTTGGGAATCCTAGTAGAAAAAAGGAAAGGCATCTTTCCATTGATCGAACAAGAGCAGCGTCTGAAGCATCGGCTTATCGCACCAAGTATTCTCGTATAAAAGGTAGAGCCTTATTAACTTCAAAAACAAGATCCCACTCTGCGGTCTAGGTCGACCTCTTGTTCATTAAGGCGATAAATTCGACTTGGTCCTTTGCACCTTTCAGAGAAGAGTTCTTCCTCTTTTAGTTCCTCTGGAAAGCTAGTTCAAATTTCTCTCCTCCTTCCCAGCCTGAGGCACTAGGTCGATTTCTTCATCGAGCTGAGCTGCTTTAGGTGTCTTTAGTGCAGCGGGTCTTTATATAGGTTAAGTCTAGGAATGGTTCGATGTCCTTGCTCTTTTACCGCATAGTGGGGCAAGAGACCTCTGGTCTCGTAGCTCGAATGGAAGAAGTCAAGGGATAGTTGTGAGGCTGCTTTGTTGACCAATGGACTTCAGGGTTGAATCACGAAATTCACGGTTTAACTGTGTTCCAGGTGTTCTTAATAAAGAAGAATGCATCAATGAACAAAGGCTCAAAGAATTTGAGAAGCAGAAGCCCGTACAGGAGTGAGAGTCGGCTACGTACCATGCGCCTGATTTTTCTTCTTTTCCCAGGCAAAAGTGAGTGTAGAAACTCTGAAGTTTCAGTTTAGTTGCCCTCAGAAATTGATGTTAGGGTTTCAGCAGATGGGAAAGTTGCTTTTCTCAAAGCTATTATGCATAGAATGTATGCATGAGAAGGAATGGATGAAATAGCTCTACGAAAGAATCAATCTGATAATCTGTACCCAAAGCGCAGTAGAAAGGAAAGGCACTCGACCGACCCAAAGGGTCGCGAAGAGGCAAGGGCATTCAATCTCTAGCATACATGGCAGCCGAGAATTGGTCTTTCCAATGGCGGACGGGGGGAGTCAGGTGTCAGAGGGAAGATCAAGGGCTAGCCCTAAACTTTTAGGTTGTAGTCTTTTTGTTGATGGGAGGTCTAGTCTAGATTTGAATTTCACTCCCTAGGAACTTGCTATACTCAGCTATAAATAGGCATGCATTAGAATGTGGTCCCCTTCGGAATCATGATTTTCCACTTTCATAGATGATAGTCGGTCTCTCTAAGTGGAGGTTGCGGCTGGGGAATCTCTCTAAGTGGAGGTTGCAGTCGCAGGAAGAGTAGTCTGGCCTCTTCACCTACGGAGCGGTCATTCTCAAATAAAAAGTATCCGGTAGTCAAAAATGAGAAGGAGAACTCTATCTAGCATTATGAGAAAGATCGACTTAAGGAAGCAGATAAAGAAAATAGAGGTTTTGCCTATTCATGGATGATGAATTAATCAGAATCGGAAGAAGAAGAAAAAGAGGCAGAGTAGGTAGGATTCTTGAATAGGATCTGTCCCCTTTCTATTAATGGATTCGGAGGCATCCTCATCCCCAACAAGGGCACACTCGCCTAGAAAGGTTATCATACTGATCGATACAGAGTCTAGAGAAGAAGGATCAAGAGAAGCCACGAGAGTGGAGAAGAATAGGTCAGATTCATTCTCAGTTCGGTAGGAAATATGCTCAACCAGATGGAAAAGGATTGATTTGAGCGAGACAGAGATTAGTAGCTCAAGTAGAAGACAGCAGCCGATCTCTTTCGATGCCCACGTAGCTCTTCTTGCAGCAGTTCTAGCTGTAGCTGAAGTAGTGCTGGCTGCTGAGGAAGGAATCACAAAAGTAATTCAGTAATAGAAGCTCCCCCTTCTTGCCAACCCTATAGCCTTAAGCCTGATAGCCTGAGCACCCACCTATTCAGCCATGATGTATTCATTCCTTAGTACTATGCTAGTATTTGTAGACTTTTCTCACTATTGGACTACCTTGCTCGACACATCCTTTCTTGCAAATGAAAGTTGGACCAAGGGTGAACTCTTTATATTGACAGGAATCTGTAGGATTTCGATGCGTCAGGCTCAGCGAGAACAGGAAGAGGACGAAAGGTCAGACCTGTAGATTAAACTACCACAGATCGATGCAGAGAGGGAAGAAATAGCTCGGAATCATAGATAGAAATTAGCATGAGAAGGATGTAATAATAAGGACGTAATCTTATTGAGTGAAAAGGTTGATCATATGCTCTCCCTCTTCTACCCCAAGCTTCTTTTCTCCCAGAGCAGGAGAGAAGGAAGAAAGAGAGAGATAAAAAGAAGAAGTAACATTCATTAAAATGCGAGAGTGGGACAAAGCATCAGACTAAGCCGCCGAGTTCACAAGGTGGATAGAATAGGACCCGAGCTAAGGACCGAGACAGGAGTTAGCTGTCTTGAGGAATAATCAGTAGACGGATCACGAAGAAAAGGAGTTTAGATCTTTCCGCCCTCATCGGTCGGCCTTCCTTCATTCGAAGGCATGAAAGGTTTCCTTTCATCCCTCTCTTTAAGAATCAACACCCCTACTACGTGGTCGTCGCCCTCTTCAAACTCTCTTTCCTTTGAATTACATATCCCACAGAGCGGTAGGGGTATTAGACAAATTATCTTAAGAGTTCGCAGATTTAATGAATAACTAAGAAATGAAATAGAGAAAGGGAAAGCGATTATTCTATGCTTGGCCTCAGTACAAGGACAAGGGTCCAAAGGCGAAGAGTCAAGTTCCAGAGATATAAGGATGAGTTATTGGAAGTCCAAGACGGGCAGCCTATGTTATGATAACTAGAGCACAATCTATCTAACTAAGAATCATTAGTTTCACAACATAATAAAATACATAGATATTAGGTATCACTTCATTAGAGAAGAAATTGAGATAAGAGAAATCGAAGTTGTCAGGATCCATACCTCGAGCAATGCTTCAACATGCTGACCAATTTGTTAGAGAAAACAAAATTCATATGATGCCTTGATGTAATCGAATTTGAACTATTTGACAAATAGACCAAAGTGGCAATTTCCATGTTACTTGTAAAGGTGGGGGACGAAAAGAAACAAAAGCAAAATACCTATTTTCTGATGTAACCATAAGGCTCATTTTTTAAGCATATCCTTGAAATTCCTACATACAAAAGAAGTCAAAAGTGAGGTGTAGAGAGATTTATTTTGTAAAGTTCATCACATATTGAAAAGCAACAAAGAAGATAAACCTAGTCGGAGAACAATCAAGAACAACCTCAAGATTTTCAACAATGGCATGAAAACAAACAACAAAACCTATTAAGAAAGCAAGAATTACCTTAGAGTATCTTAGAATTTCCACCGAGAATTAAAGAACCTATAAGATTACCTTAAATGATTAGAAACAGAGAAGAAGACCTTTGTATAGATTCAGATTCTTTTAAGAAAGAGGAATTAATTCCTAAATCCTCATCCCAACATTCCTCTAAGATTTCAACCCCAACTTTGTTCAAACCCATTCAACATTACAAAAACATGAATCAAGAAAGTTTCCAAGATTCAAAAGCATAATTTGAATCAAACAAAAGAGAAATGCAATTTCATCAAAAATTTCAGGTAAAAAAGACAGTTATTTGCATACTCAATCTCAAATTCAACAAACTTAAATTTTTTTCCCAAAACATTTCACAAGTGCATGCAAAAAGAACCAAGATCGAATCTTATATTTGTATCTCTACTAAACCAACATTAAATTAGGAACTATATCAAACTTACTTTCATGAAGTATTCCAAACCTCTCAACTTAAACAGATTAACATTACCTGTCAAGATCGACATTAACATCGATTGCAAAAGTTTCACAAATGGGAGCCATGGAGTCTCTCTCCCATTTCTCAACAAATCCAGTACTCCTCTTGTTATGGTTCTTCCATTTCATATTAGCTCACCTCCTTTTCTAGCCTACATATTTTAGAAATCAAACTCAATCATGCAATTGGAATGAATAAAATTGGAATTCAATTGAGTCAGTTCATTCTTGAAAATTTGACAGTAAAATTACATGAATTTAGACTCACATATTCACATATATATGTATGTGCGTACTGTTTTTTCTTACTTGTTAATGTTTCCCTTTGTTATGTCACGTTTTAAAACTTGAAATTTTGAAACAACGTTCAAGCTAAGAAAGAAAACTCCATAAAACAAGCAAGCAGAAGTGTTTAATCACATTTTTGTTCAAATAGAGCTTACAATGCCCTCCATGCAAATTTGTCAATCAATGCAAAATTGGAAACACGAAAGAAAAATAAAAGCTTCTTAATATCTCAATCAATATTCATGCAAGCTCTTTAGTTGACAAATAAGTCAAATGTGATGTGGAGATTTCAAACTTTGAAAGCAAAAGAGTTATTGAATGATTCAAAATCAAACAAGCAAAAATCAAAATATATTGTAATAAGTAGAGCATAATATATCTAACTAAGAATCACCAGTTTCACAATATAATAAAACACAGAGATATTAGGCATCACTTCATTAGAGAAGAAATTGAGAAAACAGAAACCTGTGTTGTAAAGATCCATACCTCTGGCAATGCTTCGCCATGCTAACCAAGTTAGTTAGAAAAAAAATCAAAACAAAATACCTATTTTCTGATGTAACCATTAGGCTCATTGTTGAAGCATATCCTTTAAATTTCTACATGCAAAAGAAGTCATAAATGAAGTTGAGAGAGAGTTCATTTGGTAAAATTCTTCACATAGATTGAAAAACAATAAAGAAAATAAACCTAGGAGAACCAGTTAACCTTTGTGTTCTTTCTTCCTTCACTAACCTTTCTCTTCATTTTCTTCTACTAATTAATTGCTCTGTCTTCAGAAATCTTCTATCCCTTCTTTTATGTACAACTGAAACGAAAGAGGAAAAATTTTGAGAGATTTGAGATTTGCATGACTGTAAAGTGGAGAGTAAGTAAGTTGAGTCCTTTGCATTTCAAGATAGAGCACTTGTATGGTAAATGGAAAATTATCGTCGAAGTATCTCTTATACAAAAAAATTCACTTTGGGTATGGACATTTGGGTTTTAGATCCAACAGGAAGAATGGTTGATAATCAACCAAGAAATACTCAACAATGGCATGAAAACAAGGAACAAAACCTATTAAAAAAAGCAAGAATTACCTCAGAGTATCCAAAAATTTCCAATAAGAATTAAAGAACCTACAAGATACCACAACTGAAAGGAAACAGAGAAGAAGATCTTATATAGATTCAGATCCTTCTAAGAAAGAGGAATTAATTCCTAAATCATCATCCCAACATTCCACCAAGATTTCAGACCCTAACATTGTTTCACACCCATTCAACATTAAAGAAACATGAATTAAAAAAAATTCCAAGATACAAAAGAAGAATCTGAATCAAATAAAAAGAAATGCAATTTCATCAAAATTTTAAATTAAAAAAGACAGTTATTTCCATATTCAATCTCAAACTCAACAAACTTTAATTTTTTTTAAGAACATTCCACAAGAATTGCATGCATTCTACTTGACCTAACCAGCTGGACTCTAAGGGCTAGGCAGGTCTGGTTTTGGTTAGGCCAAAAGCGAAGTGTTCCCCACACAAGTTCTGATACTGAGGGAGCCCAACGCATTTTACTCGACCTAACCGGCTGGACTCTAACGGCTAGGCAGGTCTGGTTTTGGTTAGGCCAAAAGCAAAGAGTTCCCCACACAAGTTCTGATACTGAGGGAGCCCAACGCATTCTACTCGACCTAACCGGCTGGACTCTAAGGGCTACGCAGATCTGGTTTTGGTTAGGCCAAAAGCGAAGTGTTCCCCACACAAGTTCTGATACTGAGGGAGCCCAACGCATTTTACTCGACCTAACCGGCTGGACTCTAAGGGCTAGGCAGGTCAGGTTTTGGTTAGGCCAAAAGCGAAGTGTTCCCCACACAAGTTCTGATACTGAGGGAGCCCAACGCATTTTACTCGACCTAACCGGCTGGACTCTAAGGGCTAGGCAGGTCAGGTTTTGGTTAGGCCAAAAGCGAAGTGTTCCCCACACAAGTTCTGATACTGAGGGAGCCCAACGCATTTTACTCGACCTAACCGGCTGGACTCTAAGGGCTAGGCAGGTCTGGTTTTGGTTAGGCCAAAAGCAAAGAGTTCCCCACACAAGTTCTGATACTGAGGGAGCCCAACGCATTCTACTCGACCTAACCGGCTGGACTCTAAGGGCTAGGCAGGTCTGGTTTTGGTTAGGCCAAAAGCAAAGAGTTCCCCACACAAGTTCTGATACTGAGGGAGCCCAACGCATTTTACTCGACCTAACCGGCTGGACTCTAAGGGCTAGGCAGGTCTGGTTTTGGTTAGGCCAAAAGCGAAGTGTTCCCCACACAAGTTCTGATACTGAGGGAGCCCAACGCATTTTACTCGACCTAACCGGCTGGACTCTAAGGGCTAGGCAGGTCTGGTTTTGGTTAGGCCAAAAGCAAAGAGTTCCCCACACAAGTTCTGATACTGAGGGAGCCCAACGCATTTTACTCGACCTAACCGGCTGGACTCTAAGGGCTAGGCAGGTCTGGTTTTGGTTAGGTCATGTTTTCAGCAGCACATATTATTAAGTATGTACAGTGTTCACAATATTCATATAATAGATTACATACATTTTACTCATTTCTAAGCTATTAAAGAACATTCCACAAGAATTGCATGCATTCTACTTGACCTAACCAGCTGGACTCTAAGGGCTAGGCAGGTCTGGTTTTGGTTAGGACAAAAGCGAAGTGTTCCCCACACAAGTTCTGATACTGAGGGAGCCCAACGCATTTTACTCGACCTAACCGGCTGGACCCTAAGGGCTAGGCAGGTCTGGTTTTGGTTAGGCCAAAAGCAAAGAGTTCCCCACACAAGTTCTGATACTGAGGGAGCCCAACGCATTCTACTCGACCTGACCGGCTGGACTCTAAGGGCTAGGCAGGTCTGGTTTTGGTTAGGCCAAAAGCAAAGAGTTCCCCACACAAGTTCTGATACTGAGGGAGCCCAACGCATTTTACTCGACCTAACCGGCTGGACTTTAAGGGCTAGGCAGGTCAGGTTTTGGTTAGGCCAAAAGCGAAGAGTTCCCCACACAAGTTCTGATACTGAGGGAGCCCAATGCATTCTACTCGACCTAACCGGCTGGACTCTAAGGGCTAGGCAGGTCTGGTTTTGGTTAGGCCAAAAGCAAAGAGTTCCCCACACAAGTTCTGATACTGAGGGAGCCCAACGCATTTTACTCGACCTAACCGGCTGGACTGTAAGGGCTAGGCAGGTCTGGTTTTG